>NC_086448.1:161992447-162360875 GCF_028390025.1 Pseudophryne corroboree
TGCTGGCTGTAACTGATCCTTATGCAACTACAACTGCTTCTTGTGTAATTGTAACTCTGTAACCATATATATACATATTATAACTGTATGATATACTGTACATATGTTATATTGTATGCATACCCTTTTAATATCAAATATATATCTCTCTGATCATTGGATCTCAGCCTACAATGTGTGCGACTACTTGCGTTCTCTTAAGGGATGTACTGTTTGTGAGATACACCGCACATTTAACGTATATGGTAATAAGATGCGGCTTGCGTCTGCAGCATATATTAACACTGGTATTTTAAATATTAGAAATAATTTTAATTTTACATATGTAATAAGCTATCCAACAGTATCTGAGGGCAGAATGCCTGTTCCAAAGTTGTGTTAGCGTAATATTCCGAATCTCTGAGCCAGTCAAGGGCATAGCTATGATTTGCTGCTAGTGCGTACGTGCGGAAACATGGCAAATTAACCCCACCCAATGTGGGCGATTGATTAAGCTTAAATAAGGAGATGCGTGGGTTTTTTATCCGCCCATACAAATTTACGTACAGAAGTATTTAAAGCTTTTAAATCTACCTCTGAGACCAGCAAGGGTAACATCTGTAAAGGATACAGCAAACGAGGGAAGGAGATCATCTTTATAAGAAAGTGGTAAATGCTTCCATGCTCTCAAATCAGACTGGATACGGTTGATAATAGCGGGGAAATTTGCCCTGTACAGATTGAACGGGTTGGAGGGGATAACCAATCCTATGTACTTCAGAGAAGAGTCAGCCCATCGGAAAGGGAACTTGTCACTCCAATGTGTTTTACAGCTTTATGTAGCACTAAGGCTTCAGACTTAGCTTTATTAATGAGGTATCCCGATATCACATAAAATTCCTCAAACAATCTAATCAAGCTACGCGTAACCTCATGAGGGGTTTCAAAAAAATAACAATAGGTCATCCGCATAAGCAGTCACTTTCAGTTCATGATCACCAATGCGGACCCCACGCCACTCCGTACAGTCATAGAAATGGCGTATAAGTGGATCTAAAGCTAAGTTGAATAGTAATGGTGATAGGGGACATCCCTGTCTGGTACCTCGATATAACTGAAAGGGGTCAGTGTTAAAGTTGTTAATAGTGAGACTTGCCATGGGTGTTCTATATAAAATCCTGAAAAAGGAAACAAACTGTGCTCCAAAATTTCTAGAGTGTAACGTTCTCAATAAATGTAATCAGGACACCCTATCGAAGGCCTTATCAGCATCACAACTCAACATAAGTGTTTTTCCTGAAGATATAGAAAGCGATGCTGTCAGTACTGCTATTACCTGTCTCATGTTATGTACAGATGTTCTGCCCTTAATAAAGCCAGTCTGTGAAGAATGTAGCAAAGTGGGTAAGAGTAGTTGCAGTCTTTGCGCTATAATTGTGGTAAGGATCGTAAGATCTTGGTTAAGAAGGGAAATCGGGTGGTAAGATTTAACCAATTTTGTATCCTTTCCAGGCTTTGGTATTAAGATTATGCGAGCCTAGTTGAAGTCAGATGGGGCGTAATTTCCTTCTAGAATAGAATTAAATAACGACAACAAATGTGGGACCAATAAAGGAGAAATTTGTAGTACTCACCACTAAGGCCATCTGGGCCCAGTGTTTTGCCATTAGGGAGTTCGCTTTATGGTATCTAAGAGTTCAGATTCTGAAATGGGGGCCTTAAGATAATCACGGTCCTCAGTTAATCCGACGCCTCTATCCTTCTCAAGAAATTTGGCACCTAATACTGGATCATCTACGGGGGCGGTGTATAGGTCTTTATAATAATGTAAAAAGGCATCTGCAATAGCAGAAGTGTTATAGATTGTGCCCTTTGCCGATGTAAGAGATTGGCTATTTGTAGACGTTCTGTAACTTCTAACCACATTCGCCAATAATTTTCCAGCCGTATTTCCCCACCTAAAATACCTATGTTTTTGATAGTCTAAATAACATTGCGCTCTTTCTGTACATAAAGTATCATAAAGAGCCTTAACATTTTTGTATTCCCTACGAGTAGTTTCAGTGTCTGAACATTGGAGGGCTTCATATGCCATTATAAGTCTGAGACTTGAGTCTTGAAACCTTTGATTCATCTTTTTTTTCTTGCTGGAGACATAAGCTAGTATGTGCTCTCTCAAGACCGGTTTGGAGGCTGCCCAAAATAAATTGATGTTATCTGTATGTTCTATGTTGTCGTCTACATAATTTGCCATCTGTTGCTCCAGAAATAGCTTAAAATCAGGTGAATTGTAAAGGTACGTAGGAAACCTCCAGTTAAAAGAAATAGTCCTAGGAGCCTTAAGAAACATAGAAAACCAAGTAGGGGCATGATCCGACAATGCAATATTCTCAACTTTAGAGTCACAAATCCTAGAGCGTAGGTAAGTGGGGACCAGCCAGAAATCTATTCTCGACGATGTATGATGTGGGTGCGAATAGAATGTGTATTCCCTGTCTACCGGATGCTTGTACCTCCAAGGATCTACCAAATTCATGGTTTGTGTCATCAGTGCCAACGCAGGAGGCACCGTAACACGGCAATTCTTGGGAAGATCTCATTTGACCAAGGAAGGAGACAACATAGTATTAAAATCGCCTCCTACTACCAACGCCCCTTCCACCCAGTCCTGTCATTTTGTATAAATGTTGGTGAAGAAGGCATTATTGGGACCCATAGGGGCGTACAAAGTCGCTACAGTGAATAGTTCACCTTCAATTTCCAATTTAAGAAATAAGTAACAACCATCCACATCTAGACTTGAATCTATTATTTTGTATCGTAAAGATCTACGGACAATAATCAATACTCCCCTTTTCTTTTTTTATATATGAGGCAGCAGACATATTACCTATCCACACCTCACGTAATATATTAGGATCTTCTGCTCTCCAATGCGTTTCTTGGAGCACCGCAATATCTGGCTGCAGCCTTTTTAGGTGTTGCAAAACTTTTTTTTACGTTTAATTGGAGTGTTTAGCCCTTCAACATTCCAGGTAAGAAACTTTATACAATGCTGTACTGTATTGGGCATTACTTGTGAAGCTATATCGCTATCCAATACCTGCTCTGATAAATCGCAACATAACATATACGTAGTAAACCTCCATCCCTGATGTCCCAGCGAGCACCGGGGATGACAGACAGGCAGAAATGAATAGCATATAAGTGTGTAACTGTACCAAAAACAATCTCTGCAAAAAGGAAATAAATAGGGAGCACTATAACCGTAACACAGTCCTATAAATTTTTGTCATTTTACGAACCAATGAAGGAGACTCAAAGAGCCACCAGTCAACTAAATGATAAAATCAGAATCGTTTGAAGTAAAGGTTGTAGGAGTAGGGAGAGGGAGCATGTACAGCAGTAAGAACGGGTAACACGTCCATATCCCTAGAACATTCACAGCATGTATATATAATTGGAGAGGACATCAGCAATAAGAGCATAAATTGTCCTGACCCAGTATATGTGAGAGGAACAGACATAGTAAACTTAATAACAGTGAGGAGCAGGTATATTCGCATCATTTACACCGCCACATCTGTTGCAGATACTGAAGCCTCAGGAAGAGAGTTCACAAAGACTTTCGCTGGCTGAGGAGAATAAAAAATCTGCTGCTTTCCTGCATAGAACACACGGAGCTTGACCGGGTATAGGAGGGCAAAACGCAGACAAGCATCAAACAACAACTTACAAGCAGCGGAATATTCTCTCCTTTTAATGGTGACTTGATATGAGAAGTCTTGAAAAAGTAATAGTCTGCTCCCTTTGTAGCAAAGATTTCCATGTTTCCGGTATGCGTCAAGGATGCGTACCTTGGCCCTCATTCCGAGTTGTTCTCTCGCAAGCTGCTTTTAGCAGCATTGCACACGCTAAGCCGCCGCCTACTGGGAGTGAATCTTAGCTTAGCAGAATTGTGAACGAAAGATTCGCAATATTGCGAAAAGATTTCTCTGTGCAGTTTCTGAGTAGCTCGAGACTTACTCTTCCAGTGCGATCAGTTCAGTGCTTGTCGTTCCTGGTTTGACGTCACAAACACACCCAGCGTTCGCCCAGACACTCCCCCGTTTCTCCAGCTACTCCCGCGTTTTTCCCAGAAACGGCAGCGTTTTTTCACACACTCCCATAAAACGGCCAGTTTCCGCCCAGAAACACCCACTTCCTGTCAATCACACTCCGATCACCAGAACGAAGAAAAAACCTTGTAATGCCGTGAGTAAAATACCAAACTTCTTAGCAAATTTACTTGGCGCAGTCACAGTGCGAACATTGCGCATGCGCAGTTTGCGGAAAATCGCTGCGATGCGATGAAAAAGAACGAGCAAACAACTCGGGATGAGGGCCCTTATCGGTGTAGTTAAGAAACTTCAGATTAACAGGTCTTGGTCTATGTTGATCAGATGAGCGATCTGGTCCTATCCTGTGGACTCTTTCCACTAGGATAGGTCTCGAGTCAGGAGCGCAGCCCAATTCGTTCGGCAACCATACCGTGACCAGAGCCATGAGGTCAGCAGGATTGAACGACTCCGGCAGACCAATTATGCATAGATTACTTCTGCGATTGCGTTTTTCTAAATCCTCCAATTTTTCTTGCACAGCTGTAAGAATTGATTCCTGGGATCTGATGACCGCTTGAGCCGTTGAAAGCTCGTCTTCTACAATAGAGATACGTTGCTCTGCTTCATCCAAACGGCCGCCGTGTTCTTTGAGTTGTGACATGGCTGAATCAATAGATTCCTTAAGACCTGCTAATTTTTTATCCAGCAAGGGTGATATCAGATCAGAAATTTATTGCGCTCTGGCAATGGCTGCCGAACTGTATTTGCCAGGGTCGGAAATTCCTTCCATAACATCATCTCTCCCGGGTGACGAGGACGGGCTTGTACCTGGAGGTGGGTTAGCCCTGGTCTTAGCCACCGCACCTTCCCTACCAGATTTCTGTTATTTAGCCATATATTTATCCATTTAGATGATGGACCAGGATATATCAGTAGATATTAGTGATGTGCACCGGAAATTTTTCGTGTTTTGTGCCTTGGTTTTGGATTTGGTTCCGCGGCCGTGTTTAGGATTGGGACGCATTTTGGCAAAACTTCCATGAAAATTTTTGGTCGGATTCGGGTGTGTTTTGGATTTGGGTGTTTTTTTTACAAAAAACCCTCAAAAACAGCTTAAAGCATAGAATTTGGGGGTCATTTTGATCCCATAGTATTATTAACCTCAATAACCATAATTTCCACTCATTTCCAGTCTATTCTGAACATCTCACACCTCACAATATTATTTTTAGTCCTAAAAGTTGCACCGAGGTCGCTGGATGACTAAGCTAAGCAACCCAAGTGGCCGACACAAACACCTCGCCCATCTAGGAGTGGCACTGCAGTGTCAGACAGGATGGCAGATTTAAAAAATAGTCCCCAAACAGCACATGATGCAAAAAAAAAAAAAGAGGTGCACCAAGGTCTCTGGATGGCTAAGCTAAGCAACCCAAGTGGCCGACACAAACACCTGGCCCATCTAGGAGTGGCACTGCAGTGTCAGACAGGATGGCAGATTTAAAAAATAGTCCCCAAACAGCACATGATACAAAGAAAAAAAGAGGTGCACCAAGGTCGCTGGATGGCTAAGCTAAGCGACCCAAGTGGTCGACACAAACACCTGGCCCATCTAGGAGTGGCACTGCAGTGTCAGACAGGATGGCAGATTTAAAAAATAGTCCCCAAACAGCACATGATGCAAAGAAAAAAAGAGGTGCAATGAGGTAGCTGTGTGACTAAGCTAAGCGACCCAAGTGGCCGACACAAACACCAGGCCCATCTAGGAGTGGCACTGCAGTGTCAGACAGGATGGCACTTAAAAAAATAGTCCCCAAACAGCACATGATGCAAAGAAAAAAAGAGGTGCACCAAGGTCGCTGGATGGCTAAGCTAAGCGACCCAAGTGGCCGACACAAACACCTGGCCCATCTAGGAGTGGCACTGCAGTGTCAGACAGGATGGCACTTCAAAAAATAGTCCCCAAACAGCACATGATGCAAAGAAAAAAAGGTGCACCAAGGTCGCTGGATGGCTAAGCTAAGCAACCCAAGTGGCTGACACAAACACCTGGCCCATCTAGGAGTGGCACTGCAGTGTCAGACAGGATGCCAGATTTAAAAAATAGTCCCCAAACAGCACATGATGCAAAGAAAAAAAGAGGCGCAATGAGGTAGCTGTGTGACTAAGCTAAGCGACCCAAGTGGCCGACACAAACACCTGGCCCATCTAGTAGTGGCACTGCAGTGTCAGACAGGATGGCACTTCAAAAAATAGTCCCCAAACAGCACATGATGCAAAGAAAAAAAGAGGAGCAATGAGTTAGCTGTGTGACTAAGCTAAGCGACACAAGTGGCCGACACAAACACCTGGCCCATCTAGGAGTGGCACTGCAGTGTCAGACAGGATGGCACTTCAAAAAATAGTCCCCAAACAGCACATGATGCAAAGAAAAAAGAGGTGCAATGAGGTAGCTGTGTGACTAAGCTAAGCGACACAAGTGGCCGACACAAACACCTGGCCCATCTAGGAGTGGCACTGCAGTTTTCTAGTGAGAGGATGAGTGCTTCCATTCTCATGTGAATCTAAACCACTAGCCATGAACATAGGCCAGGGCCTCAGCCGTTCCTTGCCACTCCGTGTCGTAAATGGCATATTGGCAATATTATGCTTCTCATCAGACGCTTTTAATTTTGATTTTTGGGTCATTTTACTGAACTTTTGTGGTATACTTGATGACACAGAGGTAGAGCAGTGGCCTACTGTACCGTACTGCTATATATTATATACTGGTGGTCAGCAAAATTAAGCACTGTCCTCCTACTATATATATACTGCGCATAACTTAAATGCACCACAGGTATGAATGGATAGTATACTTGACGACACAGAGGTAGGTAGAGCAGTGGACTACTGTACCGTACTGCTATATATTATATACTGGTGGTCAGCAAAATTATGCACTGTCCTCCTACTATATATATACTGCACAAAACTTAAATGCACCACAGGTATGGATGGATAGTATACTTGACGACACAGAGGTAGGTAGAGCAGTGGACTACTGTACCGTACTGCTATATATTATATACTGGTGGTCAGCAAAATTATGCACTGTCCTCCTACTATATATATACTGCGCAAAACTTAAATGCACCACAGGTATGGATGGATAGTATACTTGACGACACAGAGGTAGGTAGAGCAGTGGATTACTGTACCGTACTGCTATATATTATATACTGGTGGTCAGAAAAATTATGCACTGTCCTCCTACTATATATATACTGCGCAAAACTTAAATGCACCACAGGTATGGATGGATAGTATACTTGACGACACAGAGGTAGGTAGAGCAGTGGACTACTGTACCATACTGCTATATATTATATACTGGTGGTCAGCAAAATTATGCACTGTCCTCCTACTATATATATACTGTGCAAAACTTAAATGCACCACAGGTATGGATGGATAGTATACTTGACGACACAGAGGTAGGTAGAGCAGTGGACTACTGTACCATACTGCTATATATTATATACTGGTGGTCAGCAAAATTATGCACTGTCCTCCTACTATATATATACTGCGCAAAACTTAAATGCACCACAGGTATGGATGGATAGTATACTTGACGACACAAAGGTAGGTAGAGCAGTGGACTACTGTACCGTACTGCTATATATTATATACTGGTGGTCAGCAAAATTATGCACTGTCCTCCTACTATATATATACTGTGCAAAACTTAAATGCACCACAGGTATGGATGGATAGTATACTTGACGACACAGAGGTAGGTAGAGCAGTGGACTACTGTACCATACTGCTATATATTATATACTGGTGGTCAGCAAAATTATGCACTGTCCTCCTACTATATATATACTGCACAAAACTTAAATGCACCACAGGTATGGATGGATAGTATACTTGACGACACAGAGGTAGGTAGAGCAGTGGACTACTGTACCATACTGCTGTATATTATATACTGGTGGTCAGCAAAATTATGCACTGTCCTCCTACTATATATACTGCGCAAAACTTAAATGCACCACAGGTATGGATGGATAGTATACTTGACGACACAGAGGTAGGTAGAGCAGTGGACTACTGTACCATACTGCTATATATTATATACTGGTGGTCAGCAAAATTATGCACTGTCCTCCTACTATATATATACTGCGCATAACTTAAATGCACCAAAGGTATGGATGGATAGTATACTTGACAACACAGAGGTAGGTAGAGCAGTGGACTACTGTACCGTACTGCTATATATTATATACTGGTGGTCAGCAAAATTATGCACTGTCCTCCTACTATATATATACTGCACAAAACTTAAATGCACCACAGGTATGGATGGATAGTATACTTGACGACACAGAGGTAGGTAGAGCAGTGGACTACTGTACCGTACTGCTATATATTATATACTGGTGGTCAGCAAAATTATGCACTGTCCTCCTACTATATATATACTGCGCAAACCTTAAATGCACCACAGGTATGGATGGATAGTATACTTAACGACACAGAGGTAGGTAGAGCAGTGGATTACTGTACCGTACTGCTATATATTATATACTGGTGGTCAGCAAAATTATGCACTGTCCTCCTACTATATATATACTGCGCAAAACTTAAATGCACCACAGGTATGGATGGATAGTATACTTGACGACACAGAGGTAGGTAGAGCAGTGGACTACTGTACCATACTGCTATGTATTATATACTGGTTGTCAGCAAAATGATGCACTGTCCTCCTACTATATATATACTGCGCAAAACTTAAATGCATCACAGGTATGGATGGATAGTATACTTGACGACACAAAGGTAGGTAGAGCAGTGGACTACTGTACCGTACTGCTATATATTATATACTGGTGGTCAGCAAAATTATGCACTGTCCTCCTACTATATATATACTGCGCAAAACTTAAATGCACCACAGGTATGGATGGATAGTATACTTGATGACACAGAGGTAGGTAGAGCAGTGGACTACTGTACCATACTGCTATATATTATATACTGGTGGTCAGCAAAATTATGCACTGTCCTCCTACTATATATATACTGTGCAAAACTTAAATGCACCACAGGTATGGATGGATAGTATACTTGACGACACAGAGGTAGGTAGAGCAGTGGACTACTGTACCATACTGCTATATATTATATACTGGTGGTCAGCAAAATTATGCACTGTCCTCCTACTATATATACTGCGCAAAACTTAAATGCACCACAGGTATGGATGGATAGTATACTTGACGACACAGAGGTAGGTAGAGCAGTGGACTACTGTACCATACTGCTATATATTATATACTGGTGGTCAGCAAAATTATGCACTGTCCTCCTACTATATATATACTGCGCATAACTTAAATGCACCACAGGTATGGATGGATAGTATACTTGACGACACAGAGGTAGGTAGAGCAGTGGACTACTGTACCGTACTGCTATATATTATATACTGGTGGTCAGCAAAATTATGCACTGTCCTCCTACTATATATATACTGCACAAAACTTAAATGCACCACAGGTATGGATGGATAGTATACTTGACGACACAGAGGTAGGTAGAGCAGTGGACTACTGTACCGTACTGCTCTATATTATATACTGGTGGTCAGCAAAATTATGCACTGTCCTCCTACTATATATATACTGCGCAAAACTTAAATGCACCACAGGTATGGATGGATAGTATAATTGACGACACAGAGGTAGGTAGAGCAGTGGATTACTGTACCGTACTGCTATATATTATATACTGGTGGTCAGAAAAATTATGCACTGTCCTACTACTATATATATACTGCGCAAAACTTAAATGCACCACAGGTATGGATGGATAGTATACTTGACGACACAGAGGTAGGTAGAGCAGTGGACTACTGTACCATACTGCTATATATTATATACTGGTGGTCAGCAAAATTATGCACTGTCCTCCTACTATATATATACTGCGCAATACTTAAATGCACCACAGGTATGGATGGATAGTATACTTGACGACACAAAGGTAGGTAGAGCAGTGGACTACTGTACCGTACTGCTATATATTATATACTGGTGGTCAGCAAAATTATGCACTGTCCTCCTACTATATATATACTGCACAAAACTTAAATGCACCACAGGTATGGATGGATAGTATACTTGACGACACAGAGGTAGGTAGAGCAGTGGACTACTGTACCATAATGCTATGTATTATATACTGGTGGTCAGCAAAATTATGCACTGTCCTCCTACTATATATATACTGTGCAAAACTTAAATGCATCACAGGTATGGATGGATAGTATACTTGACGACACAGAGGTAGGTAGAGCAGTGGACTACTGTACCATACTGCTATATATTATATACTGGTGGTCAGCAAAATTATGCACTGTCCTCCTACTATATATATACTGCGCAAAACTTAAATGCACCACAGGTATGGATGGATAGTATACTTGACGACACAAAGGTAGGTAGAGCAGTGGACTACTGTACCGTACTGCTATATATTATATACTGGTGGTCAGCAAAATTATGCACTGTCCTCCTACTATAAATATACTGCACAATACTTAAATGCACCACAGGTATGGATGGATAGTATACTTGACGACACAGAGGTAGGTAGAGCAGTGGACTACTGTACCATACTGCTATATATTATATACTGGTGGTCAGCAAAATTATGCACTGTCCTCCTACTATATATACTGCGCAAAACTTAAATGCACCACAGGTATGGATGGATAGTATACTTGACGACACAGAGGTAGGTAGAGCAGTAGAGATGTGCACTTGAAATTTTTCGGGTTTTGTGTTTTTGTTTTGGGTTCGGTTCCGCGGCCGTGTTTTGGGTTCGACCGCGTTTTGGCAAAACCTCACCGAATTTTTTTTGTCGGATTCGGGTGTGTTTTGGATTCGGGTGTTTTTTTCAAAAAACACTAAAAAACAGCTTAAATCATAGAATTTGGGGGTCATTTTGATCCCAAAGTATTATTAACCTCAAAAACCATAATTTCCACTCATTTTCAGTCTATTCTGAACACCTCACACCTCACAATATTATTTTTAGTCCTAAAATTTGCACCGAGGTCGCTGGATGACTAAGCTAAGCGACCCTAGTGGCCGACACAAACACCTGGCCCATCTAGGAGTGGCACTGCAGTGTCACGCAGGATGGCCCTTCCAAAAAACACTCCCCAAACAGCACATGACGCAAAGAAAAAAAGAGGCGCAATGAGGTAGCTGTGTGAGTAAGCTAAGCGACCCTAGTGGCCGACACAAACACCTGGCCCATCTAGGAGTGGCACTGCAGTGTCACGCAGGATGGCCCTTCCAAAAAACACTCCCCAAACAGCACATGACGCAAAGAAAAAAAGAGGCGCAATGAGGTAGCTGTGTGAGTAAGATAAGCGACCCTAGTGGCCGACACAAACACCTGGCCCATCTAGGAGTGGCACTGCAGTGTCACGCAGGATGGCCCTTCCAAAAAACACTCCCCAAACAGCACATGACGCAAAGAAAAAAAGAGGCGCAATGAGGTAGCTGTGTGAGTAAGATATGCAACCCTAGTGGCCGACACAAACACCTGGCCCATCTAGGAGTGGCACTGCAGTGTCACGCAGGATGGCCCTTCAAAAAAATACTCCCCAAACAGCACATGACGCAAAGAAAAATGAAAGAAAAAAGAGGTGCAAGATGGAATTGTCCTTGGGCCCTCCCACCCACCCTTATGTTGTATAAACAGGACATGCACACTTTAACCAACCCATCATTTCAGTGACAGGGTCTGCCACACGACTGTGACTGAAATGACGGGTTGGTTTGGACCCCCACCAAAAAAGAAGCAATTAATCTCTCCTTGCACAAACTGGCTCTACAGAGGCAAGATGTCCACCTCATCATCATCCTCCGATATATCACCGTGTACATCCCCCTCCTCACAGATTATCAATTCGTCCCCACTGGAATCCACCATCTCAGCTCCCTGTGTACTTTGTGGAGGCAATTGCTGCTGGTCAATGTCTCCACGGAGGAATTGATTATAATTCATTTTAATGAACATCATCTTCTCCACATTTTCTGGAAGTAACCTCGTACGCCGATTGCTGACAAGGTGAGCGGCGGCACTAAACACTCTTTCGGAGTACACACTTGTGGGAGGGCAACTTAGGTAGAATAAAGCCAGTTTGTGCAAGGGCCTCCAAATTGCCTCTTTTTCCTGCCAGTATAAGTACGGACTGTCTGACGTGCCTACTTGGATGCGGTCACTCATATAATCCTCCACCATTCTTTCAATGGGGAGAGAATCATATGCAGTGCCAGTAGACGACATGTCCGTATCCGTAATCGTTGGCAGGTCCTTCAGTCCGGAACAGATGTCAGCATCAGCAGTCGCTCCAGACTGCCCTGCATCACCGCCAGCGGGTGGGCTCGGAATTCTGAGCCTTTTCCTCGCACCCCCAGTTGCGGGAGAATGTGAAGGAGGAGATGTTGACAGGTCGCGTTCCGCTTGACTTGACAATTTTCTCACCAGCAGGTCTTTGAACCCCAGCAGACTTGTGTGCCGGAAAGAGAGATCCAAGGTAGGTTTTAAATCTAGGATCGAGCACGGTGGCCAAAATGTAGTGCTCTGATTTCAACAGATTGACCACCCGTGAATCCTTGTTAAGCGAATTAAGGGCTCCATCCACAAGTCCCACATGCCTAGCGGAATCGCTCTGTGTTAGCTCCTCCTTCAATCTCTCCAGCTTCTTCTGCAAAAGCCTGATGAGGGGAATGACCTGACTCAGGCTGGCAGTGTCTGAACTGACTTCACGTGTGGCAAGTTCAAAGGGCAGCAGAACCTTGCACAACGTTGAAATCATTCTCCACTGCGCTTGAGACAGGTGCATTCCACCTCCTATATCGTGCTCAATTGTATAGGCTTGAATGGCCTTTTGCTGCTCCTCCAACCTCTGAAGCATATATAGGGTTGAATTCCACCTCGTTACTACTTCTTGCTTCAGATGATGGCAGGGCAGGTTCAGGCGTTTTTGGTGGTGCTCCAGTCTTCTGTACGTGGTGCCTGTACGCCGAAAGTGTCCCACAATTCTTCTGGCCACCGACAGCATCTCTTGCACGCCCCTCTCGTTTTTTAAATAATTCTGCACCACCAAATTCAAGGTATGTGCAAAACATGGGACGTGCTGGAATTTGCCCATATTTAATGCACACACAATATTGCTGGCGTTGTCCGATGCCACAAATCCACAGGAGAGTCCAATTGGGGTAAGCCATTCCGCGATGATCTTCCTCAGTTGCCGTAAGAGGTTTTCAGCTGTGTGCGTATTCTGGAAACCGGTGATACAAAGCGTAGCCTGCCTAGGAAAGAGTTGGCGTTTGCGAGATGCTGCTACTGGTGCCGCCGCTGCTGTTCTTGCGGCGGGAGTCCGTACATCTACCCAGTGGGCTGTCACAGTCATATAGTCCTGACCCTGCCCTGCTCCACTTGTCCACATGTCCGTGGTTAAGTGGACATTGGGTACAACTGCATTTTTTAGGACACTGGTGAGTCTTTTTCTGACGTCCGTGTACATTCTCGGTATCGCCTGCCTAGAGAAGTGGAACCTAGATGGTATTTGGTAACGGGGGCACACTACCTCAAGAAATTGTCTAGTTCCCTGTGAACTAACGGCGGATACCGGACGCACGTCTAACACCAACATAGTTGTCAAGGCCTCAGTTATCCGCTTTGCAACAGGATGACTGCTGTGATATTTCATCTTCCTCGCAAAGGACTGTTGGACAGTCAATTGCTTACTGGAAATAGTACAAGTGGTCTTCCGACTTCCCCTCTGGGATGACCATCGACTCCCAGCAGCAACAACAGCAGCGCCAGCAGCAGTAGGCGTTACACGCAAGGATGCATCGGAGGAATCCCAGGCAGGAGAGGACTCGTCAGAATTGCCAGTGACATGGCCTGCAGGACTATTGGCATTCCTGGGGAAGGAGGAAATTGACACTGAGGGAGTTGGTGGGGTGGTTTGCGTGAGCTTGGTTACAAGAGGAAGGGATTTACTGGTCAGTGGACTGCTTCCGCTGTCGCCCACAGTTTTTGAACTTGTCACTGACTTATTATGAATGCGCTGCAGGTGACGTATAAGGGAGGATGTTCCGAGGTGGTTAACGTCCTTACCCCTACTTATTACAGCTTGACAAAGGCAACACACGGCTTGACAAATGTTGTCCGCATTTCTGTTGAAATACTTCCACACCGAAGAGCTGATTTTTTTGGTATTTTCACCAGGCATGTCAATGGGCATATTCCTCCCACGGACAACAGGTGTCTCCCCGGGTGCCTGACTTAAACAAACCACCTCACCATCAGAATCCTCCTTGTCAATTTCCTCCCCAGCGCCAGCAACACCCATATCCTCCTCATCCTGGTGTACTTCAACACTGACATCTTCAATCTGACTATCAGGAACTGGACTGCGGGTGCTCCTTCCAGCACTTGCAGGGGGCGTGCAAATGGTGGAAGGCGCATGCTCTTCACGTCCAGTGTTGGGAAGGTCAGGCATCGCAACCGACACAATTGGACTCTCCTTGTGGATTTGGGATTTCGAAGAACGCACAGTTCTTTGCTGTGCTTTTGCCAGCTTGAGTCTTTTCATTTTTCTAGCGAGAGGCTGAGTGCTTCCATCCTCATGTGAAGCTGAACCACTAGCCATGAACATAGGCCAGGGCCTCAGCCGTTCCTTGCCACTCCGTGTGGTAAATGGCATATTGGCAAGTTTACGCTTCTACTCCGACAATTTTATTTTAGATTTTTGAGTCCTTTTTTTACTGATATTTGGTGTTTTGGATTTTACATGCTCTGTACTATGACATTGGGCATCGGCCTTGGCAGACGACGTTGCTGGCATTTCATCGTCTCGGCCATGACTAGTGGCAGCAGCTTCAGCACGAGGTGGAAGTCGATCTTGATCTTTCCCTATTTTTGGAACCTCAACATTTTTGTTCTCCATATTTTAATAGGCACAGCTAAAAGGCACCTCAGGTAAACAATGGAGATGGATGGATACTAGTATACTTATGGATGACGAGCGACTGCCGACACAGAGGTAGCTACAGCCGTGGACTACCGTACTGTGTCTGCTGCTAATATAGACTGGATGATAATGAGATAAAATTAAAAAATATATATATATATCACACTAGTACTGCAGCCGGACAGGTATATATTATGTAATGACGGACCTGCTGGACACTGTCTGTCAGCACTGCAGACTCCTAAAGTAAGCTACTAGTATCAAGAAGATAGAAAAAAAAAAAACCACGGGTAGGTGGTATACAATTATGGATGGACGAGCGACTGCCGACACAGAGGTAGCTACAGCCGTGGACTACCGTACTGTGTCTGCTGCTAATATAGACTGGATGATAATGAGATAAAATTAATATATATATATATATCACACTAGTACTGCAGCCGGACAGGTATATATTATGTAATGACGGACCTGCTGGACACTGTCTGTCAGCACTGCAGACTCCTAAAGTAAGCTACTAGTATCAAGAAGATAGAAAAAAAAAAAAACCACGGGTAGGTGGTATACAATTATGGATGGACGAGCGACTGCCGACACAGAGGTAGCTACAGTCGTGGACTACCGTACTGTGTCTGCTGCTAATATAGACTGGATGATAATGAGATAAAATTAAAATATATATATATATCACACTAGTACTGCAGCCGGACAGGTATATATTATGTAATGACGGACCTGCTGGACACTGTCTGTCAGCACTGCAGACTCCTAAAGTAAGCTACTAGTATCAAGAAGATAGAAAAAAAAAAACCACGGGTAGGTGGTATACAATTATGGATGGACGAGCGACTGCCGACACAGAGGTAGCTACAGCCGTGGACTACCGTACTGTGTCTGCTGCTAATATAGACTGGATGATAATGAGATAAAATTAAAATATATATATATCACACTAGTACTGCAGCCGGACAGGTATATATTATGTAATGACGGATCTGCTGGACACTGTCTGCAGAATGCGTTTATAAAAACACCACACGACGAGTGTTTAACTTTTTCAGGCAGACAATCACAATATACTGGTGGTCAGCAGACAATCACAATACTGGTGGTCAGTGGTCACTGGTCAGTCACACTGGCAGTGGCACTCTGGCAGCAAAAGTGTGCACTGTACTTAAAATATGTACTCCTGCTATAACTGCTCCCCAGTCTCCCCCACAATTAAGCTGTGTGAGCAGTGAGCACTCAGCACAGTCAGATAATGATATACAGTATTACATATGATGCAGCACACTGGGCTGAGCACAGATATGGTATGTGACTGTGTCACACTGTGTATCGTTTTTTATCAGGCAGAGAACGGATTAATTAAACTGGTGGTCACTGGTCACACTATCAGCAGCAAGTAGTACTCCTCCTAATAATATGCTCCCCAAAATTTGTGTCTCTCTCTAGTACTCTAGTCTAAACGGAGAGGACGCCAGCCACGTCCTCTCCCTATCAATCTCAATGCACGTGTGAAAATGGCGGCGACGCGCGGCTCCTTATATAGAATCCGAGTCTCGCGATAGAATCCGAGCCTCGCGAGAATCCGACAGCGGGATGATGACGTTCGGGCGCGCTCGGGTTTACCGAGCAAGGCGGGAAGATCCGAGTCTGCCTCGGACCCGTGTAAAAAGGCTGAAGTTCGGGGGGGTTCGGATTCCGAGGAACCGAACCCGCTCATCTCTATAGAGCAGTGGACTACTGTATCATACTGCTATATATTATATACTGGTGGTCAGCAAAATTATGCACTGTCCTCCTACTATATATATACTGCGCATAACTTAAATGCACCACAGGTATGGATGGATAGTATACTTGACAACACAGAGGTAGGTAGAGCAGTGGACTACTGTACCGTACTGCTATATATTATATACTGGTGGTCAGCAAAATTATGCACTGTCGTCCTACTATATATATACTGCGCAAAACTTAAATGCACCACAGGTATGGATGGATAGTATACTTGACGACACAGAGGTAGGTAGAGCAGTGGACTACTGTACCGTACTGCTATATATTATATACTGGTGGTCAGCAAAATTATGCACTGTCCTCCTACTATATATATACTGCGCAAAACTTAAATGCACCACAGGTATGGATGGATAGTATACTTGACGACACAGAGGTAGGTAGAGCAGTGGACTACTGTACCTTACTGCTATATATTATATACTGGTGGTCAGCAAAATTATGCACTGTCCTCCTACTATATATATACTGTGCAAAACTTAAATGCACCACAGGTATGGATGGATAGTATACTTGACGACACAGAGGTAGGTAGAGCAGTAGACTACTGTACCATACTGCTATATATTATATACTGGTGGTCAGCAAAATTATGCACTGTCCTCCTACTATATATATACTGCGCATAACTTAAATGCACCACAGGTATGGATGGATAGTATACTTGACGACACAGAGGTAGGTAGAGCAGTGGACTACTGTACCGTACTGCTATATATTATATACTGGTGGTCAGCAAAATTATGCACTGTCCTCCTACTATATATATACTGCGCAAAACTTAAATGCACCACAGGTATGGATGGATAGTATACTTGACGACACAGAGGTAGGTAGAGCAGTGGATTACTGTACCGTACTGCTATATATTATATACTGGTGGTCAGAAAAATTATGCACTGTCCTCCTACTATATATATACTGCGCAAAACTTAAATGCACCACAGGTATGGATGGATAGTATACTTGACGACACAGAGGTAGGTAGAGCAGTGGACTACTGTACCATACTGCTATGTATTATATACTGGTGGTCAGCAAAATTATGCACTCTCCTCCTACTATATATATACTGTGCAAAACTTAAATGCACCACAGGTATGGATGGATAGTATACTTGACGACACAGAGGTAGGTAGAGCAGTGGACTACTGTACCATACTGCTATATATTATATACTGGTGGTCAGCAAAATTATGCACTGTCCTCCTACTATATATATACTGCGCAAAACTTAAATGCACCACAGGTATGGATGGATAGTATACTTGACGACACAAAGGTAGGTAGAGCAGTGGACTACTGTACCGTACTGCTATATATTATATACTGGTGGTCAGCAAAATTATGCACTGTCCTCCTACTATATATATACTGCACAAAACTTAAATGCACCACAGGTATGGATGGATAGTATACATGACAACACAGAGGTAGGTAGAGCAGTGGACTACAGCACCATACTGCTATATATTATATACTGGTGGTCAGCAAAATTATGCAATGTCCTCCTACTATATATATACTGTGCAAAACTTAAATGCACCACAGGTATGGATGGATAGTATACTTGACGACACAGAGGTAGGTAGAGCAGTGGACTACTGTACCATACTGCTATATATTATATACTGGTGGTCAGCAAAATTATGCACTGTCCTCCTACTATATATACTGCGCAAAACTTAAATGCACCACAGGTATGGATGGATAGTATACTTGACGACACAGAGGTAGGTAGAGCAGTGGACTACTGTACCATACTGCTATATATTATATACTGGTGGTCAGCAAAATTATGCACTGTCCTCCTACTATATATATACTGCGCATAACTTAAATGCACCACAGGTATGGATGGATAGTATACTTGACAACACAGAGGTAGGTAGAGCAGTGGACTACTGTACCGTACTGCTATATATTATATACTGGTGGTCAGCAAAATTATGCACTGTCCTCCTACTATATATATACTGCGCAAAACTTAAATGCACCACAGGTATGGATGGATAGTATACTTGACGACACAGAGGTAGGTAGAGCAGTGGACTACTGTACCGTACTGCTATATATTATATACTGGTGGTCAGCAAAATTATGCACTGTCCTCCTACTATATATATACTGCACAAAACTTAAATGCACCACAGGTATGGATGGATAGTATACTTGACGACACAAAGGTAGGTAGAGCAGTGGACTACTGTACCGTACTGCTATATATTATATACTGGTGGTCAGCAAAATTATGCACTGTCCTCCTACTATAAATATACTGCGCAAAACTTAAATGCACCACAGGTATGGATGGATAGTATACTTGACGACACAGAGGTAGGTAGAGCAGTAGATTACTGTACCGTACTGCTATATATTATATACTGGTGGTCAGAAAAATTATGCACTGTCCTCCTACTATATATATACTGTGCAAAACTTAAATGCACCACAGGTATGGATGGATAGTATACTTGACGACACAGAGGTAGGTAGAGCAGTGGACTACTGTACCATACTGCTATGTATTATATACTGGTGGTCAGCAAAATTATGCACTGTCCTCCTACTATATATATACTGTGCAAAACTTAAATGCATCACAGGTATGGATGGATAGTATACTTGACGACACAGAGGTAGGTAGAGCAGTGGACTACTGTACCATACTGCTATATATTATATACTGGTGGTCAGCAAAATTATGCACTGTCCTCCTACTATATATATACTGCGCAAAACTTAAATGCACCACAGGTATGGATGGATAGTATACTTGACGACACAAAGGTAGGTAGAGCAGTGGACTACTGTACCGTACTGCTATATATTATATACTGGTGGTCAGCAAAATTATGCACTGTCCTCCTACTATATATATACTGCACAAAACTTAAATGCACCACAGGTATGGATGGATAGTATACTTGACGACACAGAGGTAGGTAGAGCAGTGGACTACTGTACCATACTGCTATATATTATATACTGGTGGTCAGCAAAATTATGCACTGTCCTCCTACTATATATACTGCGCAAAACTTAAATGCACCACAGGTATGGATGGATAGTATACTTGACGACACAGAGGTACGTAGAGCAGTAGAGATGTGCACTTGAAATTTTTCGGGTTTTGTGTTTTGGTTTTGGGTTCGGTTCCGCGGCCGTGTTTTGGGTTCGACCGCGTTTTGGCAAAACCTCACCGAATTTTTTTTGTCGGATTCGGGTGTGTTTTGGATTCGGGTGTTTTTTTCAAAAGACACTAAAAAACAGCTTAAATCATAGAATTTGGGGTTCATTTTGATCCCAAAGTATTATTAACCTCAAAAACCATAATTTCCACTCATTTTCAGTCTATTCTGAACACCTCACACCTCACAATATTATTTTTAGTCCTAAAATTTGCACCGAGGTCGCTGGATGACTAAGCTAAGCGACCCTAGTGGCCGACACAAACACCTGGCCCATCTAGGAGTGGCACTGCAGTGTCACGCAGGATGGCCCTTCCAAAAAACACTCCCCAAACAGCACATGACGCAAAGAAAAAAAGAGGCACAATGAGGTAGCTGTGTGAGTAAGCTAAGCGACCCTAGTGGCCGACACAAACACCTGGCCCATCTAGGAGTGGCACTGCAGTGTCACGCAGGATGGCCCTTCCAAAAAACACTCCCCAAACAGCACATGACGCAAAGAAAAAAAGAGGCGCAATGAGGTAGCTGTGTGAGTAAGATAAGCGACCCTAGTGGCCGACACAAACACCTGGCCCATCTAGGAGTGGCACTGCAGTGTCACGCAGGATGGCCCTTCCAAAAAACACTCCCCAAACAGCACATGACGCAAAGAAAAAAAGAGGCGCAATGAGGTAGCTGTGTGAGTAAGCTAAGCGACCCTAGTGGCCGACACAAACACCTGGCCCATCTAGGAGTGGCACTGCAGTGTCACGCAGGATGGCCCTTCCAAAAAACACTCCCCAAACAGCACATGACGCAAAGAAAAAAAGAGGCGCAATGAGGTAGCTGTGTGAGTAAGATAAGCGACCCTAGTGGCCGACACAAACACCTGGCCCATCTAGGAGTGGCACTGCAGTGTCACGCAGGATGGCCCTTCCAAAACACACTCCCCAAACAGCACATGACGCAAAGAAAAAAAGAGGCGCAATGAGGTAGCTGTGTGAGTAAGATAAGCGACCCTAGTGGCCGACACAAACACCTGGCCCATCTAGGAGTGGCACTGCAGTGTCACGCAGGATGGCCCTTCCAAAAAACACTCCCCAAACAGCACATGACGCAAAGAAAAAAAGAGGCGCAATGAGGTAGCTGTGTGAGTAAGATAAGCGACCCTAGTGGCCGACACAAACACCTGGCCCATCTAGGAGTGACACTGCAGTGTCACGCAGGATGGCCCTTCAAAAAATACTCCCCAAACAGCACATGACGCAAAGAAAAATGAAAGAAAAAAGAGGTGCAAGATGGAATTGTCCTTGGGCCCTCCCACCCACCCTTATGTTGTATAAACAGGACATGCACACTTTAACCAACCCATCATTTCAGTGACAGGGTCTGCCACACGACTGTGACTGAAATGACGGGTTGGTTTGGACCCCCACCAAAAAAGAAGCAATTAATCTCTCCTTGCACAAACTGGCTCTACAGAGGCAAGATGTCCACCTCATCATCATCCTCCGATATATCACCGTGTACATCCCCCTCCTCACAGATTATCAATTCGTCCCCACTGGAATCCACCATCTCAGCTCCCTGTGTACTTTGTGGAGGCAATTGCTGCTGGTCAATGTCTCCACGGAGGAATTGATTATAATTCATTTTAATGAACATCATCTTCTCCACATTTTCTGGAAGTAACCTCGTACACCGATTGCTGACAAGGTGAGCGGCGGCACTAAACACTCTTTCGGAGTACACACTTGTGGGAGGGCAACTTAGGTAGAATAAAGCCAGTTTGTGCAAGGGCCTCCAAATTGCCTCTTTTTCCTGCCAGTATAAGTACGGACTGTCTGACGTGCCTACTTGGATGCGGTCACTCATATAATCCTCCACCATTCTTTCAATGGGGAGAGAATCATATGCAGTGCCAGTAGACGACATGTCCGTATCCGTAATCGTTGGCAGGTCCTTCAGTCCGGACCAGATGTCAGCATCAGCAGTCGCTCCAGACTGCCCTGCATCACCGCCAGCGGGTGGGCTCGGAATTCTGAGCCTTTTCCTCGCACCCCCAGTTGCGGGAGAATGTGAAGGAGGAGATGTTGACAGGTCGCGTTCCGCTTGACTTGACAATTTTCTCACCAGCAGGTCTTTGAACCCCAGCAGACTTGTGTGTGCCGGAAAGAGAGATCCAAGGTAGGTTTTAAATCTAGGATCGAGCACGGTGGCCAAAATGTAGTGCTCTGATTTCAACAGATTGACCACCCGTGAATCCTTGTTAAGCGAATTAAGGGCTCCATCCACAAGTCCCACATGCCTAGCGGAATCGCTCTGTGTTAGCTCCTCCTTCAATGTCTCCAGCTTCTTCTGCAAAAGCCTGATGAGGGGAATGACCTGACTCAGGCTGGCAGTGTCTGAACTGATTTCACGTGTGGCAAGTTCAAAGGGCAGCAGAACCTTGCACAACGTTGAAATCATTCTCCACTGCGCTTGAGACAGGTGCATTCCACCTCCTATATCGTGCTCAATTGTATAGGCTTGAATGGCCTTTTGCTGCTCCTCCAACCTCTGAAGCATATATAGGGTTGAATTCCACCTCGTTACTACTTCTTGCTTCAGATGATGGCAGGGCAGGTTCAGGCGTTTTTGGTGGTGCTCCAGTCTTCTGTACGTGGTGCCTGTACGCCGAAAGTGTCCCACAATTCTTCTGGCCACCGACAGCATCTCTTGCATGCCCCTCTCGTTTTTTAAATAATTCTGCACCACCAAATTCAAGGTATGTGCAAAACATGGGACGTGCTGGAATTTGCCCATATTTAATGCACACACAATATTGCTGGCGTTGTCCGATGCCACAAATCCACAGGAGAGTCCAATTGGGGTAAGCCATTCCGCGATGATCTTCCTCAGTTGCCGTAAGAGGTTTTCAGCTGTGTGCGTATTCTGGAAACCGGTGATACAAAGCGTAGCCTGCCTAGGAAAGAGTTGGCGTTTGCGAGATGCTGCTACTGGTGCCGCCGCTGCTGTTCTTGCGGCGGGAGTCCATACATCTACCCAGTGGGCTGTCACAGTCATATAGTCCTGACCCTGCCCTGCTCCACTTGTCCACATGTCCGTGGTTAAGTGGACATTGGGTACAACTGCATTTTTTAGGACACTGGTGAGTCTTTTTCTGACGTCCGTGTACATTCTCGGTATCGCCTGCCTAGAGAAGTGGAACCTAGATGGTATTTGGTAACGGGGGCACACTACCTCAAGAAATTGTCTAGTTCCCTGTGAACTAACGGCGGATACCGGACGCACGTCTAACACCAACATAGTTGTCAAGGCCTCAGTTATCCGCTTTGCAACAGGATGACTGCTGTGATATTTCATCTTCCTCGCAAAGGACTGTTGGACAGTCAATTGCTTACTGGAAGTAGTACAAGTGGTCTTCCGACTTCCCCTCTGGGATGACCATCGACTCCCAGCAGCAACAACAGCAGCGCCAGCAGCAGTAGGCGTTACACGCAAGGATGCATCAGAGGAATCCCAGGCAGGAGAGGACTCGTCAGAATTGCCAGTGACATGGCCTGCAGGACTATTGGCATTCCTGGGGAAGGAGGAAATTGACACTGAGGGAGTTGGTGGGGTGGTTTGCGTGAGCTTGGTTACAAGAGGAAGGGATTTACTGGTCAGTGGACTGCTTCCGCTGTCGCCCAAAGTTTTTGAACTTGTCACTGACTTATTATGAATGCGCTGCAGGTGACGTATAAGGGAGGATGTTCCGAGGTGGTTAACGTCCTTACCCCTACTTATTACAGCTTGACAAAGGCAACACACGGCTTGACAAATGTTGTCCGCATTTCTGTTGAAATACTTCCACACCGAAGAGCTGATTTTTTTGGTATTTTCACCAGGCATGTCAATGGGCATATTCCTCCCACGGACAACAGGTGTCTCCCCGGGTGCCTGACTTAAACAAACCACCTCACCATCAGAATCCTCCTTGTCAATTTCCTCCCCAGCGCCAGCAACACCCATATCCTCCTCATCCTGGTGTACTTCAACACTGAAATCTTCAATCTGACTATCAGGAACTGGACTGCGGGTGCTCCTTCCAGCACTTACAGGGGGCGTGCAAATGGTGGAAGGCGCATGCTCTTCACGTCCAGTGTTGGGAAGGTCAGGCATCGCAACCGACACAATTGGACTCTCCTTGTGGATTTGGGATTTCGAAGAACGCACAGTTCTTTGCTGTGCTTTTGCCAGCTTGAGTCTTTTCATTTTTCTAGCGAGAGGCTGAGTGCTTCCATCCTCATGTGAAGCTGAACCACTAGCCATGAACATAGGCCAGGGCCTCAGCTGTTCCTTGCCACTCCGTGTGGTAAATGGCATATTGGCAAGTTTACGCTTCTCCTCCGACAATTTTATTTTAGATTTTTGAGTCCTTTTTTTACTGATATTTGGTGTTTTGGATTTTACATGCTCTGTACTATGACATTGGGCATCGGCCTTGGCAGACGACGTTGCTGGCATTTCATCGTCTCGGCCATGACTAGTGGCAGCAGCTTCAGCACGAGGTGGAAGTCGATCTTGATCTTTCCCTATTTTTGGAACCTCAACATTTTTGTTCTCCATATTTTAATAGGCACAACTAAAAGGCACCTCAGGTAAACAATGGAGATGGATGGATACTAGTATACTTATGGATGACGAGCGACTGCCGACACAGAGGTAGCTACAGCCGTGGACTACCGTACTGTGTCTGCTGCTAATATAGACTGGATGATAATGAGATAAAATTAAAATATATATATATATATCACACTAGTACTGCAGCCGGACAGGTATATATTATGTAATGACGGACCTGCTGGACACTGTCTGTCAGCACTGCAGACTCCTAAAGTAAGCTACTAGTATCAAGAAGATAGAAAAAAAAAAAAAACCACGGGTAGGTGGTATACAATTATGGATGGACGAGCGACTGCCGACACAGAGGTAGCTACAGCCGTGGACTACCGTACTGTGTCTGCTGCTAATATAGACTGGATGATAATGAGATAAAATTAAAATATATATATATATCACACTAGTACTGCAGCCGGACAGGTATATATTATGTAATGACGGACCTGCTGGACACTGTCTGTCAGCACTGCAGACTCCTAAAGTAAGCTACTAGTATCAAGAAGATAGAAAAAAAAAACCACGGGTAGGTGGTATACAATTATGGATGGACGAGCGACTGCCGACACAGAGGTAGCTACAGCCGTGGACTACCGTACTGTGTCTGCTGCTAATATAGACTGGATGATAATGAGATAAAATTAAAATATATATATACAGGTTGAGTATCCCATATCCAAATATTCCGAAATACGGAATATTCCGAAATACGGACTTTTTTGAGTCAGAGTGAGATAGTGAAACCTTTGTTTTTTGATGGCTCAATGTACACAAACTTTGTTTATTACACAAAGTTATTAAAAATATTGTATTAAATGTACTTTAGGCTGTGTGTATAAGGTGTATATGAAACATAAATGAATTGTGTGAATGTACACACACTTTGTTTAATGCACAAAGTTATTAAAAATATTGGCTAAAATTACTTTCAGGCTGTGTGTATATGGTGTATATGAAACATAAATGCATTCTGTGCTTAGATTTAGGTCTCATCACCATGAAATCTCATTATGGTATGTAATTATTCCAAAATACGGAAAAATCCCATATCCAAAATACCTCTGGTCCCAAGCATTTTGGATAAGGGAGACTCAACCTGTATCACACTAGTACTGCAGCCGGACAGGTATATATTATGTAATGACGGACCTGCTGGACACTGTCTGCAGAATGCGTTTATAAAAACACCACACGACGAGTGTTTAACTTTTTCAGGCAGACAATCACAATATACTGGTGGTCAGCAGACAATCACAATACTGGTGGTCAGTGGTCACTGGTCAGTCACACTGGCAGTGGCACTCTGGCAGCAAAAGTGTGCACTGTACTTAAAATATGTACTCCTGCTATAACTGCTCCCCAGTCTCCCCCACAATTAAGCTGTGTGAGCAGTGAGCAGTCAGCACAGTCAGATAATGATATACAGTATTACATATGATGCAGCACACTGGGCTGAGCACAGATATGGTATGTGACTGTGTCACACTGTGTATCGTTTTTTTATCAGGCAGAGAACGGATTAATTAAACTGGTGGTCACTGGTCACACTATCAGCAGCAAGTAGTACTCCTCCTAATAATATGCTCCCCAAAATTTGTGTCTCTCTCTAGTACTCTAGTCTAAACGGAGAGGACGCCAGCCACGTCCTCTCCCTATCAATCTCAATGCACGTGTGAAAATGGCGGCGACGCGCGGCTCCTTATATAGAATCCGAGTCTCGCGATAGAATCCGAGCCTCGCGAGAATCCGACAGCGGGATGATGACGTTCGGGCGCGCTCGGGTTAACCGAGCAAGGCGGGAAGATCCGAGTCTGCCTCGGACCCGTGTAAAAAGGCTGAAGTTCGGGGGGGTTCGGATTCCGAGGAACCGAACCCGCTCATCTCTATAGAGCAGTGGACTACTGTATCATACTGCTATATATTATATACTGGTGGTCAGCAAAATTATGCACTGTCCTCCTACTATATATATACTACGCATAACTTAAATGCACCACAGGTATGGATGGATAGTATACTTGACAACACAGAGGTAGGTAGAGCAGTGGACTACTGTACCGTACTGCTATATATTATATACTGGTGGTCAGCAAAATTATGCACTGTCCTCCTACTATATATATACTGCGCAAAACTTAAATGCACCACAGGTATGGATGGATAGTATACTTGACGACACAGAGGTAGGTAGAGCAGTGGACTACTGTACCGTACTGCTATATATTATATACTGGTGGTCAGCAAAATTATGCACTGTCCTCCTACTATATATATACTGCGCAAAACTTAAATGCACCACAGGTATGGATGGATAGTATACTTGACGACACAGAGGTAGGTAGAGCAGTGGACTACTGTACCTTACTGCTATATATTATATACTGGTGGTCAGCAAAATTATGCACTGTCCTCCTACTATATATATACTGCGCAAAACTAAAATGCACCACAGGTATGGATGGATAGTATACTTGATGACACAGAGGTAGGTAGAGCAGTGGACTACTGTACCCTACTGCTATATATTATATACTGGTGGTCAGCAAAATTATGCACTATCTTCCTACTATATATATACTGCGCAAAACTTAAATGCACCACAGGTATGGATGGATAGTATACTTGACAACACAGAGGTAGGTAGAGCAGTGGACTACTGTACCGTACTTCTATATATTATATACTGGTGGTCAGCAAAATTATGCACTGTCCTCCTACTATATATATATACTGTGTAAAACTTAAATGTACCACAGGTATGGATGGATAGTATACTTGACGACACAGAGGTAGGTAGAGCAGTGGACTACTGTACTATACTGCTATATATTATATACTGTTGGTCAGCAAAATTATTCACTGTCCTCCTACTATATATATACTGTGCAAAACTTAAATGCACCACAGGTATGGATGGATAGTATACTTGATGACACAGAGGTAGGTAGAGCAGTGGACTACTGTACCATACTGCTATATACTATATACTGGTGGTCAGCAAAATTATGCACTGTCCTCCTACTATATATATACTACGCAAAACTTAAATGCACCACAGGTATGGATGGATAGTATACTTGACGACACAGAGGTAGGTAGAGCAGTGGACTACTGTACCGTACTGCTATATATTATATACTGGTGGTCAGCAAAATTATGCACTGTCCTCCTACTATATATATACTGCGCAAAACTTAAATGCACCACAGGTATGGATGGATAGTATACTTGACGACACAGAGGTAGGTAGAGCAGTGGATTACTGTACCGTACTGCTATATATTATATACTGGTGGTCAGAAAAATTATGCACTGTCCTCCTACTATATATATACTGCGCAAAACTTAAATGCACCACAGGTATGGATGGATAGTATACTTGACGACACAGAGGTAGGTAGAGCAGTGGACTACTGTACCATACTGCTATGTATTATATACTGGTGGTCAGCAAAATTATGCACTCTCCTCCTACTATATATATACTGTGCAAAACTTAAATGCACCACAGGTATGGATGGATAGTATACTTGACGACACAGAGGTAGGTAGAGCAGTGGACTACTGTACCATACTGCTATATATTATATACTGGTGGTCAGCAAAATTATGCACTGTCCTCCTACTATATATATACTGCGCAAAACTTAAATGCACCACAGGTATGGATGGATAGTATACTTGACGACACAAAGGTAGGTAGAGCAGTGGACTACTGTACCGTACTGCTATATATTATATACTGGTGGTCAGCAAAATTATGCACTGTCCTCCTACTATATATATACTGCACAAAACTTAAATGCACCACAGGTATGGATGGATAGTATACATGACAACACAGAGGTAGGTAGAGCAGTGGACTACAGCACCATACTGCTATATATTATATACTGGTGGTCAGCAAAATGATGCAATGTCCTCCTACTATATATATACTGTGCAAAACTTAAATGCACCACAGGTATGGATGGATAGTATACTTGACGACACAGAGGTAGGTAGAGCAGTGGACTACTGTACCATACTGCTATATATTATATACTGGTGGTCAGCAAAATTATGCACTGTCCTCCTACTATATATACTGCGCAAAACTTAAATGCACCACAGGTATGGATGGATAGTATACTTGACGACACAGAGGTAGGTAGAGCAGTGGACTACTGTACCATACTGCTATATATTATATACTGGTGGTCAGCAAAATTATGCACTGTCCTCCTACTATATATATACTGCGCATAACTTAAATGCACCACAGGTATGGATGGATAGTATACTTGACAACACAGAGGTAGGTAGAGCAGTGGACTACTGTACCGTACTGCTATATATTATATACTGGTGGTCAGCAAAATTATGCACTGTCCTCCTACTATATATATACTGCGCAAAACTTAAATGCACCACAGGTATGGATGGATAGTATACTTGACGACACAGAGGTAGGTAGAGCAGTGGACTACTGTACCGTACTGCTATATATTATATACTGGTGGTCAGCAAAATTATGCACTGTCCTCCTACTATATATATACTGCACAAAACTTAAATGCACCACAGGTATGGATGGATAGTATACTTGACGACACAGAGGTAGGTAGAGCAGTGGACTACTGTACCGTACTGCTATATATTATATACTGGTGGTCAGCAAAATTATGCACTGTCCTCCTACTATATATATACTGCGCAAAACTTAAATGCACCACAGGTATGGATGGATAGTATACTTGACGACACAGAGGTAGGTAGAGCAGTAGATTACTGTACCGTACTGCTATATATTATATACTGGTGGTCAGAAAAATTATGCACTGTCCTCCTACTATATATATACTGTGCAAAACTTAAATGCACCACAGGTATGGATGGATAGTATACTTGACGACACAGAGGTAGGTAGAGCAGTGGACTACTGTACCATACTGCTATGTATTATATACTGGTGGTCAGCAAAATTATGCACTGTCCTCCTACTATATATATACTGTGCAAAACTTAAATGCATCACAGGTATGGATGGATAGTATACTTGACGACACAGAGGTAGGTAGAGCAGTGGACTACTGTACCATACTGCTATATATTATATACTGGTGGTCAGCAAAATTATGCACTGTCCTCCTACTATATATATACTGCGCAAAACTTAAATGCACCACAGGTATGGATGGATAGTATACTTGACGACACAAAGGTAGGTAGAGCAGTGGACTACTGTACCGTACTGCTATATATTATATACTGGTGGTCAGCAAAATTATGCACTGTCCTCCTACTATATATACTGCGCAAAACTTAAATGCACCACAGGTATGGATGGATAGTATACTTGACGACACAGAGGTACGTAGAGCAGTAGAGATGTGCACTTGAAATTTTTCGGGTTTTGTGTTTTGGTTTTGGGTTCGGTTCCGCGGCCGTGTTTTGGGTTCGACCGCGTTTTGGCAAAACCTCACCGAATTTTTTTTGTCGGATTCGGGTGTGTTTTGGATTCGGGTGTTTTTTTCAAAAGACACTAAAAAACAGCTTAAATCATAGAATTTGGGGTTCATTTTGATCCCAAAGTATTATTAACCTCAAAAACCATAATTTCCACTCATTTTCAGTCTATTCTGAACACCTCACACCTCACAATATTATTTTTAGTCCTAAAATTTGCACCGAGGTCGCTGGATGACTAAGCTAAGCGACCCTAGTGGCCGACACAAACACCTGGCCCATCTAGGAGTGGCACTGCAGTGTCACGCAGGATGGCCCTTCCAAAAAACACTCCCCAAACAGCACATGACGCAAAGAAAAAAAGAGGCGCAATGAGGTAGCTGTGTGAGTAAGCTAAGCGACCCTAGTGGTCGACACAAACACCTGGCCCATCTAGGAGTGGCACTGCAGTGTCACGCAGGATGGCCCTTCCAAAAAACACTCCCCAAACAGCACATGACGCAAAGAAAAAAAGAGGCGCAATGAGGTAGCTGTGTGAGTAAGATAAGCGACCCTAGTGGCCGACACAAACACCTGGCCCATCTAGGAGTGGCACTGCAGTGTCACGCAGGATGGCCCTTCCAAAAAACACTCCCCAAACAGCACATGACGCAAAGAAAAAAAGAGGCGCAATGAGGTAGCTGTGTGAGTAAGCTAAGCGACCCTAGTGGCCGACACAAACACCTGGCCCATCTAGGAGTGGCACTGCAGTGTCACGCAGGATGGCCCTTCCAAAAAACACTCCCCAAACAGCACATGACGCAAAGAAAAAAAGAGGCGCAATGAGGTAGCTGTGTGAGTAAGATAAGCGACCCTAGTGGCCGACACAAACACCTGGCCCATCTAGGAGTGGCACTGCAGTGTCACGCAGGATGGCCCTTCCAAAACACACTCCCCAAACAGCACATGACGCAAAGAAAAAAAGAGGCGCAATGAGGTAGCTGTGTGAGTAAGATAAGCGACCCTAGTGGCCGACACAAACACCTGGCCCATCTAGGAGTGGCACTGCAGTGTCACGCAGGATGGCCCTTCCAAAAAACACTCCCCAAACAGCACATGACGCAAAGAAAAAAAGAGGCGCAATGAGGTAGCTGTGTGAGTAAGATAAGCGACCCTAGTGGCCGACACAAACACCTGGCCCATCTAGGAGTGACACTGCAGTGTCACGCAGGATGGCCCTTCAAAAAATACTCCCCAAACAGCACATGACGCAAAGAAAAATGAAAGAAAAAAGAGGTGCAAGATGGAATTGTCCTTGGGCCCTCCCACCCACCCTTATGTTGTATAAACAGGACATGAACACTTTAACCAACCCATCATTTCAGTGACAGGGTCTGCCACACGACTGTGACTGAAATGACGGGTTGGTTTGGACCCCCACCAAAAAAGAAGCAATTAATCTCTCCTTGCACAAACTGGCTCTACAGAGGCAAGATGTCCACCTCATCATCATCCTCCGATATATCACCGTGTACATCCCCCTCCTCACAGATTATCAATTCGTCCCCACTGGAATCCACCATCTCAGCTCCCTGTGTACTTTGTGGAGGCAATTGCTGCTGGTCAATGTCTCCACGGAGGAATTGATTATAATTCATTTTAATGAACATCATCTTCTCCACATTTTCTGGAAGTAACCTCGTACACCGATTGCTGACAAGGTGAGCGGCGGCACTAAACACTCTTTCGGAGTACACACTTGTGGGAGGGCAACTTAGGTAGAATAAAGCCAGTTTGTGCAAGGGCCTCCAAATTGCCTCTTTTTCCTGCCAGTATAAGTACGGACTGTCTGACGTGCCTACTTGGATGCGGTCACTCATATAATCCTCCACCATTCTTTCAATGGGGAGAGAATCATATGCAGTGCCAGTAGACGACATGTCCGTATCCGTAATCGTTGGCAGGTCCTTCAGTCCGGACCAGATGTCAGCATCAGCAGTCGCTCCAGACTGCCCTGCATCACCGCCAGCGGGTGGGCTCGGAATTCTGAGCCTTTTCCTCGCACCCCCAGTTGCGGGAGAATGTGAAGGAGGAGATGTTGACAGGTCGCGTTCCGCTTGACTTGACAATTTTCTCACCAGCAGGTCTTTGAACCCCAGCAGACTTGTGTGTGCCGGAAAGAGAGATCCAAGGTAGGTTTTAAATCTAGGATCGAGCACGGTGGCCAAAATGTAGTGCTCTGATTTCAACAGATTGACCACCCGTGAATCCTTGTTAAGCGAATTAAGGGCTCCATCCACAAGTCCCACATGCCTAGCGGAATCGCTCTGTGTTAGCTCCTCCTTCAATGTCTCCAGCTTCTTCTGCAAAAGCCTGATGAGGGGAATGACCTGACTCAGGCTGGCAGTGTCTGAACTGATTTCACGTGTGGCAAGTTCAAAGGGCAGCAGAACCTTGCACAACGTTGAAATCATTCTCCACTGCGCTTGAGACAGGTGCATTCCACCTCCTATATCGTGCTCAATTGTATAGGCTTGAATGGCCTTTTGCTGCTCCTCCAACCTCTGAAGCATATATAGGGTTGAATTCCACCTCGTTACTACTTCTTGCTTCAGATGATGGCAGGGCAGGTTCAGGCGTTTTTGGTGGTGCTCCAGTCTTCTGTACGTGGTGCCTGTACGCCGAAAGTGTCCCACAATTCTTCTGGCCACCGACAGCATCTCTTGCATGCCCCTCTCGTTTTTTAAATAATTCTGCACCACCAAATTCAAGGTATGTGCAAAACATGGGACGTGCTGGAATTTGCCCATATTTAATGCACACACAATATTGCTGGCGTTGTCCGATGCCACAAATCCACAGGAGAGTCCAATTGGGGTAAGCCATTCCGCGATGATCTTCCTCAGTTGCCGTAAGAGGTTTTCAGCTGTGTGCGTATTCTGGAAACCGGTGATACAAAGCGTAGCCTGCCTAGGAAAGAGTTGGCGTTTGCGAGATGCTGCTACTGGTGCCGCCGCTGCTGTTCTTGCGGCGGGAGTCCATACATCTACCCAGTGGGCTGTCACAGTCATATAGTCCTGACCCTCCCCTGCTCCACTTGTCCACATGTCCGTGGTTAAGTGGACATTGGGTACAACTGCATTTTTTAGGACACTGGTGAGTCTTTTTCTGACGTCCGTGTACATTCTCGGTATCGCCTGCCTAGAGAAGTGGAACCTAGATGGTATTTGGTAACGGGGGCACACTACCTCAAGAAATTGTCTAGTTCCCTGTGAACTAACGGCGGATACCGGACGCACGTCTAACACCAACATAGTTGTCAAGGCCTCAGTTATCCGCTTTGCAACAGGATGACTGCTGTGATATTTCATCTTCCTCGCAAAGGACTGTTGGACAGTCAATTGCTTACTGGAAGTAGTACAAGTGGTCTTCCGACTTCCCCTCTGGGATGACCATCGACTCCCAGCAGCAACAACAGCAGCGCCAGCAGCAGTAGGCGTTACACGCAAGGATGCATCAGAGGAATCCCAGGCAGGAGAGGACTCGTCAGAATTGCCAGTGACATGGCCTGCAGGACTATTGGCATTCCTGGGGAAGGAGGAAATTGACACTGAGGGAGTTGGTGGGGTGGTTTGCGTGAGCTTGGTTACAAGAGGAAGGGATTTACTGGTCAGTGGACTGCTTCCGCTGTCGCCCAAAGTTTTTGAACTTGTCACTGACTTATTATGAATGCGCTGCAGGTGACGTATAAGGGAGGATGTTCCGAGGTGGTTAACGTCCTTACCCCTACTTATTACAGCTTGACAAAGGCAACACACGGCTTGACAAATGTTGTCCGCATTTCTGTTGAAATACTTCCACACCGAAGAGCTGATTTTTTTGGTATTTTCACCAGGCATGTCAATGGGCATATTCCTCCCACGGACAACAGGTGTCTCCCCGGGTGCCTGACTTAAACAAACCACCTCACCATCAGAATCCTCCTTGTCAATTTCCTCCCCAGCGCCAGCAACACCCATATCCTCCTCATCCTGGTGTACTTCAACACTGAAATCTTCAATCTGACTATCAGGAACTGGACTGCGGGTGCTCCTTCCAGCACTTACAGGGGGCGTGCAAATGGTGGAAGGCGCATGCTCTTCACGTCCAGTGTTGGGAAGGTCAGGCATCGCAACCGACACAATTGGACTCTCCTTGTGGATTTGGGATTTCGAAGAACGCACAGTTCTTTGCTGTGCTTTTGCCAGCTTGAGTCTTTTCATTTTTCTAGCGAGAGGCTGAGTGCTTCCATCCTCATGTGAAGCTGAACCACTAGCCATGAACATAGGCCAGGGCCTCAGCTGTTCCTTGCCACTCCGTGTGGTAAATGGCATATTGGCAAGTTTACGCTTCTCCTCCGACAATTTTATTTTAGATTTTTGAGTCCTTTTTTTACTGATATTTGGTGTTTTGGATTTTACATGCTCTGTACTATGACATTGGGCATCGGCCTTGGCAGACGACGTTGCTGGCATTTCATCGTCTCGGCCATGACTAGTGGCAGCAGCTTCAGCACGAGGTGGAAGTCGATCTTGATCTTTCCCTATTTTTGGAACCTCAACATTTTTGTTCTCCATATTTTAATAGGCACAACTAAAAGGCACCTCAGGTAAACAATGGAGATGGATGGATACTAGTATACTTATGGATGACGAGCGACTGCCGACACAGAGGTAGCTACAGCCGTGGACTACCGTACTGTGTCTGCTGCTAATATAGACTGGATGATAATGAGATAAAATTAAAATATATATATATATATCACACTAGTACTGCAGCCGGACAGGTATATATTATGTAATGACGGACCTGCTGGACACTGTCTGTCAGCACTGCAGACTCCAAAAGTAAGCTACTAGTATCAAGAAGATAGAAAAAAAAAAAAACCACGGGTAGGTGGTATACAATTATGGATGGACGAGCGACTGCCGACACAGAGGTAGCTACAGCCGTGGACTACCGTACTGTGTCTGCTGCTAATATAGACTGGATGATAATGAGATAAAATTAAAATATATATATATATCACACTAGTACTGCAGCCGGACAGGTATATATTATGTAATGACGGACCTGCTGGACACTGTCTGTCAGCACTGCAGACTCCTAAAGTAAGCTACTAGTATCAAGAAGATAGAAAAAAAAAACCACGGGTAGGTGGTATACAATTATGGATGGACGAGCGACTGCCGACACAGAGGTAGCTACAGCCGTGGACTACCGTACTGTGTCTGCTGCTAATATAGACTGGATGATAATGAGATAAAATTAAAATATATATATACAGGTTGAGTATCCCATATCCAAATATTCCGAAATACGGAATATTCCGAAATACGGACTTTTTTGAGTCAGAGTGAGATAGTGAAACCTTTGTTTTTTGATGGCTCAATGTACACAAACTTTGTTTATTACACAAAGTTATTAAAAATATTGTATTAAATGTACTTTAGGCTGTGTGTATAAGGTGTATATGAAACATAAATGAATTGTGTGAATGTACACACACTTTGTTTAATGCACAAAGTTATTAAAAATATTGGCTAAAATTACTTTCAGGCTGTGTGTATATGGTGTATATGAAACATAAATGCATTCTGTGCTTAGATTTAGGTCTCATCACCATGAAATCTCATTATGGTATGTAATTATTCCAAAATACGGAAAAATCCCATATCCAAAATACCTCTGGTCCCAAGCATTTTGGATAAGGGAGACTCAACCTGTATCACACTAGTACTGCAGCCGGACAGGTATATATTATGTAATGACGGACCTGCTGGACACTGTCTGCAGAATGCGTTTATAAAAACACCACACGACGAGTGTTTAACTTTTTCAGGCAGACAATCACAATATACTGGTGGTCAGCAGACAATCACAATACTGGTGGTCAGTGGTCACTGGTCAGTCACACTGGCAGTGGCACTCTGGCAGCAAAAGTGTGCACTGTACTTAAAATATGTACTCCTGCTATAACTGCTCCCCAGTCGCCCCCACAATTAAGCTGTGTGAGCAGTGAGCAGTCAGCACAGTCAGATAATGATATACAGTATTACATATGATGCAGCACACTGGGCTGAGCACAGATATGGTATGTGACTGTGTCACACTGTGTATCGTTTTTTTATCAGGCAGAGAACGGATTAATTAAACTGGTGGTCACTGGTCACACTATCAGCAGCAAGTAGTACTCCTCCTAATAATATGCTCCCCAAAATTTGTGTCTCTCTCTAGTACTCTAGTCTAAACGGAGAGGACGCCAGCCACGTCCTCTCCCTATCAATCTCAATGCACGTGTGAAAATGGCGGCGACGCGCGGCTCCTTATATAGAATCCGAGTCTCGCGATAGAATCCGAGCCTCGCGAGAATCCGACAGCGGGATGATGACGTTCGGGCGCGCTCGGGTTAACCGAGCAAGGCGGGAAGATCCGAGTCTGCCTCGGACCCGTGTAAAAAGGCTGAAGTTCGGGGGGGTTCGGATTCCGAGGAACCGAACCCGCTCATCTCTATAGAGCAGTGGACTACTGTATCATACTGCTATATATTATATACTGGTGGTCAGCAAAATTATGCACTGTCCTCCTACTATATATATACTGCGCATAACTTAAATGCACCACAGGTATGGATGGATAGTATACTTGACAACACAGAGGTAGGTAGAGCAGTGGACTACTGTACCGTACTGCTATATATTATATACTGGTGGTCAGCAAAATTATGCACTGTCCTCCTACTATATATATACTGCGCAAAACTTAAATGCACCACAGGTATGGATGGATAGTATACTTGACGACACAGAGGTAGGTAGAGCAGTGGACTACTGTACCGTACTGCTATATATTATATACTGGTGGTCAGCAAAATTATGCACTGTCCTCCTACTATATATATACTGCGCAAAACTTAAATGCACCACAGGTATGGATGGATAGTATACTTGACGACACAGAGGTAGGTAGAGCAGTGGACTACTGTACCTTACTGCTATATATTATATACTGGTGGTCAGCAAAATTATGCACTGTCCTCCTACTATATATATACTGTGCAAAACTTAAATGCACCACAGGTATGGATGGATAGTATACTTGACGACACAGAGGTAGGTAGAGCAGTGGACTACTGTACCATACTGCTATATATTATATACTGGTGGTCAGCAAAATTATGCACTGTCCTCCTACTATATATATACTGCGCAAAACTTAAATGCACCACAGGTATGGATGGATAGTATACTTGACGACACAGAGGTAGGTAGAGCAGTGGACTACTGTACCGTACTGCTATATATTATATACTGGTGGTCAGCAAAATTATGCACTGTCCTCCTACTATATATATACTGCGCAAAACTAAAATGCACCACAGGTATGGATGGATAGTATACTTGATGACACAGAGGTAGGTAGAGCAGTGGACTACTGTACCCTACTGCTATATATTATATACTGGTGGTCAGCAAAATTATGCACTATCTTCCTACTATATATATACTGCGCAAAACTTAAATGCACCACAGGTATGGATGGATAGTATACTTGACAACACAGAGGTAGGTAGAGCAGTGGACTACTGTACCGTACTTCTATATATTATATACTGGTGGTCAGCAAAATTATGCACTGTCCTCCTACTATATATATATACTGTGTAAAACTTAAATGTACCACAGGTATGGATGGATAGTATACTTGACGACACAGAGGTAGGTAGAGCAGTGGACTACTGTACTATACTGCTATATATTATATACTGTTGGTCAGCAAAATTATTCACTGTCCTCCTACTATATATATACTGTGCAAAACTTAAATGCACCACAGGTATGGATGGATAGTATACTTGATGACACAGAGGTAGGTAGAGCAGTGGACTACTGTACCATACTGCTATATACTATATACTGGTGGTCAGCAAAATTATGCACTGTCCTCCTACTATATATATACTACGCAAAACTTAAATGCACCACAGGTATGGATGGATAGTATACTTGACGACACAGAGGTAGGTAGAGCAGTGGACTACTGTACCGTACTGCTATATATTATATACTGGTGGTCAGCAAAATTATGCACTGTCCTTCTACTATATATATACTGCGCAAAACTTAAATGCACCACAAGTATGGATGGATAGTATACTTGACGACACAGAGGTAGGTAGAGCAGTGGACTACTGTACCGTACTGCTATATATTATAGACTGGTGGTCAGCAAAATTATGCACTGTCCTCCTACTATATATACTGCGCAAAACTTAAATGCACCACAGGTATGGATGGATAGTATACTTGACGACACAGAGGTAGGTAGAGCAGTGGACTACTGTATCGTACTGATATAATACTGGTGGTCACTGGTCAGCAAAATACTGCACTGTCCTCCTACTATATACTACAATGCAGCACAGATATGGAGCATTTTTCAGGCAGAGAACGTAGATATTTTCAGCACACTGAGCACAGATATTTGCATGCACACTGAGCACAGATATTTGCAGCACACTGAGCACAGATATTTGCAGCACACTGAACACGTCCTCTCCCTATCATCTCCAATGCACAAGTGAAAATGGCGGCGATGCGCGGCTCCTTATATAGAATACGCATCTCGCGAGAATCCGACAGCGGGATGATGACGTTCGGGCGCGCTCGGGTTAACCGAGCAAGGCGGGAGGATCCGAGTCTGCCTCGGAACCGTGTAAAATGGGTGAAGTTCGGGGAGTTCGGATTCCGAGGAACCGAACCCGCTCATCACTAGTAGATATTAGCAGTGAGAATTGGCTCCTTTTTCAAACAAACCAGAACAGCCACTGGAGGGGTAACAATAACTTCATGAGATGCTCACTTGTAGCAGACAGTGAAGGAATGACAACAATCCAATGCTGCTGAACTTGTAAGTAGTAACACACTGTTGCAGCTGGCAGTAACCAAGATGGCCGCCGGGTCCTCAAACACACAGTCCTGTGTGGTCTTGCAGCGTCTGTGACAGGCTCCAGGCAAGGCTGCAGGCACCCCACTCTCCCCTCTATAACCCACAGAGGGAGTAAAGTATTGCTGCTGCTCTTCTTATCCTGCCAGCAGCGTTTATTCAGCAGAGCTGTACATCCAGGTGGGGGATTTCAAGATGAAGTCTTCTTTCTTGTCAGAAAAGCTTTTTTCAGAGCTGCCTAATGCAGCCCTCCCTGTTAGCTGCTTGCACTGCAGGCACCAACTTACAAACTGAGCTCCAGTGCCTGGAGGTGGGGATATAGAGGAGCCGGTGCAGTGCATCCTGGGAACAGTCAAAGCTTTAGCCTGTTTGTGCCTCGGATCAAGATCCAACTCTACACCCTGATGTTATTCCCTGTGAAATACCAGTGTACCCCGCTGCAGAAAGTCTTATATGCAATTTTCAAAGGTTTGAAAGGGCTGTAGCGGTAGGAGGGCGAGCAGGCTCCCGGTCTCAATAGTGGTGTGCAGTGGGGTCAGAATGTATATTACCAAAAGGTAAAGAGTCAGACGCTAGACACTGAGCTGGTTTTCTAAAGCAGCTTCCAAAATAGGGTTAGTTAGCCCTATTAAGATAATTACAGAAAAAAAACATAGAAAAGGCAGCGCTAAACATGAACTTGGTGCACACAATTTAATAAATACATTTCATAATACACATACGCATGTAAACATAAGAATATATAAAATATTACAAATATTAAAAACAATTTGGTGTCACCCAACAATGCTCTTTCTCCACCGTGCCTATTGGATCTGTAAAATAGTTAATAGATGAAAGACAATTCTTCTCTCTTAGAACTGACATACAGGAATGAAATTGTTTCCAAAAAGGTCCTCACCATTCATACGGATGTCCTTTAAGTGTTACAGTCCAGTATAAGGTAGTAGGAGATCGTCTGTGCTGTTAAAAAGAGTGTTGATCCAAATAATGACAAAGGCACTGGTACATCAGCTTGGAGCTTTGGGTGACACTGGGCCCACCGACGCGTTTCGCTGCTAAGCCCTGCAGCTTTTTCAAGGTCAGGCAATCTGATTTATATGTTTTGTGTGCAGTGGGGTGAAAGATCTCTCCCTGGCAGCCTGTGTGATGTTACTGGTGGGATGATCCTGCTTACGGGTGCTTTTGTACTGCGCTCACCTCAGGAAATGAGGGGGTATTAAAGTATGGAGCTGCAAACACAGGTATAGTGACACACTGGGTGGCATCCCACCAAAGTAGCTCACTTACCCATTCCCCGGCTCATGTGTTCCTACTTTTCTCCTAAGAGGCTGTGGGTTGAGGGCAGCGCTGGAACTGCTGGATGTAGGTTGCCGCACTCTACTGTTGCCCTATTTCTTCTCCTTTCTCAGATATGGCTGTAGGATGGTAACTAGTGAACAGCTGCTGGGGTCCCATGCCACCGGAGTGGCCTTTATCCGCAGCTGGGACTTCCTGGCTCCCAGTCACGTGACAGGCCCAGATCTCACGGTATGCAGTATCTCTCTCCTTTCCAGCAAAAGCTATTGGGGGGTGGGAGTGTGTCAGGCTTTAGTAAAGTTTCTCAGCGGGGTGCTTGTCCTAGTAGCAGTGCGTGCATGGGGCATGTTCGGGTCGCATTCCACTTGGTTTCAATTAGTATTGTGGAGTCTCAAAAAATATGCATTTGGGCTGCATGTGACCCACGGGCCTCAAGATCCACACATCTGCATTAGAGAGTATTTTTGACTACGCAAATAGCTTCTAGCAACAGATTTGCACTTGGTTAAATTAAGAAGGAATATTGGGGTCATTCCGAGTTGATCGCTAGCTGCCGTTGTTCGCAGCGCAGCGATCAGGCTAAAAATCGGCACTTCTGCGCATGCGTATGGCGCGCAGTGTGCACGCACTAAGTACTTTCACAAAAGCCAATGTAATGTAAAAGCCAAATGTGCTCAATTGGATTCAGGTCTGGGGAACGGGCGGGCCAGTCCACAGCATCAATGCCTTCGTCTTGCAGGAACTGCTGACACACTCCAGCCACATGAGGTCTAGCATTGTCTTGCATTAGGAGGAACCCAGGGCCAACCGCACCAGCATATGGTCTCACAAGGGGTCTGAGGATCTCATCATGGTACCTAATGACAATCAGACTACCTCTGGCGAGCACATGGAGGGCTGTGCGGCCCCCCAAAGAAATGCCACCCCACACCATTACTGACCCACTGCCAAACCGGTCATGCTGGAGGATGTTGCAGGCAGCAGAACGTTCTCCTTGGCGTCTCCAGACTCTGTCACGTCTGTCACATGTGCTCAGTGAGAATCTGCTTTCATCTGTGAAGAGCACAGGGCGCCAGTGGCGAATTTGCCAATCTTGGTGTTCTCTGGTAAATGCCAAACGTCCTGCACGGTGTTGGGCTGTAAGCACAACCCCCACCTGTGGACGTCGGGCCCTCATACCACCCACATGGAGTCTGTTTCTGATCGTTTGAGTAGACACATGCACATTTGTGGCTTGCTGGAGGTCATTTTGCAGGGCTCTGGCAGTGCTCCTCCTGTTCCTCCTTGCACAAAGGTGGAGGTAGCGGTCCTGCTGCTGGGTTGTTTGCCTCCTCCACATCTCCTGATGTACTGGCCTGTCTCCTGGTAGAGCCTCCATGCTCTGGACACTATGCTGACAGACACAGCAAACCTTCTTGCCACAGCTCGCATTGATGTGCCATCCTGGATGAGCTGCACTACCTGAGCCACTTGTGTGGGTTGTAGACTCCGTCTCATGCTACCACTAGAGTGAAAGCACCGCCAGCTTTCAAAAGTGACCAAAACATCAGCCAAAAAGCATAGGAGCTGAGAAGTGGTCTGTGGTCACCACCTGCAGAACAACTCCTTTATTGGGGGTGTCTTGCTAATTGCCTATAATTTCCACCTGTTGTCTATTCCATTTGCACAACAGCATGTGAAATTGATTGTCAATCAGTGTTGCTTCCTAAGTGGACAGTTTGATTTCACAGAAGTGTGATTGACTTGGAGTTACATTGTGTTGTTTAAGTGTTCCCTTTATTTTTTTGAGCAGTGTATAATTAGCGGCCTTCTGTAGTCTAAAAATCTTTATTGACTCACAAATAAAACAAAGGCTACTGTTTATTAAAGTGTGTATTGCATTTGTAATGCAGTTTGATAGTTTGCTCATCACGCAATGCATCCGATTCAAAACTGCACCTCAAGCCACATAAATGCAGGGCAGTCTTTTCATATGGGCTCAATGGGCACTTGCCCAAGGGTCTCAGGAGTATAAGGGCCCTAGGGTAATAGATAACAGTACCCTCTTTCCATGGGTACCGTATTTTTGAAAATCGGCCTTGGGGAACCAGAGATATCTGACTTCATAGCAGTGGTCCCCATCCCAGCCTGTTAATTGCTCTTCCCAGACAGATATCTTGGATTCTGTCTGGCTTAGAGTTTTTCTGAGGGTTTACTCCAAAAGCTGGGACTCTCCCCTTTCGGTGGACACTGGCAGCTTGTCTCTGCCCAGAACCAGAGATATCAGCCTTCCAGCAGCCGGTCCCTGCTCCAGCTCCACACGCCTGGTATGCAGTTATATATCTTTGTTGGTGTATTGCTCTGGCTCATGAACTCTGACCCCAAGTCCCCAGTACCTCCTGAAAGGTGTCCTCAGCACCTCCTGAAAGGTGGGACTCTCTAGTTTTTATCCCATTGAAAGCTAAGAAATCTATTTCCAGGAACTGGAGATATCTGCAGTCAAGCAAGCTGCCCTCCCACCAGAAATGATGAATATTAAGCCCATTCCACTATCCACCCCTCCCCTGTGTATTAAACACCCCCTACCACCCTGGAAGTCATGTACCGGGGCCCCTTCATTCAGCCCAATGCCCCCTCCTACAGTTTAGTGTTCTCCGTCCTGCCTCATCTGTGCAGTTAAGGAGTAATTCGTAGAAATTACTGCTCCAGTTCCTACATGCTGAGTGAAAGATAGAACATCCCCTACCACCCGCAAAGCTGCTGCTGATAGCACCCCCCACCCCTGCCACTGGAGAATGGGTAGGGCCCCCAGTGCATTGCTTTGCCCAGGGGCCTACACTGCTCTTAAGACGGCCCTGCATAAATGGAATCCGACTAAGGCCTAACTGCAACATTGGTTCTGACACCTCAGATGAATAAGAGACAACAAATGTGTCATCTAGTCGCTTGCAGGACTGGAAGTTGGGTACACACCTACTGACGGTGCGATCCAGCGATCTATACAGTGCACCGTTGTACAGGGCCGGACTGGCCCACAGGGATACCAGGGAATCACCGGTAGGCCCCACTGCCTGAATGTGTACTCCTACCTCTAGGGATCAGGTTCCAGACTGTGCACTTGTATTATACATGGTAGATGTTGCATTATACTGCACTAGACTATTGTGTATTTAAAGCCTCTGTAGAGGCTGGCCACACCCCCTTTGTAGGCTGGCCATACCCTTAAGTATGGGCCCCTATCACTGCATTCCCCCGGTGGGCCCTTCATTCCTCAGTCCGAAACTGCCGTTGTACACGCTGCAACTACACCTTGTCGGCCGTGGAATAATTCCTTTGAATGTGCAGCACATCCAGTGGGACAATTCAATAAATGACTGCTGGAATCAATGGATTGGGGGTACACAATATACATGATACGGGAGTACACACTGTACAAGATATCGGCACCTACATTTAAATATTTCTTAATTGAGAGCTAACTCACCTGGAGGCATCCAAAGATCCTCCAAATGGCACTACAAGGACCAGCATCAGGTCGGGTATCCATTGTACTGATACTCATTAACCAAAATATTCTGAAATCCTGAATGTCATGCGGATAACTGGAGGACTGTGTGAATATTGGTTTGTCTGTGGGCATCAGTGAGATGAAGAGCTAAAGGAAGACTATGGACGATAAAGTAGGTACAAAAAGTAAGAGTTAATGGGGTAACGATAATTCACAGAGGCTGAGGTTACCCCAATGACTGAACTGAAGAATGGAGTTAATAATTGTAAAACGATGCTGTAGCACTCTGTATTAAGAAGAATGACTGTGGCTTTAAGATGAGGCTGAAGAACTGAAGACTGTAGCTGTGTCTTTAAGACAAGACTGAAGAATACTGTGACTGTGCCTTTAAGAAGAATACTGCGGCTGTGTCTAAGATGAAACTGAAGAATACTGCAGCTGTGTCTTTAAGATGAGACTGATACTGGTTATAACTAGTAACACAACTGTAATCTGGACTGGGTAGCAAAAGAGCAGAGTTTTACCGGAACAAAGGTAATAGTGTTACCTCTTAGGGAGCTCAGCTACTTAGCTCACACTGAGCTGTGTGACTCAAGGAACTGGCAGCTTCTGTAACAAGTCCCTTTACTCATACTTCCTGATCCTTGGTGATTGGTGACCAGATTCGGGTGATTCAGAGAGTCTCAGACTGGCACAGAATTGGATAGCTCCAGGTCAGGTGATCAGACCCTGTCATGTCAGTACTCCAGGTTAGGCTATGATGTGGAGTGAGGCCTAGCAGGCCAGAAAAACAATGAAGCCTTAACTCCTAAAATGAACAGAGGATGCTGGCTTTTTTTTAATGCAATATTTTTATTGAAGAGATGTCAAATAAATCAATACAGGTCGAACAGGAGATGATGACACCAAATAAATTCAAAAGAACACACATGATTTCCCATAGGATATGTAGAAATATAAGAATAAGGGGTGCATCAGCAATACAATAGCAATATCAACAACAAATTTTCTGTAGTTTTACAAAAGACGAAAAGAGAAAAGTAAAAAAAAGATCAGGGATGAAAATAGAAGGAAAAGGAGAAGAGGGAGGGTGGGGAAGGAAAGGGAGACCACTAAGGGGGTATCCATGGTTAGATTGCTATACAGGGGGCGGCCATCACTACTAACAGACCTAAACATAGTAAACAATTGCTCGATGAGTTTGGCATCTGAACAATAAGGTTTCAACACAGTATATCACACCCGGGAAATAGAGGTTTTAACATAAGTGAACCAGGGTTCCCAAGTCCTCATATATTTATCCGACCTATCACGCAAAGGAAGCTGTAATTTTCTCCATCGTGGAGATATACCATATTTTGGACAGTAACATGCTCATATTGGGCTTTTTCCAGCATTTAGCTAACACACATCTGGCAGCATGAAGAATTTGGAGTACCAGATTACCCGCATGGCTACTAATGTTAGACAAAGGAAGGCCCAGCAAAGCCATCCAAGGACCCAATGTTACTTGGGTGCCAAGAACAGAACCAATAAGGAACTCCACTTGGACCCAGAAAGGGCGGATTTTGGGGCAGGACCACCAAATGTGTTTGATGTCTCCAATCTGACCAAACTCTCGCCAGCACAATGGGGAGGACCCAGGGAAAATCCTATGCAATGTCGCTGGGACCAGATACCATCTGGTATATACTTTATAGGAGTTTTCCTTTACTAGAGAGGAAATAGAGGACTGGGCGACATTTTGCCTAATGATCTCCCAGGAATCCTCCCCAGGTGGGGGGCCCAAGTCCTGCTCCCAGTGTATCTGCTGATTTCAATGAGGGTAATAGACTATACAATATAGAGATAATACCTTGTCGCATAGGAGAGTAAACACAAAGACGTTCAAAAGGGGTAAGTTGGCGGATAACCTAAGATTTTGGAAGGGAATTTAAGAAAGAGCGGAGTTGTAGAAATTCGTATAGAACAGGTTGGGTGATACCATATTTGTCACTTAAAGTGTTTAAGGAGCACCAGGAAGTACCTTCAATAAAATCAAAGACCAGTTCCAGACGTGGGTTCAGGTGAAACCACGAATGGGAACATACGGTGGAGCCAGGAGGGAAATCCTGATTATCCCAAATAGAGGTGATGGGGGACGGAGACGTTTAGAGACCGTAATGCCGAATGCAGAAAGACCATAGGGAGCAAGTGAGTTTTGTAGTGGGAACGCACGATTGTATCTTCTGATTAGGCTTAACAGGTGTAAGTAAGGAAACCAAAGTGGAAATCTTGGCCGACAAGAGTTCAATTTGTATCCAAGGTAAGTGGGGTGTTTGAGAGAACCATGTAAGTGCCTGGCTCAAGTGAGTGACATGATAGTATTTGCGGATATCCGGTAAACCTCTGCCTCCAGCCACCGGGTCCCTTATCAGGGTGGAGTTCTTAACTCTAGGGGGTTTATTAGACCATATGAATTTTAAGAAGAGTTTCTGCATTCGACACAAAGCCTCCGCGGGGATGCGTACCGGGATTGTTTGGATCAGATAGAAAAGCCTGGGTAAGATGTTCATTTTCACTGAGACTATACGTCCAAACCAGGACATGATCTGTTTGTCCCAAGCTCGTAGATCAGATTCAATACAATTAAAAAGGGTTGGGAAATTCTCGGAATACAGAGACCCATAGGAACTCGTGATAAACACACCTAAATATTTTCTTAGAGCGCCAAGAGAAATTAAAGTTAGCGGCAAGGATAGACCTGGTTTCCTCGCTGAGATGCAAGGGAAGGGCTTCCGACTTGGAATAGTTGATGCGGTACCCTGAATAAAAAGAATATGATGATAGAGTTTGGAATAGGTTAGGGATGGACGTATGGGGGGAGGAGAGAGTTAACAGAACATCATCCGCAAATAATGATAATTTAAACTCCACGTCCTCAACTAATACACCTTTAATATCAGGGTTTGCCCTAACCATACATGCCAGGGGTTCGATAGTCATAGCAAAAATTAATGGTGACAAGGGACACCCCTTACGCGTACCATTGTTAATTTGGAATAAGCAAGAATTGTTGCCTTTTACCTGAACTCTAGCCGAAGGGTTGGAGTAGAGTGCCTGAATGCCCTGGAGTAGGCTTCCTCTCAGGCCGAACCTATGCAAGGTAGCAAACATAAAGGGCCACAGTATTTTATCAAAAGCCTTCTCTGCATCAAGCGAGAGAAGGATAGAAGGCATTTTAGCTTTGTTAATAAGATTAACTAAATTAATAGTTCTTCGGGTACTGTCTCTAGCTTGTCGGCCCGGGATGAAGCCCACCTGGTCAGCATGTATCAGTCGCGGGAAAACTGAGTTCAACCGTAGAGCCAGTATTTTGGCGAACAATTTGATATCGTTATTTAACAGGGAGATAGGGCGGTAACAAGAACACAAGTTGGGGTCTTTCCCTGGTTTGTGAATTAAGACAATCTGAGCCTCCAGTGTACAGGGGGACAGAGGTTCACCCTTGAGGAAACCATTAAAGAGCCTGCAAAGGAGGGGAAGAAGGATCCCCTTGAACTTCTTAAAATACATAATAGACATACCATCAGGCCCAGGGGCCTTGCCTGGCTTCTGAATCTTAAGGGCATTGTCTATTTCTTCAATCGTTATCTCCGAACCGAACTGAGACACCACCGAACCACTCAAAGACGGTAACTTGCATTTATCCAAAAGGGACTCAATCTCCTCGCTGAATCTCAGTGAAGGTGAGGAAGCCGCATCCGCATTGTATAGCGATTTATAGTATTCCTCGAATTCACTAAGAATGTGGTCAGGCTCATGTGGTCAGGCCCTTATTTAGTATAGATAGACAAGATATTCTTGGAGGAAATTTGGGCTCTCAGCTTCCTGGCAAGAAGTTTGTCTGCCTTATCCCCTTTTTCGTAGTAAATCTGATTGAGGCGCCTAAGGCATTGTTCCGTCTTATGAGACAACAACATATTGAGTTCACCCCTAACTTTAAGTAGCCGATCTAAGTCAGCTGGGCGCAGGGAGGACCTATGAATTTCTTCCAGATGATGGAGTTGGTCAGTCAACTCCAGGATCTTCTGAGAGCGTTGTTTAGTGAGCCTAGCTGCGATCTGTATGAAGTGGCCCTGAAGGACCGCCTTGTGAGCCTCCCACAAGGTCATATCGGACATACCAGGAGTCTGATTCAAGCTAAAGTAATCAGTCAGTACCTGAGTGATTTGTGGCAAAACATCAGTATACTGGAGAAGAGCGTCATTGAGGGACCAGGAGGGAGGAGAAAGAGTGCGGGACAAACCGGAGAGAATCAAAGATACCGGGGCATGGTCAGACCAAGTAATTGGGTGAATAAGACATTTTTGGATCTTAGAGGTTAAATCTCTCCCAATCATAATCATATCAATCCTCGTATAAAGGTTATGCACCGGTGAAAAGAAAGTATAGTCTTTGATTAAGGGGTCAAGAACTCTCCAAGAATCGAAGAATAGGTGGTTTTTAAGTAGTGACAACAGGGCTCTAGAATTACGATTGCTTGTATGGGATTGGGAAGGGGGAAGGGAATGGGAGCGGTCGAGGCTGTGGTGGAGTATGGTATTGAAATCCCCTGCCATTAAAATATCACCTTTTCTATATTGGGCAATCTTGGAGTCTAAGGAGGCGAAGAATGAGGCCTGATTAACATTAGGGGCATAGACATTAATCAGAGCAATAGGAACATTATTAAGCTTGCCCACAATAATGAGAAATCTACCCCTTTTGTCTCTAATAATTTTTTCTGACTCTAAATGTAAGTGAGCGGGTATCATTATGGCGACCCCCCATTTCTTCTGGGTATGATTGCATGCATGTATAACTACCGGGTGACGTTTAGATCGCAATTCGGGGTGGGAAGTACTTCTGAAATGCGTCTCCTGGAGGAACACCAGATCTCCCCCAACCTGTTTTAGAAAAAGAAATAATTTAGTCCTCTTTTGGGGGCTATTAAGACCCTTCACATTGTAAGTTATAACGTTTACCGACATAACAGTGTATATAAGAGCAGAGCTATAGCACCCCTAAAAACACAGGGTTGGTCTCCTGAAGAAACAAAGGGAAGAGGAAAAGGAGAAGGTAGGAAAAAGAAAGAAAGAGGAGAAGAGAGACATCGAGAACAATACAAACAGAACAAATACAACAATAAACCGAGCCAAAGACCCATTGTACTCGTCGTACGGGTCCACACATTTGAGCTCCCGTATGGGATATTAAGGGAGAAAATGTCTCCTTTACGCTCAAAACCGGCTATAATGGCTCAGTGGAGGGCGTGGCGTCACACACCTCTGAACCTACGGGGAGGAAGAAAGAAGAAGAAAAAAAAAAGAGAACGAATAGGGCGACCCTGGGGGGTCGGAGCAACATTTGATAACAGTAAATCACATCAGAACCGTATGAACAGTGACAACATGGGCTCAATCAGAGAAGCTCAGTAAAAAGAAAATAGAGAACCTCTAAAATACAAAACACTATAGTATATAGTAATATACAGTAACCCATCAAGGCAGCTCGTGGAAGAAAGTTCACGGAGGGTCACGTCTGGAAGAGGTTTTTGCCGGGACTGTCGACCAAAGACGGCGAGGTGCACGTTGCGGGAGAGGTGAGTTTGGGGTGCGTTGAGGACTCGGTACATCCTGTGGGGGAGAAGGCTTGTCAGGCGTCGGGGGGGGGGGGGGGGGGCAAGTTCAGTTTCAGAAGAAGCCAGTGGGCCTCCTCCTTGGATCGTGCCAGTAGCCGCTTCCCATCAAGCTGCACTATCAGGGCGAAGGGATAACCCCATCTGTATCTGATTTGATTCTCCCTGAGGATCTGGGTGTATTCCTTCAGATCGAAGCACCTCTTAAGAGTAATAGGGGAAAAGTCCTGAAACACCAGCAGCTTATGCGTTTCAAACAGACACAAGTCCTTGTTACGAGCAGCAGTTAGAACTCTGTCCTTAGTTTTGAAATAATGACAGCGTAAAACCACATCTCTCGGAGGGGACGATGATGACGGTTTTTGGCGCAGGGAGCGATGAGCCCTATCTAGAAGGAAAAGCTTAGGCGGAGTGTCCGGCAGGAGATGCTGAAAGAAGCGGGTGAGGAAATCTTCCAGTTGGGCAGGTTCCACCGACTCCGGGATATATTTAATGTGCAGATTGTTACGTCTCGCGCGGTTATCTGCGTCCTCTTGTTGATCTTGGAGGAGGTAAATGTCTTCTTGCTGTTAGGGTCTCCTGCCCTGTGCTGCCACGTCGTCATGGCAACCGGGAGACAAGTGCTAGCGGAGTAACCTGAGCGCAGCTGATACTCCGGTTCGGGTCTTTTGCTGTTCAGTGGTTACAGGCTCTGTGCACGGCAGGGGATCCGGTGCTGGTTTTTGTGCTCACAGTCTGTGAGGTCTGAGTGGGGCGTGGACAGCACCTGCTTTATAAGGCCTCTTCTCAGGTTAAGCAGATGCTGCTGAATCTTTGTTGGTTAGTCAGTTCCTGAAAGTTAGCCAGTACTGTGTAGCTTTGTATTTGTTGTTGCTTACTGCAAATAGGCCTGGGGATTTGGTACTACACTCTGCCAATCCAGACCTAGCAGTAAGACTGGAGTCAGTCGTTTAGCTTGCTGGGGTTCTTTTACTACTCTGTGAACTTAGCAAGTTTGCGGCTGTATTCTAAGACTTGCCTGCCTAAATCCTGTCTCACTGTGCAAGGTGTCAGGTGTCAGTTTAGTGGCAGTAAGCTGAACCTGTGCACTGCAAGTGAGGATTAGGATTGTGGAGACTCTCCTTGTGTCTATCATTCTATCTCTGACCAAGGAGTTTACTGCCACACCCGTTGGTAACCCTTTAGGGTTTTGCTGTTGCCCTTAGCAACAGCATTTCGGGTTCTCTACGTATTAAAACACAACATCTTGCTTTTCCCATCTGAGCATTACTAATACTAGGGAGACACCCAGTTTCTTAGCCTCTGGGATTCTCTGTTCACTTTGTGTTATTTTGTTACCCTATCACCTTCTGTGTACGTAATGTCATATTCCCCAGTCTGTCTGTGAGTTCATTTGTTTTGCATACCTATCCGTTCAGACACCAGTACATTCCTGCAGGCACTGGTGTGCATAACAGTTCAAACACCAGTACATTCCTGCAGGCACTGGTGTGCATAACAATTCAAGCACCAGTACATTCCTGCAGGCACTGGTGTGCATAACATATTCAGCAGCCTAATACTCCTGTTGAAATTTTGTGGGAATATGGAGCATACCCCTCAAAATACGTTGCAACAGGTGGTCGATCAGGTGCAGGTCCTGACTCGACAATTTAATGATTTGTCCATTAAAATGCACACCTCCCAGGCCGTTGGCGGAGCTCCCGCAGCAGCAGCACCTTCAGGGGTTAAGGAGCCGAAAGTAAATCTCCCGGATCGTTTTTCTGGAGATCGCTCGCAGTTCTTTTGTTTCAAGGAGAGCTGCAAGCTATACTTCCGGCTTAGGCCTCAGTCTTCTGGGTCGGAGATTCAACGGGTGGGCATAGTGATTTCCTTGCTACAAGGAGACCCACAGGTCTGGGCATATGGGTTGCAGCCTGACTGTCCGTCGCTTAAAAGTGTTGATGCTTTTTTTACGGCACTGGGCATGTTGTATGATGACCCTGACAAGACGGCCTCAGCCGAGGCTCAGATTTCGATCCTTAAGCAAGGGCGAAGGCTAGTTGAGGTTTACTGTACGGAGTTTCGGAGGTTGGCCCATGATACCCAGTGGAATGACCCAGCCCTGAGACACCAGTACCGAAGAGGTCTTTCTAACCAGATAAAAGACCAACTGGTACAATATCCCTTGCCTGATAGCTTGGATCAGCTCATGCAGTTATCCATCCGGGTGGATAGACGGCTGAGAGAGCGTAGGCTTGAAAGGGAGACTGAGGTTTCCTTCTTTCCCAAGGGAACCTCAGACTCTGAGGAATTTTCCGAGGAGCCTATGCAGATTGGGGCTACCCGCCTCTCCTCGCGTGAGAAGACGCGGAGGAGACAGCAGGGGTTGTGTTTGTACTGTGGGAGTAAAGGTCATGTGGTAGTATCATGCCCAGAAAAGCCGGAAAACTTCAGGGCCTGAGGGTGATGGGAAATACCCTGTCAGGCCAGAAGTCACAATTTCCCAAGAAGAGTTTTATCATTCCGGTGACCTTGAAGATCCTCGGTCAAACTGTCAAGACTGAGGCCTTTGTGGACAGTGGGGCCGACGGGGTTTTTATGGACCGCCAATTCGCCCTGAAACACTCTGTTCCCTTAGTACCCTTGGCATCGGAAATTGAGATTTGTGGGTTAAACGGGGAACCATTATCCCAAGGTAAAATTACCTCTTGCACTAGCCAGATTTCTTTGTTTATTGGAGCCACACACTCTGAAAAATTGTCCTTTTATGTGACTGTCTGTACTTTTGCCCCATTGGTGTTGGGGTTACCCTGGTTAAGGGCCCACAATCCTCAATTTGACTGGGTCTCTGGGGAGATTCTTAGTTGGGGTACTGATTGTTTCAGGAGTTGCTTGAGCCTTCCAGTCAGGCTCTCGCAGCTAAGTTTGCCAGGATTGCCAGGGTGTTATGCAGATTTCGCGGACGTGTTCTCCAAAAAAGTTGCAGAGGTACTACCTCCCCATCGCCCCTATGACTGTGCCATTGATTTGTTGCCAAATGCTAAGCTTCCCAAGAGCAGGTTGTACTCCCTGTCACGTCCTGAGACTCAGGCTATGGCAGAGTACATTCAGGAGAACTTGGCTAAGGGATTTATCAGACCTTCACAGTCTCCAGTTGGGTCGGGGTTCTTCTTCGTGGGTAAAAAGGACGGTTCGTTGCGACCCTGCATCGACTTCAGGGAATTGAACCGTATCACGATTAAAAACTCATACCCACTGCCTCTCATTTCGGTCTTGTTTGACCAGCTTCGTACTGCCACCATTTTTTCTAAGATTGACCTACGCGGTGCGTACAATCTAATCCGAATAAGAGAGGGGGATGAATGGAAGACTGCCTTTAATACCCACTCAGGGCATTATGAATATTTGGTGATGCCTTTTGGGCTCTGTAATGCCCCGGCAGTCTTCCAGGATTTCATGAATGATGTGCTCAGGGAATATTTGGATAGATTCTTAGTTGTATACTTAGATGACATCCTAATCTTCTCCCATTCCCTGGAGGAACATTGGAAGCATGTACGCTTAGTCCTCCAGAAACTCAGAGATCACCGGCTTGGGGCGAAGCTGGAGAAGTGCGAATTTGAAGTTCAGCAAATCGCATTTCTAGGATATATTATCTCCCCAGAAGGTTTCCAAATGGAGGGTTCCAAGGTACAGGCAGTCCTGGATTGGGTGCAGCCCACTAGTTTGAAGGCGCTTCAGCGTTTCCTGGGCTTTGCGAATTTTTATAGACGATTTTTCGCTGGATTTTCATCTATAGTGGCGCCCTTGGTGGCACTCACTAAGAAAGGGGCGGATGTTGCTCACTGGTCTTGTGAGGCTAAAGCGGCTTTTGCCCGTCTCAAAAGGGCATTTGTATCGGCCAAGGTGCTGCGACACCCAGATCCAGAGCGTCCTTTTGTGGTGGAGGTGGATGCCTCTGAGAAGGGTATTGGGGCAGTGCTTTCTCAGATGGGAGTGTCTGATAATCGCCTTCATCCCTGTGCTTACTTTTCCCGTAAATTTTCGCCTGCCGAGATGAATTATGACGTGGGTAACCGGGAATTGTTGGCTATTAAGGATGCACTCGAGGAGTGGAGACACTGGCTTGAGGGGGCTAAGTTTGTGGTCTCAATTCTCACCGACCATAAGAATCTGGCATATTTAGAGTCAGCGAAGCGTCTCAATGCCAGGCAGGCACGATGGGCTTTGTTTTTTGCTCGCTTTAATTTTTTGATAACATATCGCCCTGGGTCAAAAAACATCAAGGCTGATGCGCTCTCGCGGAGTTTTGCTCCAATCCAGGAGACCACCGAGGAGCCGTTGCCCATTGTGTCCCCATCATGTATTAAAGTGGGCATTACCCAGGACCTCTTATCATTAGTCCTTAGAGCACAGGAGCAGGCTCCTCCAGACCTTCCGGTAGGTCTTTTGTTTGTGCCTCCTAGGTTAAGACAGCAAGTGTTCCTGGAATTCCATGCCAAGAAGTCGGCAGGTCACCCGGGTATTGCCAGAACTCGGGAGTTGCTATCTAGGGCGGTGTGGTGGCCCTCGGTGGCTAAGGATGTGGATCAGTGGGTTCGGGCATGTGACATCTGTGCCCGAAATAAGACTCCTAGAGGGGTTCCTGTTGGCCCATTACATCCACTTTCTATCCCATCTAAGCCATGGACCCACATTTCAATGGATTTTGTGGTGGACTTGCCCAAATCCTCGGGGATGACAGCCATCTGGGTTGTCGTTGACAGGTTTTCGAAGATGGCGCACTTCGTTCCACTGGTTGGGCTGCCATCGGCCAGACGCCTGTCTGAATTATTTATGCTGCATGTTGTGCGTCTCCACGGGTTGCCACTTGATGTGGTCTCTGACCGCGGATCCCAGTTTGTGGCCAAATTCTGGAGGGCATTTTGTTCCGATCTCCAGATTTCTGTCAGCTTGTCGTCAGGCTACCATCCGCAGTATAATGGGCAGACTGAAAGGGTGAACCAGTCCTTGGAGCAGTTCCTCAGGTGTTATGTCTCCAAGTGTCAGACTGACTGGGTTGCTCATCTGTCCATGGCGGAGTTTGCCTATAACAATGCGGCTCACTCTGCTACAGGGATCTCTCCCTTCTTTTGTGTGTATGGGCATCATCCTAAGGCCAATTCTTTTGACCCCCTGGACTCCACGCCTGGTGGTTCCTCTGTGGTTTCGGTCCTTAGAGGTATTTGGCGGAAAGTGAAGAAAGCCCTTGTGTCTGTGTCATTAGTGACCAAAAGGGTTTTTGATAAGCGGAAAAGACCCTGCAGCCTCAAATTAGGAGACTTCGTCTGGTTGTCTACCAAGAATTTGAAGTTGAGACAGCCATCTCATAAGTTAGGCCCCCGGTTCATCGGCCCTTATAAGATCACCAGGGTTATCAATCCGGTGGCATTTCAGTTAGATCTGCCCCGTTCTTTGGGTATCAATAAAACATTTCATTGTTCCCTTTTAAAACGGGCGATTAGTAATCCTTCTTCCAGTGGAAGACCTTCCCCTCTTCTGATACGTGGCCAGAGGGAGTTTGTTGTTGAAAGGATTCTTGACTCCAAGATGGTTCGGGGTCGGCTGTCATTTTTGGTGCACTGGAAGGAGTATGGCCCGGAGGAGCGGTCGTGGGTGCGCAGTTGTGATCTTCATGCCCCCAGACTGATACGCTCTTTCTTCTCGCAGTTCCCCGATAAACCCGGTGGTAGGGGTTCTTTGACCCCTCGTCAGAGGGGGGGTACTGTTAGGGTCTCCTGCCCTGTGCTGCCACGTCGTCATGGCAACCGGGAGACAAGTGCTAGCGGAGTAACCTGAGTGCAGCTGATACTCCGGTTTGGGTCTTTTGCTGTGCAGTGGTTACAGGCTCTGTGCACGGCAGGGGATCCGGTGCTGGTTTTTGTGCTCACAGTCTGTGAGGTCTGAGTGGGGCGTGGACAGCACCTGCTTTATAAGGCCTCTTCTCAGGTTAAGCAGATGTTGCTGAATCTTTGTTGGTTAGTCAGTTCCTGAAAGTTAGCCAGTACTGTGTAGCTTTGTATTTGTTGTTGCTTACTGCAAATAGGCCTGGGGATTTGGTACTACACTCTGCCAATCCAGACCTAGCAGTAAGACTGGAGTCAGTCATTTAGCTTGCTGGGGTTCTTTTACTACTCTGTGAACTTAGCAAGTTTGCGGCTGTATTCTAAGACTTGCCTGCCTAAATCCTGTCTCACTGTGCAAGGTGTCAGGTGTCAGTTTAGTGGCAGTAAGCTGAACCTGTGCACTGCAAGTGAGGATTAGGATTGTGGAGACTCTCCTTGTGTCTATCATTCCATCTCTGACCAAGGAGTTTACTGCCACACCCGTTGGTAACCCTTTAGGGTTTTGCTGTTGCCCTTAGCAACAGCATTTCGGGTTCTCTACGTATTAAAACACAACATCTTGCTTTTCCCATCTGAGCATTACTAATACTAGGGAGACACCCAGTTTCTTAGCCTCTGGGCTTCTCTGTTCACTTTGTGTTATTTTGTTACCCTATCACCTTCTGTGTACGTAATGTCATATTCCCCAGTCTGTCTGTGAGTTCATTTGTTTTGCATACCTATCCGTTCAGACACCAGTACATTCCTGCAGGCACTGGTGTGCATAACAGTTCAAACACCAGTACATTCCTGCAGGCACTGGTGTGCATAACAATTCAAACACCAGTACATTCCTGCAGGCACTGGTGTGCATAACACTTGCATGACAAAAACAGAGTGCTCTATCTCTTTCTGAAAATTGATAACTTCGTCAATTATTTGTTCGACGTCATTAGTACGAGCACCGAGGTCCGAAATCTCATCCTTGAGACCAGAGATGGCCTTGTGGATCTCCGAGTGAAAAGCCTGTTTCAACGACTTCATCTCATTAAGGATAGAGGAAATGCAGTCTTTCATAGAAGAGTCTAGCACAGGTGATTCTTCCTCAGATTCCGAAATAGGAGCAGGTTGTGGGGCGGATGGCGGTTTAGATGAGTTAGGCTTCATTTTAGAAACAAAGGAGGTCAAATCCGCGGATGGTGCTGATTTTTTGGACCTAGGCATGGCGTATGACAGTCCCGGAAATAAAGGATGATCAAAATTCAAAACTGAGCAATAGCGTAGATAGTTAGTGTTCCATTATATTATGTGCAATGAAAGTAAACATGAAGCCCCCAGGGCAGCATCCATTGTAATTTAGCAGAACATTCCCCTGCGTATTAGTATCATGCAAGGGCTGGCACAGAGGGACTCCCCACCTAGTGTGAATCAGCAGGGGGGTTTCTCTCACCTCCAGAGTCTGGATCAAGTGTAGGGACGACTAGGTGGTCATTTGCTGCAGAAATATGGTCTCTGGTGCAGTGAGGGGCATCCAGGGCTTCATACAGGTGTGCATAGCCTGCTTCAGCCTGTGTCCCAGGGATCCAAGATGGCCACCGCAGCACACACACAGCTGCCTCCCCTCTCTGTTTATCTCCTGTGGGTCCGAGTGGGGGGTTTCCCCTGTTGCTACAGGGGACAGCAGGCCTCAGCAAAGCAGGTGCAGTATGTGGGGAGGTTCGGAGGGGTCCCGCGCTTCCGTTCGGCGCGATCGCAGGGCACCCGCTCCACGGAGCTCAAACCTCGGATTGGCGCCAGACTCTAGCCCCCGGCTTCCCGGCCCGCCTAGGCCACAACCCGGCTCCGTGACTGTTGGAGGCCGGCTCCAGGGGGTCACAGGCGGGTGGGGAGAGCTCGATGTCCACGATAGGAGGCGTTTTGGAGCCACTGTAGGGGTTTGTAATTAGATGGGCCCTGGAGCATATAGGGGAAACGTCTTTTCTCCACAGACGCTAGGCCACGCCCCCCCAGGATGCTGGATTTTAGGCCCAAACACCAGAGAGCTGAGCACAGTGGAGAATGTATCTGGTGACCAGTGGAGTCAGAGAGGCATATAGTATAATGACAACAATGATTGCTGTGTAGGCACAGCATAGAGCATACCTCCCAACATGACCCTCTCCATGAGGGACAGAATGCTCTGTTCCTGGACTTCCCCCTTAATTAATGATTGCCATCACCTGTGATGAACTATTTATTTGAAAAGAAAGGTGTTTCACCACAGGTGATGGCAATCATTAAGAGGGAGGTCCAGGAGCAGAGCATTCTGTCCCTCCTGGAGAGGATCATGTTGGGAGGTATGATAGAGAGACTTGCTGAATTTAATATTCACACAGAAGGTTAATCAACACTGGTGCAGCTCGTTAACTCTCACCTTCCAGGCAGAGAACTCAGCACTCAGGGAACTCATGGTACTGGCAAGCTGTTCCCAGTAGGCAGAAAAGATGCAGGATCCAGGACAGATGGCAGAGGTAAGTCACCAAATATGAGAAATACAGTCAGGATCATGACAATGAATATTTCCACCCTGTAGTGATGTCTTGATGCGACCAATCACAGACAGGTGGGAGAGTGGCTTTGTAGCAATTCCCTCACCATCACTACTCCCCCCTGCCAACCCGCAAGACACACCCCTCTTCCCCCGCCCACTGATGCTCCAGACCCACCACAGGTTCCCAGGACCCATCCGGATAACTGGTATTTTGTTATTTGGAAAAATCCATTATCCGGAATGCTCCTGGTCCCGAAAATTCCGGATATGGGATACCTGACCTGTAGTAGAAATGCAGAGATCTCAGTTATATATATTTGCAAAAATATGATTAAGCCACCAGCCCCTTCACGGTATCTCTAACATGGTGGTCCTAACACACATGATAATAGCACTCACTTTGGGTCATACATTTGTATATTGCTACATGATAATAGCACACACTTTTATAGATTTCTTAAATGAGAGCTAACTCACATGGAGGCACCCCAAGATGCTGGTCCTTGTAATGGTATTTGGAGGATCTTGGGGTTCCACCAGGTCAGTTAGCTCTCAATTTATAAATATTTAAATGTATGTGCTATTATCATGAATAAAAAAGCAAAGTTCAGGGCAGATGGTGATCCAAAAGGTAATCCAGGTCCGTGAATAACCAGAGTTCAAGTAGTGGTGAGAAACAGAATCAGGGAAAGTTAAACTAGCAGCAAACATCTGCCCCACTAATCATAACACAGTCCCAGCCAAGTATTTCTCTCCTGGGAGCAACCAACATCTTGACATTGTGTCAGGCAGCAGATAGATTGGCTGTACCATTCTATAGGGTGGGAGTGCCTCTTAATGTCTTTTTGTCAAAGATCCTGCAGAAACCACTGTACTCTTTGGGCATCCCTCTCTGGTCCAGTCTTCTTTATTTTGGTAGTAGCACATGTTAGGATACTGGGATAATATTTAGTCTACCAGTACACTGGGATGCATGTATGTCAGCCTTATGCATTGCACCTGACCTTCTCGGTGTAGCTTAAATAATCTCTAGTTAAATAGCAGGTGAAAGACACAATCTTTATAAAAACAAACAAACAGCCAACCAACCATAAAAGCAAAAGTGACAATAATACCATGGGGTTCAGAACACTGCAAGCCACATACTCTTACCAGTGTCTTTGTCTCAATAACTTTGATGCACAATCCCAGCTAGTCACTCCTTTACCCACATAATCGAGACTTAGGGGTCTATTTACTAAGCCTTGGCAAGAGAGATAATGTGGGGAGAGATAAAGTACTAACAAATCACCTCCTGTCATTTTTTTAAATCAACAGCCTGTAACATGGCAGTTAGGAGCTGATTGCTTGGTACTTTATCTCCACTTCTGTCCAAGGGTTAGTAAATAAACCCCCCAAGGTGAATGCATTCCTGCTTTTGGCAGGTTTACAAATAAAGTACAATCTGTAGACAGGATTGTCTTGAGGCACAAATCTGGGGAAGAGTACAGAAAAATATCTGCTGCTTTGAAGGTCCCAATGAGCACAGTGGCCTCCATCAGTCATAAATGGAAGAAGTTCGGAACCACCAGGACTCTTCCTAGAGCTGGTCGGCCGTCTAAACTGAGCAATCGGGGGAGAAGGGCCCTAGCACTCTGTCAGAGCTACAGCATACCTCTGTGGGGAGAGGAGAACCTTCCAGAAGGACAACCATCTGTGCAGCAATCCACCAATCAGGCCTGTATGGTAGAGTGGCCAGACGGAAGCCACTCCTTAGTAAAAAGCACATGGCAGCCCACCTGGAGTTTGCCAAAATGCACCTGAAGGACTCTCAGACCATGAGAAACAAAATTCTCTGGTCTGACAAAGATTGACCATTTTGGCATGAATGCCAGATGTCATGTTTGGATGAAACCAGACACTGCTCATAACCAGGCCAATACCATCCCTACAGTTAAGCATGGTGGTGGCTGCATCATGCTGTGGGGATGTTTTTCAGTGGCAGTAACTGAAAGACTAGTCAGGATAGAGGTAAAGATGAATGCAGCAATGTACACAGACATCCTGGATGAAAACCTGCTCCAGAGCACTTTTGACCTCAGACTGGGGTGACGGTTCATCTTTCAGCAGGACAATGACCCTAAGCACACAGCCAAGAGGAGTGGATTCAGGACAACTCTGTGAATGTCCTTGAGTGGCCCAGCCAGAGCCCAGACTTGAACCCAATTGAACATCTCTGGAGAGATCTGAAAATGGCTGTGCACCGACGCTTCCCATCCAACCTGATAGATAGGTGCTGCAAAGAGGAATGGGTGAAACTGCCCAAAGAAAGGTGTGCCAAACTTGTGTCATTATATTCAAAAAGACTTGAGGCTGTGAATTGCTGCCAAAGGTGCGTCAACAAAGTATTGAGCAAAGGCTGTGAATACTTATGTACATGTGATTTCCTAGTTTTTTTATTTTTAATAAATTAGCAAAAATCTCAAAAAAACTTTTTTCACATTGTCATTATAGGGTATGGGGGGTCATTCCGAGTTGTTAGCTTGTTGCCGATTTTCGCTATATTGCGATTAGTCGCTTAGTGCGCATGCGCAAGGTTCGCAGAGCGCATGCGCTTAGTCATTTTACACAAAAGTTAGGTATTTTACTCACGGCATAACAAGGATTTTTCATCGTTCTGGTGATCGTAGTGTGATTGACAGGAAGTGGGTGTTTCTGGGTGGAAACTGGCCGTTTTCTGGGAGTGTGCGAAAAAACGCTGGCGTTTCTGGGAAAAACGCGGGAGTGTCTGAAGAAATGGGGGAGTGTCTGGGCGAACGCTGGGTGTGTTTGTGACGTCAAACCAGGAACGAAATTGACTGAACTGATCGCAATGGCTGAGTAAGTCTCGAGCTACTCAGAAACTGCTAAGAAATTTCTATTCGCAATTCTGCTAATCTTTCGTTCACAATTCTGCTATGCTAAGATTAGTGATGAGCGGGTTCGGTTTCTCGGAAACCGAACCCCCCCCGAACTTCACCCTTTTTACACGGGTCCGAGCCATACTCGGATTCTCCCGTATGGCTCGGGTAACCCGAGCGCGCCCGAACGTCATCATCCCGCTGTCGGATTCTCACGAGATTCGGATTCTATATAAGCAGCCGCGCGTCGCCGCCATTTTCACTCGTGCATTGGAAATGTTAGGGAGAGGACGTGGCTGGCGTCCTCTCCGTTATTGTTGAACTTGATTGTGCTGTGCACTATTGCTTAATTGTGGGGAGGGCTGGGGAGCAGCTGTATATAGGAGGAGTACAGTGCAGAGTTTTGCTGATCAGTGACCACCAGTTATCCGTTCTCTGCCTGAAAAAAACGCTCCATATCTGTGCTCAGTGTGCTGCATATATCTGTGCTCACACTGCTTAATTGTGGGGACTGGGTAGCAGCTGTATTATATAGCAGGAGTACAGTGCAGAGTTTTGCTGACAGTGACCACCAGTATACGTTGTCTGCCTGAAAAAGACTCCATATCTGTGCTCAGTGTGCTGCTTTATTGTGGGGACTGGGGACCACCAGTATAATATTATATAGGAGGAGTACAGTGCAGAGTTTTGCTGACCAGTGGCCACCAGTATATAATATATAGCATTACGGTACAGTAGGCCACTGCTGTACCTACCTCTGTGTCGTCATTAAGTATACTATCCATCTACATTCTATACCTGTGGTGCATTTTAGTTTTGCAGTTTGCTGACACAGTGACCACCAGTATACTATATATAGCAGTACGGAAGGCCACTGCTGTACCTACCTCTGTGTCGTCATTAAGTATACTATCCATCTACATTCTATACCTGTGGTGCATTTTAGTTTTGCAGTTTGCTGACACAGTGACCACCAGTATACTATATATAGCAGTACGGAAGGCCACTGCTGTACCTACCTCTGTGTCATCATTCATTAAGTATACTATCCATCTATATTCTATACCTGTGGTGCATTTTAGTTTTGCAGTTTGCTGACACAGTGACCACCAGTATACTATATATAGCAGTACGGAAGGCCACTGCTGTACCTACCTCTGTGTCGTCATTCATTAAGTATACTATCCATCTACATTCTATACCTGTGGTGCATTTTAGTTTTCAGTTTGCTGACACAGTGACCACCAGTATACTATATATAGCAGTACGGAAGGCCACTGCTGTACCTACCTCTGTGTCGTCATTAAGTATACTATCCATCTACATTCTATACCTGTGGTGCATTTTAGTTTTGCAGTTTGCTGACACAGTGACCACCAGTATACTATATATAGCCAGAGAATTCAAAGTGAAAGCCGATGTAGTGCCCGTGGTCAAATGAAAAGGGTGGCTCAACGCGTTTCGCTGGTCTATATCACCGCCAGCTTCCTCAAATATATGAGGACATCTTGGAGGACTGAGTTCTAGCCAGATCATCAGTGATTATTGCCCTATTTGAAATCTAAGTGGTCTTTAGTCAATTTGAGAGACTCTCTACTTTTTTCATTATTACCCCTCTATCAATATACGTGTTATTTATACACCTCTTAGACTTATTTTAATAAATGTGTGATTTTTTTTTTTATTGATATAATTGTATCCGTTCTTTGTTCTGAGATCCAGCCGGCGCCAGTATATATCTCTCTTTGCTTTGTTTTTTAACCTCTTGGGACTAACCATCCCTATACAGGCTGCCGCTGACAGCGCACTCACTAATTTTTTCGTTATCTTTCTTGACATTTTAGTTTTGCAGTTTGCTGACACAGTGACCACCAGTATACTATATATAGCAGCACGGAAGGCCACTGCTGTACCTACCTTTGTGTCGTCATTCATTAAGTATACTATCCATCTACATTCTATACCTGTGGTGCATTTTAGTTTTGCAGGTCACTGTGTCAGCAAACTGCAAAACTAAAATGCACGCCCCCTGCAAGTGCTGGAAGGAGCACCCGCAGTCCAGTTCCTGATAGTCAAATTGAAGATGTCACTGTTGAAGTACACCAGGATGATGATATGGGTGTTGCTGGCGCTGGGGAGGAAATTGACAAGGAGGATTCTGATGGTGAGGTGGTTTGTTTAAGTCAGACACCTGGGGAGACACCTGTTGTCCATGGGACGAATATGGCCATTGACATGCCTTGTCAAAATACAAAAAAAATCACCTCTTCGGTGTGGAATTATTTCAACACAAATGCGGACAACAGGTGTCAAGCCGTGTGTTGCCTTTGTCAAGCTGTAATAAGTAGGGGTAAGGACGTTAACCACCTCGGAACATCCTCCCTTATACGTCACCTGCAGCGCATTCATCATAAGTCAGTGACAAGTTCAAAAACTTTGGGTGACAGCGGAAGCAGTCCACTGACCAGTAAATCCCTTCCTCTTGTAACCAAGCTCCTGCAAACCACACCACCAACTCCCTCAGTGTCAATTTCCTCCTTACCCAGGAAAGCCAATAGTCCTGCAGGCCATGTCACTGGCAAGTCTGACGAGTCCTCTCCTGCCTGGGATTCCTCCGATGCATCCTTGAGTGTAACGCCTACTGCTGCTGGCGCTGCTGTTGTAGCTGCTGGGAGTCGATCGTCATCCCAGAGGGGAAGTCGGAAGACCACTTGTACTACTTCCAGTAAGCAATTGACTGTCCAACAGTCCTTTGCGAGGAAGATGAAATATCACAGCCCACTGGGTAGATGTATTGCCTCCCGCAGCAAGAACAGCAGCGGCGGCACCAGTAGCAGCATCTCGCAAACGCCAACTCGTTCCTAGGCAGGCTACGCTTTGTATCACCGCTTTCCAGAATAGGCACACAGCTGACAACCTCTTACGGAAACTGAGGAAGATTATCGCAGAATGGCTTACCCCAATTGGACTCTCCTAGGGATTTGTGACATCGGACAACGCCAGCAATGTTGTGCGTGCATTACATCTGGGCAAATTCCAGCACGTCCCATGTTTTGCACATACATTGAATTTGGTGGTGCAGAATTATTTAAAAAACGACAGGGGCGTGCAAGAGATGCTGTCGGTGGCCCGAAGAATTGCGGGCCACTTTCGGCATTCAGCCACCGCGTACAGAAGACTGGAGCACCACCAAACATTCCTGAACCTGCCCTGCCATCATCTGAAGCAAGAGGTGGTAACGAGGTGGAATTCAACCCTCTATATGCTTCAGAGGATGGAGGAGCAGCAAAAGGCCATTCAAGCCTATACATCTGCCCACGATATAGGCAAAGGAGGGGGAATGCACCTGACTCAAGCGCAGTGGAGAATTATTTCAACGTTGTGCAAGGTTCTGCAACCCTTTGAACTTGCCACACGTGAAGTCAGTTCAGACACTGCCAGCCTGAGTCAGGTCATTCCCCTCATCAGGCTTTTGCAGAAGAAGCTGGAGACATTGAAGGAGGAGCTAAAACAGAGCGATTCCGCTAGGCATGTGGGACTTGTGGATGGAGCCCTTAATTCGCTTAACCAGGATTCACGGGTGGTCAATCTGTTGAAATCAGAGCACTACATTTTGGCCACCGTGCTCGATCCTAGATTTAAAACCTACGTTGTATCTCTCTTTCCGGCAGACACAAGTCTGCAGAGGTTCAAAGACCTGCTAGTGAGAAAATTGTCAAGTCAAGCGGAACGTGACACGTCAACATCTCCTCCTTCACATTCTCCCGCAACTGGGGGTGCTAGGAAAAGGCTAAGAATTCCGAGCCCACCCGCTGGCGGTGATGCAGGGCAGTCTGGAGCGAGTGCTGACATCTGGTCCGGACTGAAGGACCTGCCAACGATTACTGACATGTCGTCTACTGTCACTTCATATGATTCTCTCACCATTGAAAGAATGGTGGAGGATTATATGAGTGACCGCATCCAAGTAGGCACATCAGACAGTCCGTACGTATACTGGCAGGAAAAAGAGGCAATTTGGAGGCCCTTGCACAAACTGGCTTTATTCTACCTAAGTTGCCCTCCCTCCAGTGTGTACTCCGAAAGAGTGTTTAGTGCAGCCGCTCACCTTGTCAGCAATCGGCGTACGAGGTTACTTCCAGAAAATGTGGAGAAGATGATGTTCATCAAAATGAATTATAATCAATTCCTCCGTGGAGACATTCACCAGCAGCAATTGCCTCCACAAAGTACACAGGGACCTGAGATGGTGGATTCCAGTGGGGACGAATTAATAATCTGTGAGAAGGGGGATGTACATAGTGAAAGGGGTGAGGAATCGGAGGATGATGATGAGGTGGACATCTTGCCTCTGTAGAGCCAGTTTGTGCAAGGAGAGATTGATTGCTTCTTTTTTTGGTGGGGGCCCAAACCAACCAGTCATTTCAGTCACAGTCGTGTGGCAGACCCTGTCGCTGAAATGATGGGTTGGTTAAAGTGTGCATGTCCTGTTTATACAACTTAAGGGTGGGTGGGAGGCTCCCAAGGACAATTCCATCTTGCACCTCTTTTTTCTTTAATTTTTCTTTGCATCATGTGCTGTTTGGGGACAATTTTTTTGAAGTGCCATCCTGCCTGATACTGCAGTGTCACTCCTAGATGGGCCAGGTGTTTGTGTCGGCCACTTGTGTCGCTTAGCTTAGTCACACAGCGACCTTGGTGCGCCTCTTTTTTTCTTTGCATTATGTGCTGTTTGGGGACAATTTTTTTGAAGTGCCATCCTGCCTGACACTGCAGTGCCACTCCTAGATGGGCCAGGTATTTGTGTCGGCCACTTGTGTCGCTTAGCTTAGTCACACAGCGACCTTGGTGCGCCTCTTTTTTTCTTTGCATCATGTGCTGTTTGGGGACAATTTTTTTGAAGTGCCATCCTGCCTGACACTGCAGTGCCACTCCTAGATGGGCCAGGTATTTGTGTCGGCCACTTGTGTCGCTTAGCTTAGTCACACAGCGACCTTGGTGCGCCTCTTTTTTTCTTTGCATCATGTGCTGTTTGGGGACAATTTTTTTGAAGTGCCATCCTGCCTGACACTGCAGTGCCACTCCTAGATGGGCCAGGTGTTTGTGTCGGCCACTTGTGTCGCTTAGCTTAGTCACACAGCGACCTTGGTGCGCCTCTTTTTTTCTTTGCATCATGTGCTGTTTGGGGACAATTTTTTTGAAGTGCCATCCTGCCTGACACTGCAGTGCCACTCCTAGATGGGCCAGGTCTTTGTGTCGGCCACTTGTGTCGCTTAGCTTAGTCACACTGCGACCTTGGTGCGCCTCTTTTTTTCTTTGCATCATGTGCTGTTTGGGGACAATTTTTTTGAAGTGTCATCCTGCCTGACACTGCAGTGCCACTCCTAGATGGGCCAGGTGTTTGTGTCGGCCACTTGTGTCGCTTAGCTTAGTCACACAGCGACCTTGGTGCGCCTCTTTTTTTCTTTGCATCATGTGCTGTTTGGGGACAATTTTTTTGAAGTGCCATCCTGCCTGACACTGCAGTGCCACTCCTAGATGGGCCAGGTCTTTGTGTCGGCCACTTGTGTCGCTTAGCTTAGCCATCCAGCGACCTCGGTGCAAATTTTAGGACTAAAAATAATATTGTGAGGTGTGAGGTGTTCAGAATAGACTGGAAATGAGTGGAAATTATGGTTATTGAGGTTAATAAAACTATGGGATCAAAATGACCCCCAAATTCTATGATTTAAGCTGTTTTTTAGGGTTTTTTGTAAAAAACACCCGAATCCGACAAAAAAATTTCGGTAAGGTTTTGCCAAACGCGTCCGAATCCAAAACACGGCCGCGGAACCGAATCTAAAACCAAAACACAAAACCCGAAAAATGTCCGGTGCACATCACTAGCTAAGATACACTCCCAGAGAGCGGCGGCTTAGCGTGTGCAATGCTGCTAAAAGCAGCTAGCGAGCGAACAACTCGGAATGAGGGCCATTGTGTGTAGAAGGGAAAAATTAATTTATTTCATTTTGTAATAAAGCTATAACATAACAATATGTGGAAAAAGTGAACGCTGTGAATACTTTCCGGATGCACTGTACATGGGTAATACACTACAATAAAAGCAATGATAGGCACAGTTTGGACAAACACAGTCCAGCAAACAAAATGCCTGCTTTCAAGGTCTTAACACAAACATCTTTACCACTTTCGCTCATGGTAGGCAAATGGGCTGGAATTAATTGAACCATTCCTGTATCTGTTTAGCATCCCATCTAGTAACTGTATAGTGTGTGTATGACACACACATTAGAACCCAGGTAGCCTCAAGAGTTACCAGTGCTGGCTTTATTAGACATCCATTAGACATCCATTCACAGCTTCTACGGCCATTAGTCTGATCTGTAGCTAAAGGCCCGTACACACTGGTCGATATATCGTCCGTTCTCTTGAACGGCCGATATATCGCGGGACCGTCGGCCAGTGTGTACGGCTGATATGTCTGTGAACTCCGTCGTTCACAGATGTATCGCGTCGGCCGCGCAGCACAGCCGACAGCCAATATATCTACCGATATATTGGCGCGTCGCTGTGTGTGTACGGGGCGGTCGGCCGACCGCCCGTACACATGCTGTGGCGGCCGGCAGTGATTGACAGCTGAACTGGGCGGGCGTGTGTACACGCTTGCCCAGTTCATGACGTCAGTCCCCAACGGATCGGGCAGTGTGTATGCACAGCACACTGCCCAATCCGTCCATAGATATATCTGCAGATCAATTGATCTGCAGATATATCTATTAGTGTGTACCCACCTTAAGACTACAGAAAGGAGTGGGTAGGAAGAATGACCACAATGGACAATCTGGACTTAAGTCCTTTTCCAATGTTTCAAAATGGGTTCAATCTTTCCAATTCTGAGTACCTTTCCTTCAGGTATCCTTGGAAAAGACAATAAAGATACCTACTTCTTGTCTCTGCAGGGAGTTCTCTCTTCCTGCAATCCCTGGGTAATTAATGAAAGTCGGGATTTACCAACTCAATGGTCCTAGTATAATGGGTTTAAGAACAAAAACTGTTTCATTCACACCCTCAAAATGACATTGTCCTCAACTGATGTCAACCAAGTCACAAGAAGCTTTTTAGGGGCTACTGACCTTGCCGATTAATTTTGGAAAATTTTATATTGTGGTAGAACTCCTTAGCACAAGCTGGCAACACTACACCTGAGTACTGGACATGCCAGCTTTCATCACTGCACCAGTGCAAGCAAATGGCAATTACGATGCCAGAATAAATAAGAGGAACTTAAAGGTCATTGTACTGAAGTGACTCAATGACTAGAGTTGGAGGTAGGGTTAACATAGGAGTAATATTACAGCCTATTTTTACACTGGGCCCTCCATTTGGGGACCCAAAAAAACACTGAACACACATCAGCACAGATAAGTGCACAGTGACAGCGATTTTGCTCTCTGAAACTCCAAATATATTATCCAGTGGTTCGAAAAGCTAGAATTCAGATTGCCAGTGATGTGTGTGGTAAATTGCCAGCAGTTTAAGCCACACTGCTTGGAAAAATTTGTGAGTTGCAAGAGTGCTAAAATTGTACCCACTCCTATCACATACTACAGTATTTACAGGTGTGGATCATTATTTCTACATTAAAAAAGTCTACAGTTTTTAGGTCGACCCCAAATGGTCGACATGCAAAAAGTCACATGGTCAAAGGGTCGGCATGCAATATGTAGACAGTGGAAAAGGGTCAAAAGGTCGACATGGGAAGAATTGACAATAAAAGGTTGACACAATTTTTATTCTTTTCTCTTCTGTCACAAAAATCTCCCATTAGGGTACTGTGTCACCTCGTATTTCGGGCAAGGTGCCTTGCACCCCTACCACTGTGCTCGGCACAGGTTACTATTCCCAATGGTAGTCCATGTGGATGGTAAAGTATGAAATAGTTGAAAAAATTATATAAAAAAACAACTTGTTGACTATTGCCACGTCGAACATTTGAAACAGTCTACCTTTTACATGTCAACATTTTGACCATTATACCCCTTTCAGACCGCCTGAGGTGGGTCGCACATGGGAACTTCACACGGGAGCGCCCTGCTACCGCTGACTGCAACCTGGCATATTTCCGGGTTGGTGACGTCAGCGGTGATGCAGCAGGGGCGGCGCTTGGAGATCACATGATCTCCATGCGCCTCCCGTACACAGGGAGTGAACGGGAAACGGGTCGCATCAACTTGGCTACCGTTCACACCGCACAGTGAGCCGGGTTGAACACGTGTTCAACTCTGCTCACGACCAGGGTTGAAATAGCGGATCACTCGACCCGGTTTTTCAACCCTTGCACCTTTCACACCGCACATGAACACTGGTTATGCTCGGTGATGTACAAATAACCAGTGTTCATTGCTGGCGGTCTGAAAGGGGTATTAGTGGTCGACTTATTGACTGTCAACCTGTATTTCGGGTACCAGTATTTACCTAGGTTTGCCTTTGGTAAACCTCATCAGTCTGCTTAATTCTTCTTTGCAACTTTTTACTCCTGTACAACTTGTTTATAGATCTCTGTGAAAAATCTTCATCTGTCCACAGAAATGTAACCGTATATAATAACATGTTTGAATATGGCCAGTACAATGGTGTTCCATAAAAAGTATTCTTCCTTTGATCTTACATAGCTTAGCATAATGTATATATGTTATAATTAATTAGGCTGATTGCTTTTCTCATAAATTGCAATGTGACCTAGCGACTCATACACTGCCAGAGCTCATCATTAATCTTCATAATTAATAATTATAATAAATGACATGTAATTGTACCTCAGCACTTTTGAACCTATTTATCTGCTGCGAAACCATATTAGCTAATAATAGCTGACCACAGCATTATAGACAAAAAGATAGCTGCAAGGTTCATATATACCCATTGAAGGTTAATTACATCTAAATTGACAAATTATCAGTAAAACATTCCTGCTAAATGAAAGGTCATTAAAACGAACAAATATATCTACAACTTTCCAAAAATAAAGGGCCCTACACATTTACCGATCCGCCACCGAGCTGCCCGACGGCGGATACGGCCGACAGGTGACCCGGCGGTGGGGGCGAAGAAACTTCACTCCCCCCATCACCCGGCTCCATAGCACTGCATGCTAATATTGACGATCTCGTCCGTACTGACCTGCATGCATAAGCGACGGGGCACCAACGATTAACAAGCGTGGGGGCGCGCATCGTTAATACTTGGTGTCTACACACTGCACGATATGAACGAGTTCTCGTTCATTAATGAATGAGAACATTCATATCGTGCATTTTATCTGCCAGTGTGTAGTGCCCTTTAGGCGTACATTAACTAAAGGTTCTACAAATGAAGAATGGTGATATTGCCCATAGCAACCAATCAGATTCTATCATGTTCTAAGATGCAATAGAGAAATGATAGACAGAACCTGATTGGTTGCTAGGGGCACCATCATCACACTTCAGTTTTAGAACCTTTAGTAAATTTACCCCTGAAAGTGCTGTTTACTAGTCACATTGAAACAGTCATTTAGATTACTGAAGTGCCAATTTGTTTTTAGAACATTTGGATGCAGTGTAGTAAATACATTTGGTACAGTGATGTAATGAAACCATTGAAAAGTACTATTTAAACCGAGTGCAATTTACTAGATTGACATTCATAATGTCGATATGGCTAAAATGTCGACATTCACATGGAAACTGTGAAATTGTCATGATATTATGTCAACAAACCGTCCCTGCAGTCACTTACCTTGTTCCAACTGCAGTAGTGGCCCCATTGGCGGCTTCCAGGTCCCGGTGGTCACACGACGAGATGCGACGAGGGGTGTTCTGGTGAGTATTCTCCCCTTATTTCTAATCCTCCCCCTAGTGCCTAATCTTAGCCTAGCTGTTTATTTGCTCTCATTTCTGTAATATCTGTTCCTCATCAGTCATTCTGGATGTCAGTCATTTTGTCTCTGCTGAAACAAAAATGTTTAAGAAAAAAAAGTCTCCCTCTCTCTATTTATTTGTGTGTACCTCACATTTATGTCCACTTACAGTATGTCTGGAGCACTGGAACGGGGGGGGGGGGGAATCAATCGCAGGCTGTGTAAACTAAAGGGCCCCATACACTAGAACGATGTATCAGTAGGTGAAATCGTATACGATTTCCCTTGAACACTTTCGGGAGCTTCCTGGGAGTGTTTACATACGATTCCAAATGATTTGGTACAATTTGACTTTTTTGAGCATGCTATACATCGCATACGATATATCAAGCGGCGACATATCACATACGATGTATAGCATGCATTCACAGGTACCATCAGATACATGTGATGGGCTGGATTAGGGTGCTTCAAACTTCCTACTATAGATCGCATGCAATATATCATGAGCATAAAAAGCACACGTTTTTTCCGTAGGATTCCATACGATTCCATTTGATTACGACATATCACGAGTGCAGCACTAACGACCTGGAGGAACCAATCCGATGCTCGCAGAGCCGCGCATTGAATCGGATCGTATACACACCAAAAATGCACGATTTCCCACAATATATGGGCCCGAATGACCGAATTGAGCTGAAATTGGACAAAATCGTTCTTGTGTATGGGGCCCTTAAGGGTGTGATCCACCACTGCAGCATCCACAATGGAAATTGTGTAATACCCTGCTATATGAGGTATTACGTGTGGCACGCTACAGACTATCTACATTTGATTATACAAGCAGATAATTTCCCAGCAGCCTTGGCAGCAGCTCTGGAGTTCAGGGGCAGGTCACATGAACAGTGGCAGTTGGAGGGAGGACAGTTGGTCAGGACACGGTCTGAGGTAGCTGTGAGAGAGGAGGGCATCTCTGGCAGTGGAAAATTCCTGTCAGAAAATGGAGGTGCCACTGAGAGCAGCTGACAGGCAGTGGCTGTGAGAGCCACTCAGTAAAAGTCTATAAACTTCTACTTCTAAATTTGCGACTGCTGCAGCGCTGGAAGCAGAGTGGGTGTCTACAGTGAGTACAGTAGAAAGCCTGCTCCCTGTGTCACCTAGCAATCCCTATTTCTCCAGCAGAGTATTACCTTTCAGTTTGCACTTACATAGAACAGCGTAACAGCAAAGCAGGGATTAGCAGGATATCCAGCTGTGGGTGAGAACTGTCAGAATACATTGCACCCTGAGTATGCCTTCTAAATAGAGACTAGTGACTTCTTACTTGTGATGAGCGGGTTCGGTTCCTCGGAAACCGAACCCCCCCGAACTTCACCCATTTTACACGGGTCCGAGGCATACTCGGATTCTCCCGTATGGCTCGGTTAACCCGAGCGCGCCCGAACGTCATCATCCCGCTGTCGGATTCTCGCGAGATTCGGATTCTATATAAGCAGCCGCGCGTCGCCGCCATTTTCACTCGTGCATTGGAAATGTTAAGGAGAGGACGTGGCTGGCGTCCTCTCCGTTTATTAATAATATTTGTGCTTATTGCTTAATTGTGGGGACTGGGGAGCAGCTGTATTATATAGGAGGAGTACAGTGCAGAGTTTTGCTGACAGTGACCACCAGTATACGTTGTCTGCCTGAAAAACACTCCATATCTGTGCTCAGTGTGCTGCATAAATCTGTGCTCACACTGCTTAATTGTGGGGACTGGAGAGCAGCTGTATTATATAGGAGGAGTACAGTGCAGAGTTTTGCTGACAGTGACCACCAGTATACGTTGTCTGCCTGAAAAACACTCCATATCTGTGCTCAGTGTGCTGCATATATCTGTGCTCACACTGCTTTATTGTGGGCACTGGGGACCACCAGTATATTATATAGGAGGAGTACAGTGCAGAGTTTTGCTGACCAGTGACCACCAGTATACATTGTCTGCCTGAAAAACACTCCATATCTGTGCTCAGTGTGCTGCATATATCTGTGCTCACACTGCTTAATTGTGGGGACTGGGGAGCAGCTGTATTATATAGGAGGAGTACAGTGCAGAGTTTTGCTGACAGTGACCACCAGTATACGTTGTCTGCCTGAAAAACACTCCATATCTGTGCTCAGTGTGCTGCATATATCTGTGCTCACACTGCTTTATTGTGGGCACTGGGGACCACCAGTATATTATATAGGAGGAGTACAGTGCAGAGTATTGCTGACCAGTGACCACCAGTATACGTTGTCTGCCTGAAAAACACTCCATATCTGTGCTCAGTGTGCTGCATATATCTGTGCTCACACTGCTTAATTGTGGGGACTGGGGAGCAGCTGTATTATATAGGAGGAGTACAGTGCAGAGTTTTGCTGACAGTGACCACCAGTATACGTTGTCTGCCTGAAAAACACTCCATATCTGTGCTCAGTGTGCTGCATATATCTGTGCTCACACTGCTTTATTGTGGGCACTGGGGACCACCAGTATATTATATAGGAGGAGTACAGTGCAGAGTTTTGCTGACCAGTGACCACCAGTATACGTTGTCTGCCTGAAAAACACTCCATATCTGTGCTCAGTGTGCTGCATATATCTGTGCTCACACTGCTTAATTGTGGGGACTGGGGAGCAGCTGTATTATATAGGAGGAGCAGTGCCGTAACTAGACATTTTAGCGCTGTGTGCAAGAAACGGCATCGGCGCCTCCCCACCTTAACGTATACAGGCGGAAGTGCGCGGCGTAGGCGCGCGCAAAAAATATAGGGGCGTGGCTTCGCGGGAAAGGGGTGTGGCCACAAAATAATACCAATTCATATAATGATGCACAGTAGTCTCCATTATTCAAATTACACCGCACAGTAGCGCCACTACACCAGGTAGAGCTGCTTTTTCACATTACGGCAGACAGCGTCCCCTTTTTACACATTACGACAGACAGCATCCCCTCTTTACACATTACGGCAGACAGCGTCCTTTTTTTACACATTAAGGCAGCCAGCATCCCCTTTTTACACATTACGGCAGACAGCGTCCCCTTTTACACATTACGGCAGACAGCGTTCCCCTTTTTACACATTACGGCAGACAGCGTCCCCCTTTTTGATGAGGGCAGGGATGCTGAAGGTGCAGATACAGGGAGGGTGAGGGCTGGGATGCTGAGGGAGGAGTAATAGGGAGGGTGAGGAAAGGGGCACTCAGGGGGAGTTACAGGGAGGTTATGGGTGCTGAGGGGGAGATACAGGGACATAACACTTAAAATATGTTTGCAAGTATATACACATGATAAGTTACAATGTAACTTATAATGTGTATATACTTCCAAACATATTTTATCCGGCACTGAGTTACATACGTGGCTCAAAATCAAACTCCCCCCCCACCCCCCTTTCCCCCCCAGTCGCATCACATATAACAATTACCTGGCAGGCATCCTAGGACTGACAGGAGGCGGCTACAGGAGAGAGCGCACATGTGGAGAGCCTTGGAACAGGAGGGGAGAGCGCACCGCAGGTTCGGGAGAGAGCTTCATAAAAAAAAGCTGGAGCAGGGGAGGAGACGTCAAGACGCGGTAAAGGAGGAGGGCGCACACAGCCTGGCATCTTCACATCACGTGCGGGCGGGTTCCTATTAGGCAGGGGTAGGCGGAGCGCAGGACCGGCAGCTGTATTGGCTGTCAGTGGGGAGCACATTGCCGCACCACAGATCGGTAATAGAGATCCGATCTGTGGCGGGTGGCAGGGGGCCCTTTCAGACAGCCTCCTCATGGACGGGTAGTGGGAGCGCAGCTGGGGGGAATATGCGCTCTAACTAGGTGTGCGCTGTGGGCAATGCCCCTTCAGCACACACCTAGTTACGGTGCTGAGGAGGAGCACAGTGCAGAGTTTTGCTGACAGTGACCACCAGTATACGTTGTCTGCCTGAAAAACACTCCATATCTGTGCTCAGTGTGCTGCATATATCTGTGCTCACACTGCTTAATTGTGGGGACTGGGGACCACCAGTATATTATATAGGAGGAGTGCAGTGCAGAGTTTTGCTGACCAGTGACCACCAGTATATATAGCAGTACGGTACGGAAGGCCACTGCTCTACCTACCTCTGTGTCGTCAAGTATACTATCCATCCATACCTGTGGTGCATTTCAGTTGTGCGCAGTATATATAGTAGTAGGCCATTGCTATTGATACTGGCATATAATTCCACACATTAAAAAATGGAGAACAAAAATGTGGAGGTTAAAATAGGGAAAGATCAAGATCCACTTCCACCTCGTGCTGAAGCTGCTGCCACTAGTCATGGCCGAGACGATGAAATGCCATCAACGTTGTCTGCCAAGGCCGATGCCCAATGTCATAGTAGACAGCATGTAAGATCCAAAAAAACAAAAGTTCAGTAAAATGACCCAAAAATCAAAATTGAAAGCGTCTGATGAGAAGCGTAAACTTGCCAATATGCCATTTACGACACCTAGTGGCAAGGAACGGCTGAGGCCCTGGCCTATGTTCATGGCTAGTGGTTCAGATTCACATGAGGATGGAAGCACTCATCCTCTCGCTAGAAAAATGAAAAGACTTAAGCTGGTAAAAGCACAGCAAAGAACTGTGCATTCTTCTAAATCACAAATCCCCAAGGAGAGTCCAATTGTGTCGGTTGCGATGCCTGACCTTCCCAACACTGGACGGGAAGAGCTTGCGCCTTCCACCATTTGCATGCCCCCTGCAAGTGCTGGAAGGAGCACCCGCAGTCCAGTTCCTGATAGTCAAATTGAAGATGTCACTGTTGAAGTACACCAGGATGAAGATATGGGTGTTGCTGGCGCTGGGGAGGAAATTGACAAGGAGGATTCTGATGGTGAGGTGGTTTGTTTAAGTCAGGCACCCGGGGAGACACCTGTTGTCCGTGGGACGAATATGGCCATTGACATGCCTGGTCAAAATACAAAAAAAATCACCTCTTCGGTGTGGAATTATTTCAACACAAATGCGGACAACAGGTGTCAAGCCGTGTGTTGCCTTTGTCAAGCTGTAATAAGTAGGGGTAAGGACGTTAACCACATCGGAACATCCTCCCTTATACGTCACCTGCAGCGCATTCATCATAAGTCAGTGACAAGTTCAAAAACTTTGGGTGACAGCGGAAGCAGTCCACTGACCACTAAATCCCTTCCTCTTGTAACCAAGCTCCTGCAAACCACACCACCAACTCCCTTAGTGTCAATTTCCACCTTACATAGGAAAGCCAATAGTCCTGCAGGCCATGTCACTGGCAAGTCTGACGAGTCCTCTCCTGCCTGGGATTCCTCCAATGCATCCTTGAGTGTAACGCCTACTGCTGCTGGCGCTGCTGTTGTTGCTGCTGGGTGTCGATCGTCATCCCAGAGGGGAAGTCGGAAGACCACTTGTACTACTTCCAGTAAGCAATTGACTGTCCAACAGTCCTTTGCGAGGAAGATGAAATATCACAGCAGTCATCCTGCTGCAAAGCGGATAACTCAGGTCTTGTCAGCCTGGGTGGTGAGAAACGTGGTTCCGGTATCCACCGTTAATTCAGAGGCAACTGGAGACTTGATTGAGGTACTGTGTCCCCGGTACCAAATACCATCTAGGTTCCATTTCTCTAGGCAGGCGATACCGAAAATGTACACAGACCTCAGAAAAAGAGTCACCAGTGTCTTAAAAAATGCAGTTGTACCCAATGTCCACTTAACCATGGACATGTGGACAAGTGGAGCAGGGCAGACTCAGGACTATATGACTGTGACAGCCCACTGGGTAGATGTATTGCCTCCCGCAGCAAGAACAGCAGCGGCGGCACCAGTAGCAGCATCTCGCAAACGCCAACTCGTTCCTAGGCAGGCTACGCTTTGTATCACCGCTTTCCATAAGAGGCACACAGCTGACAACCTCTTACGGAAACTGAGGAACATCATCGCAGAATGGCTTACCCCAATTGGACTCTCCTGGGGATTTGTGACATCGGACAACGCCACCAATATTGTGCGTGCATTACATCTGGGCAAATTCCAGCACGTCCCATGTTTTGCACATACATTGAATTTGGTGGTGCAGAATTATTTAAAAAATGACAGGGGCGTGCAAGAGATGCTGTCGGTGGCCCGAAGAATTGCGGGCCACTTTCGGCATTCAGCCACCGCGTGCCGAAGACTGGAGCACCACCAAACACTCCTGAACCTGCCCTGCCATCATCTGTAGCAAGAGGTGGTAATGAGGTGGAATTCAACCCTCTATATGCTTCAGAGGATGGAGGAGCAGCAAAAGGCCATTCAAGCCTATACATCTGCCCATGATATAGGCAAAGGAGGGGGAATGCACCTGACTCAAGCGCAGTGGAGAATGATTTCAACGTTGTGCAAGGTTCTGCAACCCTTTGAACTTGCCACACGTGAAGTCAGTTCAGACACTGCCAGCCTGAGTCAGGTCATTCCCCTCATCAGGCTTTTGCAGAAGAAGCTGGAGACATTGAAGGAGGAGCTAAAACAGAGCGATTCCGCTAGGCATGTGGGACTTGTGGATGGAGCCCTTAATTTGCTTAACCAGGATTCACGGGTGGTCAATCTGTTGAAATCAGAGCACTACATTTTGGCCACCGTGCTCGATCCTAGATTTAAAACCTACGTTGTATCTCTCTTTCCAGCAGACACAAGTCTGCAGAGGTTCAAAGACCTGCTGGTGAGAAAATTGTCAAGTCAAGCGGAACGTGACCCGTCAACAGCTCCTCCTTCACATTCTCCCGCAACTGGGGGTGCGAGGAAAAGGCTAAGAATTCCGAGCCCACCCGCTGGCGGTGATGCAGGGCAGTCTGGAGCGAGTGCTGACATCTGGTCAGGACTGAAGGACCTGGCAACGATTACTGACATGTCGTCAACTGTCACTGCATATGATTCTGTCACTATTGAAAGAATGGTGGAGGATTATATGAGTGACCGCATCCAAGTAGGCACGTCAGACAGTCCGTACGTATACTGGCAGGAAAAAGAGGCAATTTGGAGGCCCTTGCACAAACTGGCTGTATTTTACCTAAGTTGCCCACCCTCCAGTGTGTACTCCGAAAGAGTGTTTAGTAGAGATGAGCGGGTTCGGTTTCTCTGAATCCGAACCCGCCAGAACTTCATGTTTTTTTTCACGGGTCCGAGCGACTCGGATCTTCCCGCCTTGCTCGGTTAACCCGAGCGCGCCCGAACGTCATCATGACGCTGTCGGATTCTCGCGAGGCTCGGATTCTATCGCGAGACTCGGATTCTATATAAGGAGCCGCGCGTCGCCGCCATTTTCACACGTGCATTGAGATTGATAGGGAGAGGACGTGGCTGGCGTCCTCTCCGTTTAGAATAGATTAGAGAGACACTTGATTTACTAATTTTGGGGAGCATTAGGAGTACTCAGTACAGTGCAGAGTTTTGCTGATAGTGACCACCAGTTTTATTTATAATCCGTTCTCTGCCTGAAAAAAGCGATACACAGCACACAGTGACTCAGTCACATACCATATCTGTGTGCACTGCTCAGGCTCAGGCCAGTGTGCTGCATCATCTATTATCTATATATAATATTATATATATCTGTCTGACTGCTCAGCTCACACAGCTTATAATTGTGGGGGAGACTGGGGAGCACTACTGCAGTGCCAGTTATAGGTTATAGCAGGAGCCAGGAGTACATAATATATTATATAGTGAGTGACCACCAGACACACAGTGCAGTTTATTTAATATATCCGTTCTCTGCCTGAAAAAAGCGATACACACAGTGACTCAGTCAGTCACATACCATATCTGTGTGCACTGCTCAGGCTCAGGCCAGTGTGCTGCATCATCTATATATATTATATACACTGGCGTGCGCAGCACTTTTTATTAGGGGGTGCACCGTCGGAGGGGTGTGTCTAGCACCGCCTTTTGGGCGCGTTTAGGGGGTAATTCCAAGTTGATCGCAGCAGGAATTTTTTAGCAGTTGGGCAAAACCATGTGCACTGCAGGGGAGGCAGGTGTAACATGTGCAGAGAGAGTTAGATTTGGGTGGGGTGTGTTCAATCTGCAATCTAATTTGCAGTGTAAAAATAAAGCAGCCAGTATTTACCCTGCACAGAAACAAAATAACCCACCCAAATCTAACTCTTTCTGCAAATGTTATATCTGCCTCCCCTGCAGTGCACATGGTTTTGCCCAACTGCTAACAAAAATCCTGCTGCGATCTACTTGGAATTACCCCCTAAGTACCATCTATTGATGGTCAACACATATAAAATATCCATCTTTGTACCAATCCTAATAAAGCAGATACATTGTCAGATGTTGTGGTGTGCACCAAACAAACACCCCTGATGGCACACACTGCAATTACACTGCTCCTCCTCAGTCTGGTCTGGCTCCCCCTCTCTTTCCCCTGCAAGCTGCAGCAGCTTACTTACAAGTCAGTCACTCACTGACAGTTGCAGACTAGTACTGCTGCTGCTGGAAAAATGAGTGCCGCCTGCCAGTATTTAATTTGTCTTACTAAGAGGAACGCTGGCTGCATGCTGCTCCTCATCAGTGGCTGGTGTTGGCATAGCATAGAAGGAGAGAGGTGTGTATGTGGCGGGTGTGACGGGTGGGCATGCGAGCAGCATGACGTAATCACGTCACATCACACTGTTTTTGTACATGGAGGTGGATTAACCCAGGCGTCCAGTCAGTAATGCATTCCTGACAGGGTGCAGCGCAGAGGGGACAGTAATCAGCCTGCTCGGCGATCGCTGCATCAGGCATGTGAGATCGGGGTGCCAAACATTAGGGGGTGCCTGTGCGCACCAGGCACCCCCCCTGCGCACACCTATGATTATATATCTGTCTGACTGCTCAGCTCACACAGCTTATAATTGTGGGGGAGACTGGGGAGCACTACTGCAGTGCCAGTTATAGGTTATAGCAGGAGCCAGGAGTACATAATATTATATTAAAATTAAACAGTGCACACTTTTGCTGCAGGAGTGCCACTGCCAGTGTGACTAGTGACCAGTGACCTGACCACCAGTATATATAATATTAGTAGTATACTATCTCTTTATCAACCAGTCTATATATTAGCAGCAGACACAGTACAGTGCGGTAGTTCACGGCTGTGGCTACCTCTGTGTCGGCACTCGGCAGCCCGTCCATAATTGTATATACCACCTAACCGTGGTTTTTTTTTCTTTCTTTATACATACATACTAGTTACGAGTATACTATCTCTTTATCAACCAGTCTATATTAGCAGCAGACACAGTACAGTGCGGTAGTTCACGGCTGTGGCTACCTCTGTGTCGGCACTCGGCAGCCCGTCCATAATTGTATATACCACCTAACCGTGGTTTTTTTTTCTTTCTTTATACATACATACTAGTTACGAGTATACTATCTCTTTATCAACCAGTCTATATATTAGCAGCAGACACAGTACAGTGCGGTAGTTCCCGGCTGTGGCTACCTCTGTGTCGGCACTCGGCAGCCCGTCCATAATTGTATATACCACCTAACCGTGGTTTTTTTTTCTTTCTTTATACATACATACTAGTTACGAGTATACTATCTCTTTATCAACCAGTCTATATTAGCAGCAGACACAGTACAGTGCGGTAGTTCACGGCTGTGGCTACCTCTGTGTCGGCACTCGGCAGCCCGTCCATAATTGTATATACCACCTAACCGTGGTTTTTTTTTCTTTCTTTATACATACATACTAGTTACGAGTATACTATCTCTTTATCAACCAGTCTATATATTAGCAGCAGACACAGTACAGTGCGGTAGTTCACGGCTGTGGCTACCTCTGTGTCGGCACTCGGCAGCCCGTCCATAATTGTATATACCACCTAACCGTGGTTTTTTTTTCTTTCTTTATACATACATACTAGTTACGAGTGTACTATCTCTTTATCAACCAGTCTATATTAGCAGCAGACACAGTACAGTGCGGTAGTTCACGGCTGTGGCTACCTCTGTGTCGGCACTCGGCAGCCCGTCCATAATTGTATATACCACCTAACCGTGGTTTTTTTTTCTTTCTTTATACATACATACTAGTTACGAGTATACTATCTCTTTATCAACCAGTCTATATTAGCAGCAGACACAGTACAGTGCGGTAGTTCACGGCTGTGGCTACCTCTGTGTCGGCACTCGGCAGCCCGTCCATAATTGTATATACCACCTAACCGTGGTTTTTTTTTCTTTCTTTATACATACATACTAGTTACGAGTATACTATCTCTTTATCAACCAGTCTATATATTAGCAGCAGACACAGTACAGTGCGGTAGTTCACGGCTGTGGCTACCTCTGTGTCGGCACTCGGCAGCCCGTCCATAATTGTATACTAGTATCCAATCCATCCATCTCCATTGTTTACCTGAGGTGCCTTTTAGTTGTGCCTATTAAAATATGGAGAACAAAAATGTTGAGGTTCCAAAATTAGGGAAAGATCAAGATCCACTTCCACCTCGTGCTGAAGCTGCTGCCACTAGTCATGGCCGAGACGATGAAATGCCAGCAACGTCGTCTGCCAAGGCCGATGCCCAATGTCATAGTACAGAGCATGTCAAATCCAAAACACCAAATATCAGTAAAAAAAGGACTCCAAAACCTAAAATAAAATTGTCGGAGGAGAAGCGTAAACTTGCCAATATGCCATTTACCACACGGAGTGGCAAGGAACGGCTGAGGCCCTGGCCTATGTTCATGGCTAGTGGTTCAGCTTCACATGAGGATGGAAGCACTCAGCCTCTCGCTAAAAAAATGAAAAGACTCAAGCTGGCAAAAGCAGCACAGCAAAGAACTGTGCATTCTTCGAAATCCCAAATCCACAAGGAGAGTCCAATTGTGTCGGTTGCGATGCCTGACCTTCCCAACACTGGACGTGAAGAGCATGCGCCTTCCACCATTTGCACGCCCCCTGCAAGTGCTGGAAGGAGCACCCGCAGTCCAGTTCCTGATAGTCAGATTGAAGATGTCAGTGTTGAAGTACACCAGGATGAGGAGAATATGGGTGTTGCTGGCGCTGGGGAGGAAATTGACCAGGAGGATTCTGATGGTGAGGTGGTTTGTTTAAGTCAGGCACCCGGGGAGACACCTGTTGTCCGTGGGAGGAATATGGCCGTTGACATGCCAGGTGAAAATACCAAAAAAATCAGCTCTTCGGTGTGGAGGTATTTCACCAGAAATGCGGACAACAGGTGTCAAGCCGTGTGTTCCCTTTGTCAAGCTGTAATAAGTAGGGGTAAGGACGTTAACCACCTCGGAACATCCTCCCTTATACGTCACCTGCAGCGCATTCATAATAAGTCAGTGACAAGTTCAAAAACTTTGGGTGACAGCGGAAGCAGTCCACTGACCAGTAAATCCCTTCCTCTTGTAACCAAGCTCACGCAAACCACCCCACCAACTCCCTCAGTGTCAATTTCCTCCTTCCCCAGGAATGCCAATAGTCCTGCAGGCCATGTCACTGGCAATTCTGACGAGTCCTCTCCTGCCTGGGATTCCTCCGATGCATCCTTGCGTGTAACGCCTACTGCTGCTGGCGCTGCTGTTGTTGCCGCTGGGAGTCGATGGTCATCCCAGAGGGGAAGTCGTAAGCCCACTTGTACTACTTCCAGTAAGCAATTGACTGTTCAACAGTCCTTTGCGAGGAAGATGAAATATCACAGCAGTCATCCTACTGCAAAGCGGATAACTGAGGCCTTGACAACTATGTTGGTGTTAGACGTGCGTCCGGTATCCGCCGTTAGTTCACAGGGAACTAGACAATTTATTGAGGCAGTGTGCCCCCGTTACCAAATACCATCTAGGTTCCACTTCTCTAGGCAGGCGATACCGAGAATGTACACGGACGTCAGAAAAAGACTCACCAGTGTCCTAAAAAATGCAGTTGTACCCAATGTCCACTTAACCACGGACATGTGGACAAGTGGAGCAGGGCAGGGTCAGGACTATATGACTGTTACAGCCCACTGGGTAGATGTATGGACTCCCGCCGCAAGAACAGCAGCGGCGGCACCAGTAGCAGCATCTCGCAAACGCCAACTCTTTCCTAGGCAGGCTACGCTTTGTATCACCGGTTTCCAGAATACGCACACAGCTGAAAACCTCTTACGGCAACTGAGGAAGATCATCGCGGAATGGCTTACCCCAATTGGACTCTCCTGTGGATTTGTGGCATCGGACAACGCCAGCAATATTGTGTGTGCATTAAATATGGGCAAATTCCAGCACGTCCCATGTTTTGCACATACCTTGAATTTGGTGGTGCAGAATTTTTTAAAAAACGACAGGGGCGTGCAAGAGATGCTGTCGGTGGCCAGAAGAATTGCGGGACACTTTCGGCGTACAGGCACCACGTACAGAAGACTGGAGCACCACCAAAAACTACTGAACCTGCCCTGCCATCATCTGAAGCAAGAAGTGGTAACGAGGTGGAATTCAACCCTCTATATGCTTCAGAGGTTGGAGGAGCAGCAAAAGGCCATTCAAGCCTATACAATTGAGCACGATATAGTAGGTGGAATGCACCTGTCTCAGGCGCAGTGGAGAATGATTTCAACGTTGTGCAAGGTTCTGATGCCCTTTGAACTTGCCACACGTGAAGTCAGTTCAGACACTGCCAGCCTGAGTCAGGTCATTCCCCTCATCAGGCTTTTGCAGAAGAAGCTGGAGGCATTGAAGAAGGAGCTAAAAGGGAGCGATTCCGCTAGGCATGTGGGACTTGTGGATGCAGCCCTTAATTCGCTTAACAAGGATTCACGGGTGGTCAATCTGTTGAAATCAGAGCACTACATTTTGGCCACCGTGCTCGATCCTAGATTTAAAGCCTACCTTGGATCTCTCTTTCCGGCAGACACAGGTCTGCTGGGGTTGAAAGACCTGCTGGTGACAAAATTGTCAAGTCAAGCGGAACGCAACCTGTCAACATCTCCTCCTTCACATTCTCCCGCAACTGGGGGTGCGAGGAAAAGGCTCAGAATTCCGAGCCCACCCGATGGCGGTGATGCAGGGCAGTCTGGAGCGACTGCTGATGCTGACATCTGGTCCGGACTGAAGGACCTGATAACGATTACGGACATGTCGTCTACTGTCACTGCATATGATTCTCTCAACATTGATAGAATGGTGGAGGATTATATGAGTGACCGCATCCAAGTAGGCACGTCACACAGTCCGTACTTATACTGGCAGGAAAAAGAGGCAATTTGGAGGCCCTTGCACAAACTGGCTTTATTCTACCTAAGTTGCCCTCCCACAAGTGTGTACTCCGAAAGAGTGTTTAGTGCCGCCGCTCACCTTGTCAGCAATCGGCGTACGAGGTTACATCCAGAAAATGTGGAGAAGATGATGTTCATTAAAATGAATTATAATCAATTCCTCCGCGGAGACATTGACCAGCAGCAATTGCCTCCACAAAGTACACAGGGAGCTGAGATGGTGGATTCCAGTGGGGACGAATTGATAATCTGTGAGGAGGGGGATGTACACGGTGATATATCGGAGGGTGAAGATGAGGTGGACATCTTGCCTCTGTAGAGCCAGTTTGTGCAAGGAGAGATTAATTGCTTCTTTTTTGGGGGGGGTCCAAACCAACCCGTCATATCAGTCACAGTCGTGTGGCAGACCCTGTCACTGAAATGATGGGTTGGTTAAAGTGTGCATGTCCTGTTTTGTTTATACAACATAAGGGTGGGTGGGAGGGCCCAAGGACAATTCCATCTTGCACCTCTTTTTTCTTTTCTTTTTCTTTGCATCATGTGCTGATTGGGGAGGGTTTTTTGGAAGGGACATCCTGCGTGACACTGCAGTGCCACTCCTAGATGGGCCCGGTGTTTGTGTCGGCCACTAGGGTCGCTAATCTTACTCACACAGTCAGCTACCTCATTGCGCCTCTTTTTTTCTTTGCGTCATGTGCTGTTTGGGGAGGGTTTTTTGGAAGGGGCATCCTGCGTGACACTGCAGTGCCACTCCTAGATGGGCCCGGTGTTTGTGTCGGCCACTAGGGTCGCTAATCTTACTCACACAGCTACCTCATTGCGCCTCTTTTTTTCTTTGCGTCATGTGCTGTTTGGGGAGGGTTTTTTGGAAGGGCCATCCTGCGTGACACTGCAGTGCCACTCCTAGATGGGCCCGGTGTTTGTGTCGGCCACTAGGGTCGCTAATCTTACTCACACAGCTACCTCATTGCGCCTCTTTTTTTCTTTGCGTCATGTGCTGTTTGGGGAGGGTTTTTTGGAAGGGACATCCTGCGTGACACTGCAGTGCCACTCCTAGATGGGCCCGGTGTTTGTGTCGGCCACTAGGGTCGCTTATCTTACTCACACAGCGACCTCGGTGCAAATTTTAGGACTAAAAATAATATTGTGAGGTGTGAGGTATTCAGAATAGACTGAAAATGAGTGTAAATTATGGTTTTTGAGGTTAATAATACTTTGGGATCAAAATGACCCCCAAATTCTATGATTTAAGCTGTTTTTTAGTGTTTTTTGAAAAAACACCCGAATCCAAAACACACCCGAATCCGACAAAAAAAATTCGGTGAGGTTTTGCCAAAACGCGTTCGAACCCAAAACACGGCCGCGGAACCGAACCCAAAACCAAAACACAAAACCCGAAAAATTTCAGGCGCTCATCTCTAGTGTTTAGTGCAGCCGCTCACCTTGTCAGCAATCGGCGTACGAGGTTACTTCCAGAAAATGTGGAGAAGATGATGTTCATCAAAATGAATTATAATCAATTCCTCCGTGGAGACATTCACCAGCAATTGCCTCCAGAAAGTACACAGGGACCTGAGATGGTGGATTCCAGTAGGGACGAATTAATAATCTGTGAGGAGAGGAATGTACACAGTGAAAGGGGTGAGGAATCGGAGGATGATGGTGAGGTGGACATCTTGCCTCTGTAGAGCCAGTTTGTGCAAGGAGAGATTGATTGCTTCTTTTTTGGTGGGGGCCCAAACCAACCAGTCATTTCAGTCACAGTCGTGTGGCAGACCCTGTCGCTGAAAGGATGGGTTTGTTAAAGTGTGCATGTCCTGTTTATACAACATAAGGGTGGGTGGGAGGGCCCAAGGACAATTCCATCTTGCACCTCTTTTTTCTTTAATTTTTCTTTGCATCATGTGCTGTTTGGGGACAATTTTTTTGAAGTGCCATCCTGACTGACACTGCAGTGCCACTCCTAGATGGGCCAGGTGTTTGTGTCGGCCACTTGTGTCGCTTAGCTTAGTCACACAGCGACCTTGGTGCGCCTCTTTTTTTCTTTGCATCATGTGCTGTTTGGGGACAATTTTTTTTAAGTGCCATCCTGCCTGACACTGCAGTGCCACTCCTAGATGGGCCAGGTCTTTGTGTCGGCCACTTGTGTCGCTTAGCTTAGTCACACAGCGACCTTGGTGCGCCTCTTTTTTTCTTTGCATCATGTGCTGTTTGGGGACAATTTTTTTGAAGTGCCATCCTGTCTGACACTGCAGTGCCACTCCTAGATGGGCCAGGTGTTTGTGTCGGCCACTTGTGTCGTTTAGCTTAGTCACACTGCGACCTTGGTGCGCCTCTTTTTTTCTTTGCATCATGTGCTGTTTGGGGACAATTTTTTTGAAGTGCCATCCTGCCTGACACTGCAGTGCCACTCCTAGATGGGCCAGGTGTTTGTGTCGGCCACTTGTGTCACTTAGCTTAGTCACACAGCGACCTTGGTGCGCCTCTTTTTTTCTTTGCATCATGTGCTGTTTGGGGACAATTTTTTTGAAGTGCCATCCTGCCTGACACTGCAGTGCCACTCCTAGATGGGCCAGGTGTTTGTGTCGGCCACTTGTGTCGCTTAGCTTAGCCATCCAGCGACCTCGGTGCAAATTTTAGGACTAAAAATAATATTGTGAGGTGTGAGGTGTTCAGAATAGACTGAAAATTAGTGGAAATTATGGTTATTGAGGTTAATAATACCATGGGATCAAAATGACCCCCAAATTCTATGATTTAAGCTGTTTCTGAGGGTTTTTTGTAAAAAAAAACACCCGAATCCAAAACACACCCGAATCTGACAAAAAAATTTCAGGGAGGTTTTGCCAAAACGCGTCCGAATCCAAAACACGGCCGCGGACCCGAATCCAAAACCAAAACACAAAACCTGAAAAATTTCCGGTGCACATCACTACTTCTTACCTACTGTACATTGAGAACTAGTGAGAGCAAGGAGAGACTGCTTATACTGTACTTTAAGCCAGATAAGGAAATACAAGGACTTTGCCAGGGATAATTACAAGGGAAACCTACTAGCACATCGGTAGTTTCCTATTACACATACTACCGCAATGGATAGTTGGAGAAATTGTCCTAAAATGAAAGAAACAACATGATAGCTTTTTATCTCTGATATTAAACCAGGCATTTATCTAAATGGAGCTATGTAATACATTTATCTGCTAACCTATCCAGAAATGTAAATATATATCACAAGGATTCCTTGCTTGTAACAAGAGCTAAAGTGCAGCTGCATTCCTCAGAAAAATTAAACAAAAGTATAGTTGCGATATAGTTTGGAGCTCCTAGTTGCAGATATCTGTTGCAATATTTTGTTGTGATATTTAAAGCGCTATTCAAAATATATTTAGGTAAGGGTAAAAGAGGAATTACCAAATGTCCAGAGTTCCTGTTAAATAAAAACATTTTAATTTATATTGTTTCAATTAACGTGTTTTGGGAGAACCTCTTGCCTCTCTGCCGGAAAGAAGACTAGATTGTCACATTTGGCGTCAACGAACAGGATCGAACATGGAAGTGCAAGAAGGCAACCCCACCGCAGATGACAACAGGATCAGTATCCTTAATGACAAGATTGCGGAACTTACCCAAACTCTCACTGAGATAAAAAGAGATAAGAGACCTGAGACATAAATGGTCTGTAACCAGATACAAGAAGTGGCGTCCAGACCGTGGATTGCGAAACCAACCCCGATGGGATGTTCCCCAAAAGACTGGAAAATGGGTGACTAAGCAATTCAACGCTCGGGGGAGGCCTATTTGTCGGCGATGCAGACAAAGTGGGCATATCAAAAGAAATTGTCAACAACCCTCAGGAAGAGTGGAGAAAGTAAGACCACCCTGTGAAGGACAATCCAGAGATGCAGGTCAAAATACAGTAGTACAGAACCAGGTTATCGTGTCTGGCACACCATCTGATGAGGATATTCAGCAAGTCAGCGCAGGAAGAGTTATGGATTTATAAAGCGAACCGACACGAAAAAAAGAGTATACGTGCATTATACTGCCATTCAGAAGGCCAGCCTGGAACAGTGTTTCTGAAGTCTGGGAAGTGGAGAAATGGTTGAGTTTGAATTGGCAAATGGAAAGAAGGGCATCAAAGCCATTAATGTAACTGGTCCTGGTGGTGTCCAAGTGCAAGGCAACAAACATGCCACAGGTCACAAACAGTACTGGTGCTGTTCGTATTGTAGAGATCCTCTACACAACTGTCAGCAGGATTACCAACACAACAGAAGTGGAGAAGAACAAGGAGAAGCTCAAAGTGCTGAGGAAAGACAACAAGAACCTGTCATCCCACAGCAAAGTCAATCACTGGAACGAACAGATGAACAAGTTGTGGAAGAACAGAGTGAGAAAATGCCACAGAGCCTACCGGATGCAGTCAGGCCGCAACTTCCTACACAGCCACTACATGAGATCAAACCAAGAGTGGAAGATACCGATTCCAGCATAGCCTACCCCAATCAAGTAGATTTAACCGCCACTGACCAGGAAAAACATACAGAGTGAGTGACTTGCATGTCCACGGCAGAGGGATTGGCAACCCTTAGACCCAATTGCCCAGATTCTGTTATGCAAAATTCTGAATCTAATGTTCCAGCAGAATCACCTAGTGTAGCTAAAAAGAGTGAGAGGTATATTCCAGAGTGGTATTACTCAGGCGAGTACACCACGATAACCTCTGAGGAGGTTATATTGATGTTCCAGCAGGCTTTGAGGAGGTTAGGGAAGAGGAACAAAGGTGCTTCACGTATTCAGAATAGATATTAGCCTGTGGTATAGAGAGTCATTTGTTATGTCATGTATGTACTTACCATTTATTCAAATGTTTAACTGTAACACAAAAAATTTAATTTAGACTATGCTATATTGAACTTGGAATATTGCCTGTTGCGTGAGGACACGCAAAATTCTAGTGGAGGGATATGTAATACCCTGCTATATGAGGTATTACGTGTGGCACGCTACAGAGTATCTACATTTGATTATACAAGCAGATCATTTCCCAGCAGCCTTGGCAGCAGCTCTGGAGGTCAGGGGCAGGTCACATGACCAGTGGCAGTTGGAGGGAGGACAGTTGGTCAGGACACGGTCTGAGGTAGCTGTGAGAGAGGAGGGCATCTCTGGCAGTGGAAAATTCCTGTCAGAAAATGGAGGTGCCACTGAGAGCAGCTGACAGGCAGTGGCTGTGAGAGCCACTCAGTAAAAGTCTATAAACTTCTACTTCTAAATTTGCGACTGCTGCAGCGCTGGAAGCAGAGTGGGTGTCTACAGTGAGTACAGTAGAAAGCCTGCTCCCTGTGTCACCTAGCAATCCCTATTTCTCCAGCAGAGTATTACCTTTCAGTTTGCACTTATATAGAACAGCGTAACAGCAAAGCAGGGATTAGCAGGATATCCAGCGGTGGGTGAGAACTGTCATAATACATTGCACCCTGAGTATGCCTTCTAAATAGAGACTAGTGACTTCTTACCTACTGTACATTGAGAACTAGTGAGAGCAAGGAGAGACTGCTTATACTGTACTTTAAGCCAGATAAGGAAATACAAGGACTTTGCCAGGGATAATTACAAGGGAAACCTAGTAGCACATCGGTAGTTTCCTTTCTCTTACGTCCTAGAGGATGCTGTGGACTCCGTAAGGACCATGGGGATAGACGGGCTCCGCAGGAGACATGGGCACTTTAAGAAAGACTTTAGGTATGGGTGTGCACTGGCTCTTCCCTCTATGCCCCTCCTCCAGACCTCAGTTTACTACTGTGCCCAGAGGAGACTGGGTGCATTACAGGGAGCTCTCCTGAGTTTCCTGTAAGAAAGTATTTTGTTAGGTTTTTTTATTTTCAGGGAGCCTGCTGGCAACAGACTCCCTGCATCGAGGGACTGAGGGGAGAGAAGCAGACCTACTTCTGTGAGTTTCAAGGCTCTGCTTCTTAGGCTACTGGACACCATTAGCTCCAGAGGGAGTCAGAACACAGGTCTCACCCTGGAGTTCGTCCCGGAGCCGTGCCGCCGTCCTCTTCACAGAGCCGGAAGATAGAAGCCGGGTGAGTATGAGAAGAAAAGAAGCCGGAAGATAGAAGCCGGGTGAGTATGAGAAGAAAAGAAGACTTTAAAGGCGGCAGAAGACTTTGCTCCCATACACCTTACACACGGCAGTCACTGTAAGGGTGCAGGGCGCAGGGGGGGGGGCGCCCTGGGCAGCATATAAACCTCTTTCTGGCAAAAATAAGTATATATACAGTTGGGCACTGTATATATAATGAGCCCCCGCCAGTTTTCAGCATATTTGAGCGGGACAGAAGCCCGCCGCCGAAGGGGCGGGGCTTCTTCCTCAGCACTCACCAGCGCCATTTTCTCCACAGCACAGCGCTGAGAGTAAGCTCCCCGGACTCTCCCCTGCTTAACCAACGGTGAAAGAGGGTTTTGAAGAAGAGTGGGGGCACATCATTTGGCGCATTTATATATGTAAAAACAGCGCTACTGGGTAAACATATATTTAGGAAAAAACAATTTGTGTTCCCTAATGCACACCGAGTGAAAAATATTACTACATAATAGTCAGATAATACGGAGCTCTTAGTTGCGTATATCTGAAGATACAGGGTTAAGCCCCCAGGCCGATCGACAAGGCTTCTCCGTCACTGGGGGTCCCTAATACTAGGTATGGGTCCGGGGTGCAGGAACCCATAACGTCGGCACAGGTCGGCTACCCCAGGTCAGCACACAGGTGAGAATTAATAAGGGTTAATAAGAAGCACAGAAGTGCTATGTAAGTGGTGTGATTAAAATAATACAAAAATATATACAAAGTGATAGGGAAAATCATAAGTGTTAATAAAGTGTTAGGGTGTGCCGACCTGAAGCCGCCCAGCCATACCGACACAAGGGCCACCGCACCCCACACCCACCCCATAAATAATTACAAATATGTCTGGGTTAAATTCCCAGTGTAAGGCCACATGATAATGGCTCCTACAGCATCTGAGAGCCAGCTTACCTGGAGATACCCCTAGCTTCTCCAGTGGCACTCTGGAGTCAGCAATCCCTCCTAATGCTGACCCATCCATGCCTCTCTAAATACAATGCACAAAATGGTAAGCTGCTCAATCAGATTGTGATGTCACTTAGGTGCTAAAACGGAGGGGTAATTCTGTGTAGGAAAAAACAATTTGTGTTCCCTAATGCACACCGAGTGAAAAATATTACTACATAATAGTCAGATAATACGGAGATCTTAGTTGCGTATATCTGCAGATATAGGGTTAAGCCCCCAGGCCGATCGACAAGGCTTCTCCGTCATTGGGGGTCCCTAATACTAGGTATGGGTCCGGGGTGCAGGACCCCATAACGTCGGCACAGGTCGGCTACCCCAGGTCAGCACATAGGGGAGAATTAATAAGGGTTAATAAGAAGCACAGAAGTGCTATGTAAGTGGTGTAATTAAAAACAAAAATATATACAGTGATAGGGAAAATCATAAGTGTTAATAAAGTGTTAGGGTGTGCCGACCTGAAGCCGCCCAGCCATACCGACACAGGGGCCACTGCACCCCACACCCACCCCATAAATAATTACAAATATGTCTGGGTTAAATTCCCAGTGTAAGGCCACATGATAATGGCTCCTGCAGCATCTGAGAGCCAGCTTACCTGGAGATACCCCTAGCTTCTCCAGTGGCACTCTGGAGTCAGCAATCCCTCCTAATGCTGACCCATCCATGCCTCTCTAAATACAATGCACAAAATGGTAAGCTGCTCAATCAGATTGTGATGTCACTCAGGTGCTAAAAGGGAGGGGTAATTCTGTGTAGGAAAAAACAATTTGTGTTCCCTAATGCACACCGAGTGAAAAATATTACTGCATAATAGTCAGATAATACGGAGATCTTAGTTGCGTATATCTGCAGATATAGGGTTAAGCCCCCAGGCCGATCGACAAGGCTTCTCCGTCACATGGGGGTCCCTAATACTAGGTATGGGTCCAGGGTGCAGGACCCCATAACGTCGGCACAGGTCGGCTACCCCAGGTCAGCACACAGGTGAGAATTAATAAGGGTTAATAAGAAGCACAGAAGTGCTATGTAAGTGGTGTAATTAAAAATAAAAATATACAAAGTGATAGGGAAAATCATAAGTGTTAATAAAGTGTTAGGGTGTGCCGACCTGAAGCCGCCCAGCCATACCGACACAGGGGCCACTGCACCCCACACCCACCCCATAAATAATTACAAATATGTCTGGGTTAAATTCCCAGTGTAAGGCCACATGATAATGGCTCCTGCAGCATCTGAGAGCCAGCTTACCTGGAGATACCCCTAGCTTCTCCAGTGGCACTCTGGAGTCAGCAATCCCTCCTAATGCTGACCCATCCATGCCTCTCTAAATACAATGCACAAAATGGTAAGCTGCTCAATCAGATTGTGATGTCACTCAGGTGCTAAAAGGGAGGGGTAATTCTGTGTAGGAAAAAACAATTTGTGTTCCCTAATGCACACCGAGTGAAAAATATTACTGCATAATAGTCAGATAATACGGAGATCTTAGTTGCGTATATCTGCAGATATAGGGTTAAGCCCCCAGGCCGATCGACAAGGCTTCTCCGTCACATGGGGGTCCCTAATACTAGGTATGGGTCCAGGGTGCAGGACCCCATAACGTCGGCACAGGTCGGCTACCCCAGGTCAGCACACAGGTGAGAATTAATAAGGGTTAATAAGAAGCACAGAAGTGATATGTAAGTGGTATGATTAAAAACAAAAATATATACAGTGATAGGGAAAATCATAAGTGTTAATAAAGTGTTAGGGTGTGCCGACCTGAAGCCGCCCAGCCATACCGACACAGGGGCCACTGCACCCCACACCCACCCCATAAATAATTACAAATATGTCTGGGTTAAATTCCCAGTGTAAGGCCACATGATAATGGCTCCTGCAGCATCTGAGAGCCAGCTTACCTGGAGATACCCCTAGCTTCTCCAGTGGCACTCTGGAGTCAGCAATCCCTCCTAATGCTGACCCATCCATGCCTCTCTAAATACAATGCACAAAATGGTAAGCTGCTCAATCAGATTGTGATGTCACTCAGGTGCTAAAAGGGAGGGGTAATTCTGTGTAGGAAAAAACAATTTGTGTTCCCTAATGCACACCGAGTGAAAAATATTACTGCATAATAGTCAGATAATACGGAGATCTTAGTTGCGTATATCTGCAGATATAGGGTTAAGCCCCCAGGCCGATCGACAAGGCTTCTCCATCACTGGGGGTCCCTAATACTAGGTATGGGTCCGGGGTGCAGGACCCCATAACGTCGGCACAGGTCGGCTACCCCAGGTCAGCACACAGGTGAGAATTAATAAGGGTTAATAAGAAGCACAGAAGTGCTATGTAAGTGGTGTGATTAAAATAATACAAAAATATATACAAAGTGATAGGGAAAATCATGTGTTAATAAAGTGTTAGGGTGTGCCGACCTGAAGCCACCCAGCCATACCGACACAGGGGCCACTGCACCCCACACCCACCCCATAAATAATTACAAATATGTCTGGGTTAAATTCCCAGTGTAAGGCCACATGATAATGGCTCCTACAGCATCTGAGAGCCAGCTTACCTGGAGATACCCCTAGCTTCTCCAGTGGCACTCTGGAGTCAGCAATCCCTCCTAATGCTGACCCATCCATGCCTCTCTAAATACAATGCACAAAATGGTAAGCTGCTCAATCAGATTGTGATGTCACTCAGGTGCTAAAAGGGAGGGGTAATTCTGTGTAGGAAAAAACAATTTGTGTTCCCTAATACACACCGATTGAAAAATATTACTACATAATAGTCAGATAATACAGAGATCTTAGTTGCGTATATCTGCAGATATAGGGTTAAGCCCCCAGGCCGATCGACAAGGCTTCTCCATCACTGGGGGTCCCTAATACTAGGTATTGGTCTGAGGTGCAGGAACCCATAACGTCGGCACAGGTCGGCTACCCCAGGTCAGCACACAGGTGAGAATTAATAAGGGTTAATAAGAAGCACAGAAGTGCTATGTAAGTGGTGTGATTAAAATAATACAAAAATATATACAAAGTGATAGGGAAAATCATGTGTTAATAAAGTGTTAGGGTGTGCCGACCTGAAGCCGCCCAGCCATACCGACACAGGGGCCACCGCACCCCACACCCACCCCATAAATAATTTCAAATGTCTGGGTTAAATTCCCAGTGTAAGGCCACATGATAATGGCTCCTACAGCATCTGAGAGCCAGCTTACCTGGAGATACCCCTAGCTTCTCCAGTGGCACTCTGGAGTCTGCAATCCCTCTTAATGCTGACCCATCCATGCCTCTCTAAATACAATGCACAAAATGGTAAGCTGCTCAATCAGATTGTGATGTCACTCAGGTGCTAAAACGGAGGGGTAATTCTGTGTAGGAAAAAACAATTTGTGTTCCCTAATGCACACCGAGTGAAAAATATTACTACATAATAGTCAGATAATATGGAGATCTTAGTTGCGTATATCTGCAGATATAGGGTTAAGCCCCCAGGCCGATCGACAAGGCTTCTCCGTCACTGGGGGTCCCTAATACTAGGTATGGGTCCGGGGTGCAGGACCCCATAACGTCGGCACAGGTCGGCTACCCCAGGTCAGCACACAGGTGAGAATTAATAAGGGTTAATAAGAAGCACAGAAGTGCTATGTAAGTGGTGTGATTAAAAACAAAAATATATACAGTGATAGGGAAAATCATAAGTGTTAATAAAGTGTTAGGGTGTGCCGACCTGAAGCCACCCAGCCATACCGACACAGGGGCCACTGCACCCCACACCCACCCCATAAATAATTACAAATATGTCTGGGTTAAATTCCCAGTGTAAGGCCACATGATAATGGCTCCTGCAGCATCTGAGAGCCAGCTTACCTGGAGATACCCCTAGCTTCTCCAGTGGCACTCTGGAGTCAGCAATCCCTCCTAATGCTGACCCATCCATGCCTCTCTAAATACAATGCACAAAATGGTAAGCTGCTCAATCAGATTGTGATGTCACTCAGGTGCTAAAAGGGAGGGGTAATTCTGTGTAGGAAAAAACAATTTGTGTTCCCTAATGCACACCGAGTGAAAAATATTACTGCATAATAGTCAGATAATACGGAGATCTTAGTTGCGTATATCTGCAGATATAGGGTTAAGCCCCCAGGCCGATCGACAAGGCTTCTCCGTCACTGGGGGTCCCTAATACTAGGTATGGGTCCGGGGTGCAGGACCCCATAACGTCGGCACAGGTCGGCTACCCCAGGTCAGCACACAGGTGAGAATTAATAAGGGTTAATAAGAAGCACAGAAGTGCTATGTAAGTGGTGTGATTAAAATAATACAAAAATATATACAAAGTGATAGGGAAAATCATAAGTGTTAATAAAGTGTTAGGGTGTGCCGACCTGAAGCCGCCCAGCCATACCGACACAGGGGCCACTGCACCCCACACCCACCCCATAAATAATTACAAATATGTCTGGGTTAAATTCCCAGTGTAAGGCCACATGATAATGGCTCCTACAGCATCTGAGAGCCAGCTTACCTGGAGATACCCCTAGCTTCTCCAGTGGCACTCTGGAGTCAGCAATCCCTCCTAATGCTGACCCATCCATGCCTCTCTAAATACAATGCACAAAATGGTAAGCTGCTCAATCAGATTGTGATGTCACTCAGGTGCTAAAAGGGAGGGGTAATTCTGTGTAGGAAAAAACAATTTGTGTTCCCTAATACACACCGATAGAAAAATATTACTACATAATAGTCAGATAATACAGAGATCTTAGTTGCGTATATCTGCAGATATAGGGTTAAGCACCCAGGCCGATCGACAAGGCTTCTCCATCACTGGGGGTCCCTAATACTAGGTATTGGTCTGAGGTGCAGGAACCCATAACGTCGGCACAGGTCGGCTACCCCAGGTCAGCACAAAGGTGAGAATCAATAAGGGTTAATAAGAAGCACAGAAGTGCTATGTAAGTGGTGTGATTAAAATAATACAAAAATATATACAAAGTGATAGGGAAAATCATAAGTGTTAATAAAGTGTTAGGGTGTGCCGACCTGAAGCCGCCCAGCCATACCGACACAGGGGCCACCGCACCCCACACCCACCCCATAAATAATTACAAATATGTCTGGGTTAAATTCCCAGTGTAAGGCCACATGATAATGGCTCCTACAGCATCTGAGAGCCAGCTTACCTGGAGATACCCCTAGCTTCTCCAGTGGCACTCTGGAGTCAGCAATCCCTCCTAATGCTGACCCATCCATGCCTCTCTAAATACAATGCACAAAATGGTAAGCTGCTCAATCAGATTGTGATGTCACTCAGGTGCTAAAACGGAGGGGTAATTCTGTGTAGGAAAAAACAATTTGTGTTCCCTAATGCACACCGAGTGAAAAATATTACTACATAATAGTCAGATAATACGGAGATCTTAGTTGCGTATATCTGCAGATATAGGGTTAAGCCCCCAGGCCGATCGACAAGGCTTCTCCGTCACTGGGGGTCCCTAATACTAGGTATGGGTCCGGGGTGCAGGACCCCATAACGTCGGCACAGGTCGGCTACCCCAGGTCAGCACACAGGTGAGAATTAATAAGGGTTAATAAGAAGCACAGAAGTGCTATGTAAGTGGTGTGATTAAAAACAAAAATATATACAAAGTGATAGGGAAAATCATAAGTGTTAATAAAGTGTTAGGGTGTGCCGACCTGAAGCCGCCCAGCCATACCGACACAGGGGCCACTGCACCCCACACCCACCCCATAAATAATTACAAATATGTCTGGGTTAAATTCCCAGTGTAAGGCCACATGATAATGGCTCCTGCAGCATCTAAGAGCCAGCTTACATGGAGATACCCCTAGCTTCTCCAGTGGCACTCTGGAGTCAGCAATCCCTCCTAATGCTGACCCATCCATGCCTCTCTAAATACAATGCACAAAATGGTAAGCTGCTCAATCAGATTGTGATGTCACTCAGGTGCTAAAAGGGAGGGGTAATTCTGTGTAGGAAAAAACAATTTGTGTTCCCTAATGCACACCGAGTGAAAAATATTACTGCATAATAGTCAGATAATACGGAGATCTTAGTTGCGTATATCTGCAGATATAGGGTTAAGCCCCCAGGCCGATCGACAAGGCTTCTCCGTCACATGGGGGTCCCTAATACTAGGTATGGGTCCAGGGTGCAGGACCCCATAACGTCGGCACAGGTCGGCTACCCCAGGTCAGCACACAGGTGAGAATTAATAAGGGTTAATAAGAAGCACAGAAGTGCTATGTAAGTGGTGTAATTAAAAATAAAAATATACAAAGTGATAGGGAAAATCATAAGTGTTAATAAAGTGTTAGGGTGTGCCGACCTGAAGCCGCCCAGCCATACCGACACAGGGGCCACTGCACCCCACACCCACCCCATAAATAATTACAAATATGTCTGGGTTAAATTCCCAGTGTAAGGCCACATGATAATGGCTCCTGCAGCATCTGAGAGCCAGCTTACCTGGAGATACCCCTAGCTTCTCCAGTGGCACTCTGGAGTCAGCAATCCCTCCTAATGCTGACCCATCCATGCCTCTCTAAATACAATGCACAAAATGGTAAGCTGCTCAATCAGATTGTGATGTCACTCAGGTGCTAAAAGGGAGGGGTAATTCTGTGTAGGAAAAAAAAATTTGTGTTCCCTAATGCACACCGAGTGAAAAATATTACTGCATAATAGTCAGATAATACGGAGATCTTAGTTGCGTATATCTGCAGATATAGGGTTAAGCCCCCAGGCCGATCGACAAGGCTTCTCCGTCACATGGGGGTCCCTAATACTAGGTATGGGTCCAGGGTGCAGGACCCCATAACGTCGGCACAGGTTGGCTACCCCAGGTCAGCACACAGGTGAGAATTAATAAGGGTTAATAAGAAGCACAGAAGTGATATGTAAGTGGTATGATTAAAAACAAAAATATATACAGTGATAGGGAAAATCATAAGTGTTAATAAAGTGTTAGGGTGTGCCGACCTGAAGCCGCCCAGCCATACCGACACAGGGGCCACTGCACCCCACACCCACCCCATAAATAATTACAAATATGTCTGGGTTAAATTCCCAGTGTAAGGCCACATGATAATGGCTCCTGCAGCATCTGAGAGCCAGCTTACCTGGAGATACCCCTAGCTTCTCCAGTGGCACTCTGGAGTCAGCAATCCCTCCTAATGCTGACCCATCCATGCCTCTCTAAATACAATGCACAAAATGGTAAGCTGCTCAATCAGATTGTGATGTCACTCAGGTGCTAAAAGGGAGGGGTAATTCTGTGTAGGAAAAAACAATTTGTGTTCCCTAATGCACACCGAGTGAAAAATATTACTGCATAATAGTCAGATAATACGGAGATCTTAGTTGCGTATATCTGCAGATATAGGGTTAAGCCCCCAGGCCGATCGACAAGGCTTCTCCGTCACTGGGGGTCCCTAATACTAGGTATGGGTCCGGGGTGCAGGACCCCATAACGTCGGCACAGGTCGGCTACCCCAGGTCAGCACACAGGTGAGAATTAATAAGGGTTAATAAGAAGCACAGAAGTGCTATGTAAGTGGTGTGATTAAAATAATACAAAAATATATACAAAGTGATAGGGAAAATCATAAGTGTTAATAAAGTGTTAGGGTGTGCCGACCTGAAGCCGCCCAGCCATACCGACACAGGGGCCACTGCACCCCACACCCACCCCATAAATAATTACAAATATGTCTGGGTTAAATTCCCAGTGTAAGGCCACATGATAATGGCTCCTACAGCATCTGAGAGCCAGCTTACCTGGAGATACCCCTAGCTTCTCCAGTGGCACTCTGGAGTCAGCAATCCCTCCTAATGCTGACCCATCCATGCCTCTCTAAATACAATGCACAAAATGGTAAGCTGCTCAATCAGATTGTGATGTCACTCAGGTGCTAAAACGGAGGGGTAATTCTGTGTAGGAAAAAACAATTTGTGTTCCCTAATGCACACCGAGTGAAAAATATTACTACATAATAGTCAGATAATACGGAGATCTTAGTTGCGTATATCTGCAGATATAGGGTTAAGCCCCCAGGCCGATCGACAAGGCTTCTCCGTCACTGGGGGTCCCTAATACTAGGTATGGGTCCGGGGTGCAGGACCCCATAACGTCGGCACAGGTCGGCTACCCCAGGTCAGCACACAGGTGAGAATTAATAAGGGTTAATAAGAAGCACAGAAGTGCTATGTAAGTGGTGTGATTAAAAACAAAAATATATACAAAGTGATAGGGAAAATCATAAGTGTTAATAAAGTGTTAGGGTGTGCCGACCTGAAGCCGCCCAGCCATACCGACACAGGGGCCACCGCACCCCACACCCACCCCATAAATAATTACAAATATGTCTGGGTTAAATTCCCAGTGTAAGGCCACATGATAATGGCTCCTACAGCATCTGAGAGCCAGCTTACCTGGAGATACCCCTAGCTTCTCCAGTGGCACTCTGGAGTCAGCAATCCCTCCTAATGCTGACCCATCCATGCCTCTCTAAATACAATGCACAAAATGGTAAGCTGCTCAATCAGATTGTGATGTCACTCAGGTGCTAAAACGGAGGGGTAATTCTGTGTAGGAAAAAACAATTTGTGTTCCCTAATGCACACCGAGTGAAAAATATTACTACATAATAGTCAGATAATACGGAGATCTTAGTTGCGTATATCTGCAGATATAGGGTTAAGCCCCCAGGCCGATCGACAAGGCTTCTCCGTCACTGGGGGTCCCTAATACTAGGTATGGGTCCGGGGTGCAGGACCCCATAACGTCGGCACAGGTCGGCTACCCCAGGTCAGCACACAGGTGAGAATTAATAAGGGTTAATAAGAAGCACAGAAGTGCTATGTAAGTGGTGTGATTAAAAACAAAAATATATACAAAGTGATAGGGAAAATCATAAGTGTTAATAAAGTGTTAGGGTGTGCCGACCTGAAGCCGCCCAGCCATACCGACACAGGGGCCACTGCACCCCACACCCACCCCATAAATAATTACAAATATGTCTGGGTTAAATTCCCAGTGTAAGGCCACATGATAATGGCTCCTGCAGCATCTAAGAGCCAGCTTACATGGAGATACCCCTAGCTTCTCCAGTGGCACTCTGGAGTCAGCAATCCCTCCTAATGCTGACCCATCCATGCCTCTCTAAATACAATGCACAAAATGGTAAGCTGCTCAATCAGATTGTGATGTCACTCAGGTGCTAAAAGGGAGGGGTAATTCTGTGTAGGAAAAAACAATTTGTGTTCCCTAATGCACACCGAGTGAAAAATATTACTGCATAATAGTCAGATAATACGGAGATCTTAGTTGCGTATATCTGCAGATATAGGGTTAAGCCCCCAGGCCGATCGACAAGGCTTCTCCGTCACATGGGGGTCCCTAATACTAGGTATGGGTCCAGGGTGCAGGACCCCATAACGTCGGCACAGGTCGGCTACCCCAGGTCAGCACACAGGTGAGAATTAATAAGGGTTAATAAGAAGCACAGAAGTGCTATGTAAGTGGTGTAATTAAAAATAAAAATATACAAAGTGATAGGGAAAATCATAAGTGTTAATAAAGTGTTAGGGTGTGCCGACCTGAAGCCGCCCAGCCATACCGACACAGGGGCCACTGCACCCCACACCCACCCCATAAATAATTACAAATATGTCTGGGTTAAATTCCCAGTGTAAGGCCACATGATAATGGCTCCTGCAGCATCTGAGAGCCAGCTTACCTGGAGATACCCCTAGCTTCTCCAGTGGCACTCTGGAGTCAGCAATCCCTCCTAATGCTGACCCATCCATGCCTCTCTAAATACAATGCACAAAATGGTAAGCTGCTCAATCAGATTGTGATGTCACTCAGGTGCTAAAAGGGAGGGGTAATTCTGTGTAGGAAAAAAAAATTTGTGTTCCCTAATGCACACCGAGTGAAAAATATTACTGCATAATAGTCAGATAATACGGAGATCTTAGTTGCGTATATCTGCAGATATAGGGTTAAGCCCCCAGGCCGATCGACAAGGCTTCTCCGTCACATGGGGGTCCCTAATACTAGGTATGGGTCCAGGGTGCAGGACCCCATAACGTCGGCACAGGTCGGCTACCCCAGGTCAGCACACAGGTGAGAATTAATAAGGGTTAATAAGAAGCACAGAAGTGATATGTAAGTGGTATGATTAAAAACAAAAATATATACAGTGATAGGGAAAATCATAAGTGTTAATAAAGTGTTAGGGTGTGCCGACCTGAAGCCGCCCAGCCATACCGACACAGGGGCCACTGCACCCCACACCCACCCCATAAATAATTACAAATATGTCTGGGTTAAATTCCCAGTGTAAGGCCACATGATAATGGCTCCTGCAGCATCTGAGAGCCAGCTTACCTGGAGATACCCCTAGCTTCTCCAGTGGCACTCTGGAGTCAGCAATCCCTCCTAATGCTGACCCATCCATGCCTCTCTAAATACAATGCACAAAATGGTAAGCTGCTCAATCAGATTGTGATGTCACTCAGGTGCTAAAAGGGAGGGGTAATTCTGTGTAGGAAAAAACAATTTGTGTTCCCTAATGCACACCGAGTGAAAAATATTACTGCATAATAGTCAGATAATACGGAGATCTTAGTTGCGTATATCTGCAGATATAGGGTTAAGCCCCCAGGCCGATCGACAAGGCTTCTCCATCACTGGGGGTCCCTAATACTAGGTATGGGTCCGGGGTGCAGGACCCCATAACGTCGGCACAGGTCGGCTACCCCAGGTCAGCACACAGGTGAGAATTAATAAGGGTTAATAAGAAGCACAGAAGTGCTATGTAAGTGGTGTGATTAAAATAATACAAAAATATATACAAAGTGATAGGGAAAATCATGTGTTAATAAAGTGTTAGGGTGTGCCGACCTGAAGCCGCCCAGCCATACCGACACAGGGGCCACTGCACCCCACACCCACCCCATAAATAATTACAAATATGTCTGGGTTAAATTCCCAGTGTAAGGCCACATGATAATGGCTCCTACAGCATCTGAGAGCCAGCTTACCTGGAGATACCCCTAGCTTCTCCAGTGGCACTCTGGAGTCAGCAATCCCTCCTAATGCTGACCCATCCATGCCTCTCTAAATACAATGCACAAAATGGTAAGCTGCTCAATCAGATTGTGATGTCACTCAGGTGCTAAAAGGGAGGGGTAATTCTGTGTAGGAAAAAAACAATTTGTGTTCCCTAATACACACCGATTGAAAAATATTACTACATAATAGTCAGATAATACAGAGATCTTAGTTGCGTATATCTGCAGATATAGGGTTAAGCCCCCAGGCCGATCGACAAGGCTTCTCCATCACTGGGGGTCCCTAATACTAGGTATTGGTCTGAGGTGCAGGAACCCATAACGTCGGCACAGGTCGGCTACCCCAGGTCAGCACACAGGTGAGAATTAATAAGGGTTAATAAGAAGCACAGAAGTGCTATGTAAGTGGTGTGATTAAAATAATACAAAAATATATACAAAGTGATAGGGAAAATCATGTGTTAATAAAGTGTTAGGGTGTGCCGACCTGAAGCCGCCCAGCCATACCGACACAGGGGCCACCGCACCCCACACCCACCCCATAAATAATTTCAAATGTCTGGGTTAAATTCCCAGTGTAAGGCCACATGATAATGGCTCCTACAGCATCTGAGAGCCAGCTTACCTGGAGATACCCCTAGCTTCTCCAGTGGCACTCTGGAGTCTGCAATCCCTCTTAATGCTGACCCATCCATGCCTCTCTAAATACAATGCACAAAATGGTAAGCTGCTCAATCAGATTGTGATGTCACTCAGGTGCTAAAACGGAGGGGTAATTCTGTGTAGGAAAAAACAATTTGTGTTCCCTAATGCACACCGAGTGAAAAATATTACTACATAATAGTCAGATAATATGGAGATCTTAGTTGCGTATATCTGCAGATATAGGGTTAAGCCCCCAGGCCGATCGACAAGGCTTCTCCGTCACTGGGGGTCCCTAATACTAGGTATGGGTCCGGGGTGCAGGACCCCATAACGTCGGCACAGGTCGGCTACCCCAGGTCAGCACACAGGTGAGAATTAATAAGGGTTAATAAGAAGCACAGAAGTGCTATGTAAGTGGTGTGATTAAAAACAAAAATATATACAGTGATAGGGAAAATCATAAGTGTTAATAAAGTGTTAGGGTGTGCCGACCTGAAGCCACCCAGCCATACCGACACAGGGGCCACTGCACCCCACACCCACCCCATAAATAATTACAAATATGTCTGGGTTAAATTCCCAGTGTAAGGCCACATGATAATGGCTCCTGCAGCATCTGAGAGCCAGCTTACCTGGAGATACCCCTAGCTTCTCCAGTGGCACTCTGGAGTCAGCAATCCCTCCTAATGCTGACCCATCCATGCCTCTCTAAATACAATGCACAAAATGGTAAGCTGCTCAATCAGATTGTGATGTCACTCAGGTGCTAAAAGGGAGGGGTAATTCTGTGTAGGAAAAAACAATTTGTGTTCCCTAATGCACACCGAGTGAAAAATATTACTGCATAATAGTCAGATAATACGGAGATCTTAGTTGCGTATATCTGCAGATATAGGGTTAAGCCCCCAGGCCGATCGACAAGGCTTCTCCGTCACTGGGGGTCCCTAATACTAGGTATGGGTCCGGGGTGCAGGACCCCATAACGTCGGCACAGGTCGGCTACCCCAGGTCAGCACACAGGTGAGAATTAATAAGGGTTAATAAGAAGCACAGAAGTGCTATGTAAGTGGTGTGATTAAAATAATACAAAAATATATACAAAGTGATAGGGAAAATCATAAGTGTTAATAAAGTGTTAGGGTGTGCCGACCTGAAGCCGCCCAGCCATACCGACACAGGGGCCACTGCACCCCACACCCACCCCATAAATAATTACAAATATGTCTGGGTTAAATTCCCAGTGTAAGGCCACATGATAATGGCTCCTACAGCATCTGAGAGCCAGCTTACCTGGAGATACCCCTAGCTTCTCCAGTGGCACTCTGGAGTCAGCAATCCCTCCTAATGCTGACCCATCCATGCCTCTCTAAATACAATGCACAAAATGGTAAGCTGCTCAATCAGATTGTGATGTCACTCAGGTGCTAAAAGGGAGGGGTAATTCTGTGTAGGAAAAAACAATTTGTGTTCCCTAATACACACCGATAGAAAAATATTACTACATAATAGTCAGATAATACAGAGATCTTAGTTGCGTATATCTGCAGATATAGGGTTAAGCCCCCAGGCCGATCGACAAGGCTTCTCCATCACTGGGGGTCCCTAATACTAGGTATTGGTCTGAGGTGCAGGAACCCATAACGTCGGCACAGGTCGGCTACCCCAGGTCAGCACAAAGGTGAGAATCAATAAGGGTTAATAAGAAGCACAGAAGTGCTATGTAAGTGGTGTGATTAAAATAATACAAAAATATATACAAAGTGATAGGGAAAATCATAAGTGTTAATAAAGTGTTAGGGTGTGCCGACCTGAAGCCGCCCAGCCATACCGACACAGGGGCCACCGCACCCCACACCCACCCCATAAATAATTACAAATATGTCTGGGTTAAATTCCCAGTGTAAGGCCACATGATAATGGCTCCTACAGCATCTGAGAGCCAGCTTACCTGGAGATACCCCTAGCTTCTCCAGTGGCACTCTGGAGTCAGCAATCCCTCCTAATGCTGACCCATCCATGCCTCTCTAAATACAATGCACAAAATGGTAAGCTGCTCAATCAGATTGTGATGTCACTCAGGTGCTAAAACGGAGGGGTAATTCTGTGTAGGAAAAAACAATTTGTGTTCCCTAATGCACACCGAGTGAAAAATATTACTACATAATAGTCAGATAATACGGAGATCTTAGTTGCGTATATCTGCAGATATAGGGTTAAGCCCCCAGGCCGATCGACAAGGCTTCTCCGTCACTGGGGGTCCCTAATACTAGGTATGGGTCCGGGGTGCAGGACCCCATAACGTCGGCACAGGTCGGCTACCCCAGGTCAGCACACAGGTGAGAATTAATAAGGGTTAATAAGAAGCACAGAAGTGCTATGTAAGTGGTGTGATTAAAAACAAAAATATATACAAAGTGATAGGGAAAATCATAAGTGTTAATAAAGTGTTAGGGTGTGCCGACCTGAAGCCGCCCAGCCATACCGACACAGGGGCCACTGCACCCCACACCCACCCCATAAATAATTACAAATATGTCTGGGTTAAATTCCCAGTGTAAGGCCACATGATAATGGCTCCTGCAGCATCTAAGAGCCAGCTTACATGGAGATACCCCTAGCTTCTCCAGTGGCACTCTGGAGTCAGCAATCCCTCCTAATGCTGACCCATCCATGCCTCTCTAAATACAATGCACAAAATGGTAAGCTGCTCAATCAGATTGTGATGTCACTCAGGTGCTAAAAGGGAGGGGTAATTCTGTGTAGGAAAAAACAATTTGTGTTCCCTAATGCACACCGAGTGAAAAATATTACTACATAATAGTCAGATAATACGGAGATCTTAGTTGCGTATATCTGCAGATATAGGGTTAAGCCCCCAGGCCGATCGACAAGGCTTCTCCGTCATTGGGGGTCCCTAATACTAGGTATGGGTCCGGGGTGCAGGACCCCATAATGTCGGCACAGGTCGGCTACCCCAGGTCAGCACACAGGTGAGAATTAATAAGGGTTAATAAGAAGCACAGAAGTGCTATGTAAGTGGTGTGATTGAAATAATACAAAAATATATACAAAGTGATAGGGAAAATCATAAGTGTTAATAAAGTGTTAGGGTGTGCCGACCTCAATCCGCCCAGCCATACCGACACAGGGGCCACCGCACCCCACACCCACCCCATAAATAATTACAAATATGTCTGGGTTAAATTCCCAGTGTAAGGCCACATGATAATGGCTCCTACAGCATCTGAGAGCCAGCTTACCTGGAGATACCCCTAGCTTCTCCAGTGGCACTCTGGAGTCAGCAATCCCTCCTAATGCTGACCCATCCATACCTCTCTAAATACAATGCACAAAATGGTAAGCTGCTCAATCAGATTGTGATGTCACTCAGGTGCTAAAAGGGAGGGATAATTCTGTGTAGAAAAAAACAATTTGTGTTCCCTAATGCACACAGAGTGAAAAATATTACTACATAATAGTCAGATAATACGGAGATCTTAGTTGCGTATATCTGCAGATATAGGGTTAAGCCCCCAGGCCGATCGACAAGGCTTCTCCGTCACTGGAGGTCCCTAATACTAGGTATGGGTCCGGGGTGCAGGACCCCATAACGTCGGCACAGGTCGGCAACCCCAGGTCAGCACACAGGTGAGAATTAATATGGGTTAATAAGAAGCACAGAAGTGCTATGTAAGTGGTGTGATTAAAAACAAAAATATATACAAAGTGATAGGGAAAATCATAAGTGTTAATAAAGTGTTAGGGTGTGCCGACCTGAAGCCGCCCAGCCATACCGACACAGGGGCCACTGCACCCCACACCCACCCCATAAATAATTACAAATATGTCTGGGTTAAATTCCCAGTGTAAGGCCACATGATAATGGCTCCTGCAGCATCTGAGAGCCAGCTTACATGGAGATACCCCTAGCTTCTCCAGTGGCACTCTGGAGTCAGCAATCCCTCCTAATGCTGACCCATCCATGCCTCTCTAAATACAATGCACAAAATGGTAAGCTGCTCAATCAGATTGTGATGTCACTCAGGTGCTAAAAGGGAGGGGTAATTCTGTGTAGGAAAAAACAATTTGTGTTCCCTAATGCACACCGAGTGAAAAATATTACTGCATAATAGTCAGATAATACGGAGATCTTAGTTGCGTATATCTGCAGATATAGGGTTAAGCCCCCAGGCCGATCGACAAGGCTTCTCCGTCACTGGGGGTCCCTAATACTAGGTATGGGTCCAGGGTACAGGACCCCATAACGTCGGCACAGGTCGGCTACCCCAGTTCAGCACACAGGTGAGAATTAATAAGGGTTAATAAGAAGCACAGAAGTGCTATGTAAGTGGTGTGATTAAAATAATACAAAAATATATACAAAGTGATAGGGAAAATCATAAGTGTTAATAAAGTGTTAGGGTGTGCCGACCTGAAGCCGCCCAGCCATACCGACACAGGGGCCACCGCACCCCACACCCACCCCATAAATAATTACAAATATGTCTGGGTTAAATTCCCAGTGTAAGGCCACATGATAATGGCTCCTACAGCATCTGAGAGCCAGCTTACCTGGAGATACCCCTAGCTTCTCCAGTGGCACTCTGGAGTCAGCAATCCCTCCTAATGCTGACCCATCCATGCCTCTCTAAATACAATGCACAAAATGGTAAGCTGCTCAATCAGATTGTGATGTCACTCAGGTTCTAAAAGGGAGGGGTAATTCTGTGTAGGAAAAAACAATTTGTGTTCCCTAATACACACCGATTGAAAAATATTACTACATAATAGTCAGATAATACAGAGATCTTAGTTGCGTATATCTGCAGATATAGGGTTAAGCCCCCAGGCCGATCGACAAGGCTTCTCCATCTCTGGGGGTCCCTAATACTAGGTATTGGTCTGAGGTGCAGGAACCCATAACGTCGGCACAGGTCGGCTACCCCAGGTCAGCACACAGGTGAGAATTAATAAGGGTTAATAAGAAGCACAGAAGTGCTATGTAAGTGGTGTGATTAAAATAATACAAAAATATATACAAAGTGATAGGGAAAATCATGTGTTAATAAAGTGTTAGGGTGTGCCGACCTGAAGCCGCCCAGCCATACCGACACAGGGGCCACCGCACCCCACACCCACCCCATAAATAATTACAAATATGTCTGGGTTAAATTCCCAGTGTAAGGCCACATGATAATGGCTCCTACAGCATCTGAGAGCCAGCTTACCTGGAGATACCCATAGCTTCTCCAGTGGCACTCTGGAGTCAGCAATCCCTCCTAATGCTGACCCATCCATACCTCTCTAAATACAATGCACAAAATGGTAAGCTGCTCAATCAGATTGTGATGTCACTCAGGTGCTAAAAGGGAGGGATAATTCTGTGTAGAAAAAAACAATTTGTGTTCCCTAATGCACACAGAGTGAAAAATATTACTACATAATAGTCAGATAATACGGAGATCTTAGTTGCGTATATCTGCAGATATAGGGTTAAGCCCCCAGGCCGATCGACAAGGCTTCTCCGTCACTGGAGGTCCCTAATACTAGGTATGGGTCCGGGGTGCAGGACCCCATAACGTCGGCACAGGTCGGCAACCCCAGGTCAGCACACAGGTGAGAATTAATATGGGTTAATAAGAAGCACAGAAGTGCTATGTAAGTGGTGTGATTAAAAACAAAAATATATACAAAGTGATAGGGAAAATCATAAGTGTTAATAAAGTGTTAGGGTGTGCCGACCTGAAGCCGCCCAGCCATACCGACACAGGGGCCACTGCACCCCACATCCACCCCATAAATAATTACAAATATGTCTGGGTTAAATTCCCAGTGTAAGGCCACATGATAATGGCTCCTGCAGCATCTGAGAGCCAGCTTACATGGAGATACCCCTAGCTTCTCCAGTGGCACTCTGGAGTCAGCAATCCCTCCTAATGCTGACCCATCCATGCCTCTCTAAATACAATGCACAAAATGGTAAGCTGCTCAATCAGATTGTGATGTCACTCAGGTGCTAAAAGGGAGGGGTAATTCTGTGTAGGAAAAAACAATTTGTGTTCCCTAATGCACACCGAGTGAAAAATATTACTGCATAATAGTCAGATAATACGGAGATCTTAGTTGCGTATATCTGCAGATATAGGGTTAAGCCCCCAGGCCGATCGACAAGGCTTCTCCGTCACTGGGGGTCCCTAATACTAGGTATGGGTCCAGGGTGCAGGACCCCATAACGTCGGCACAGGTCGGCTACCCCAGGTCAGCACACAGGTGAGAATTAATAAGGGTTAATAAGAAGCACAGAAGTGCTATGTAAGTGGTGTGATTAAAATAATACAAAAATATATACAAAGTGATAGGGAAAATCATAAGTGTTAATAAAGTGTTAGGGTGTGCCGACCTGAAGCCGCCCAGCCATACCGACACAGGGGCCACCGCACCCCACACCCACCCCATAAATAATTACAAATATGTCTGGGTTAAATTCCCAGTGTAAGGCCACATGATAATGGCTCCTACAGCATCTGAGAGCCAGCTTACCTGGAGATACCCCTAGCTTCTCCAGTGGCACTCTGGAGTCAGCAATCCCTCCTAATGCTGACCCATCCATGCCTCTCTAAATACAATGCACAAAATGGTAAGCTGCTCAATCAGATTGTGATGTCACTCAGGTTCTAAAAGGGAGGGGTAATTCTGTGTAGGAAAAAACAATTTGTGTTCCCTAATACACACCGATTGAAAAATATTACTACATAATAGTCAGATAATACAGAGATCTTAGTTGCGTATATCTGCAGATATAGGGTTAAGCCCCCAGGCCGATCGACAAGGCTTCTCCATCTCTGGGGGTCCCTAATACTAGGTATTGGTCTGAGGTGCAGGAACCCATAACGTCGGCACAGGTCGGCTACCCCAGGTCAGCACACAGGTGAGAATTAATAAGGGTTAATAAGAAGCACAGAAGTGCTATGTAAGTGGTGTGATTAAAATAATACAAAAATATATACAAAGTGATAGGGAAAATCATGTGTTAATAAAGTGTTAGGGTGTGCCAACCTGAAGCCGCCCAGCCATTCCGACACAGGGGCCACCGCACCCCACACCCACCCCATAAATAATTACAAATATGTCTGGGTTAAATTCCCAGTGTAAGGCCACATGATAATGGCTCCTACAGCATCTGAGAGCCAGCTTACCTGGAGATACCCCTAGCTTCTCCAGTGGCACTCTGGAGTCAGCAATCCCTCCTAATGCTGACCCATCCATGCCTCTCTAAATACAATGCACAAAATGGTAAGCTGCTCAATCAGATTGTGATGTCACTCAGGTGCTAAAAGGGAGGGGTAATTCTGTGTAGGAAAAAACAATTTGTGTTCCCTAATGCACACAGAGTGAAAAATATTACTGCATAATAGTCAGATAATACGGAGATCTTAGTTGCGTATATCTGCAGATATAGGGTTAAGCCCCCAGGCCGATCGACAAGGCTTCTCCGTCATTGGGGGTCCCTAATACTAGGTATGGGCCCGGGGTGCAGGACCCCATAATGTCGGCACAGGTCGGCTACCCCAGGTCAGCACACAGGTGAGAATTAATAAGGGTTAATAAGAAGCACAGAAGTGCTATGTAAGTGGTGTGATTGAAATAATACAAAAATATATACAAAGTGATAGGGAAAATCATAAGTGTTAATAAAGTGCTAGGGTGTGCCGACCTCAATCCGCCCAGCCATACCGACACAGGGGCCACCGCACCCCACACCCACCCCATAAATAATTACAAATATGTCTGGGTTAAATTCCCAGTGTAAGGCCACATGATAATGGCTCCTGCAGCATCTGAGAGCCAGCTTACATGGAGATACCCCTAGCTTCTCCAGTGGCACTCTGGAGTCAGCAATCCCTCCTAATGCTGACCCATCCATGCCTCTCTAAATACAATGCACAAAATGGTAAGCTGCTCAATCAGATTGTGATGTCACTCAGGTGCTAAAAGGGAGGGGTAATTCTGTGTAGGAAAAAACAATTTGTGTTCCCTAATGCACACCGAGTGAAAAATATTACTGCATAATAATCAGATAATACGGAGATCTTAGTTGCGTATATCTGCAGATATAGGGTTAAGCCCCCAGGCCGATCGACAAGGCTTCTCCGTCACTGGGGGTCCCTAATACTAGGTATGGGTCCAGGGTGCAGGACCCCATAACGTCGGCACAGGTCGGCTACCCCAGGTCAGCACACAGGTGAGAATTAATAAGGGTTAATAAGAAGCACAGAAGTGCTATGTAAGTGGTGTGATTAAAATAATACAAAAATATATACAAAGTGATAGGGAAAATCATAAGTGTTAATAAAGTGTTAGGGTGTGCCGACCTGAAGCCACCCAGCCATACCGACACAGGGGCCACCGCACCCCACACCCACCCCATAAATAATTACAAATATGTCTGGGTTAAATTCCCAGTGTAAGGCCACATGATAATGGCTCCTACAGCATCTGAGAGCCAGCTTACCTGGAGATACCCCTAGCTTCTCCAGTGGCACTCTGGAGTCAGCAATCCCTCCTAATGCTGACCCATCCATGCCTCTCTAAATACAATGCACAAAATGGTAAGCTGCTCAATCAGATTGTGATGTCACTCAGGTTCTAAAAGGGAGGGGTAATTCTGTGTAGGAAAAAACAATTTGTGTTCCCTAATACACACCGATTGAAAAATATTACTACATAATAGTCAGATAATACAGAGATCTTAGTTGCGTATATCTGCAGATATAGGGTTAAGCCCCCAGGCCGATCGACAAGGCTTCTCCATCTCTGGGGGTCCCTAATACTAGGTATTGGTCTGAGGTGCAGGAACCCATAACGTCGGCACAGGTCGGCTACCCCAGGTCAGCACACAGGTGAGAATTAATAAGGGTTAATAAGAAGCACAGAAGTGCTATGTAAGTGGTGTGATTAAAATAATACAAAAATATATACAAAGTGATAGGGAAAATCATGTGTTAATAAAGTGTTAGGGTGTGCCAACCTGAAGCCGCCCAGCCATTCCGACACAGGGGCCACCGCACCCCACACCCACCCCATAAATAATTACAAATATGTCTGGGTTAAATTCCCAGTGTAAGGCCACATGATAATGGCTCCTACAGCATCTGAGAGCCAGCTTACCTGGAGATACCCCTAGCTTCTCCAGTGGCACTCTGGAGTCAGCAATCCCTCCTAATGCTGACCCATCCATGCCTCTCTAAATACAATGCACAAAATGGTAAGCTGCTCAATCAGATTGTGATGTCACTCAGGTGCTAAAAGGGAGGGGTAATTCTGTGTAGGAAAAAACAATTTGTGTTCCCTAATGCACACAGAGTGAAAAATATTACTGCATAATAGTCAGATAATACGGAGATCTTAGTTGCGTATATCTGCAGATATAGGGTTAAGCCCCCAGGCCGATCGACAAGGCTTCTCCGTCATTGGGGGTCCCTAATACTAGGTATGGGCCCGGGGTGCAGGACCCCATAATGTCGGCACAGGTCGGCTACCCCAGGTCAGCACACAGGTGAGAATTAATAAGGGTTAATAAGAAGCACAGAAGTGCTATGTAAGTGGTGTGATTGAAATAATACAAAAATATATACAAAGTGATAGGGAAAATCATAAGTGTTAATAAAGTGCTAGGGTGTGCCGACCTCAATCCGCCCAGCCATACCGACACAGGGGCCACCGCACCCCACACCCACCCCATAAATAATTACAAATATGTCTGGGTTAAATTCCCAGTGTAAGGCCACATGATAATGGCTCCTGCAGCATCTGAGAGCCAGCTTACATGGAGATACCCCTAGCTTCTCCAGTGGCACTCTGGAGTCAGCAATCCCTCCTAATGCTGACCCATCCATGCCTCTCTAAATACAATGCACAAAATGGTAAGCTGCTCAATCAGATTGTGATGTCACTCAGGTGCTAAAAGGGAGGGGTAATTCTGTGTAGGAAAAAACAATTTGTGTTCCCTAATGCACACCGAGTGAAAAATATTACTGCATAATAATCAGATAATACGGAGATCTTAGTTGCGTATATCTGCAGACATAGGGTTAAGCCCCCAGGCCGATCGACAAGGCTTCTCCGTCACTGGGGGTCCCTAATACTAGGTATGGGTCCAGGGTGCAGGACCCCATAACGTCGGCACAGGTCGGCTACCCCAGGTCAGCACACAGGTGAGAATTAATAAGGGTTAATAAGAAGCACAGAAGTGCTATGTAAGTGGTGTGATTAAAATAATACAAAAATATATACAAAGTGATAGGGAAAATCATAAGTGTTAATAAAGTGTTAGGGTGTGCCGACCTGAAGCCACCCAGCCATACCGACACAGGGGCCACCGCACCCCACACCCACCCCATAAATAATTACAAATATGTCTGGGTTAAATTCCCAGTGTAAGGCCACATGATAATGGCTCCTACAGCATCTGAGAGCCAGCTTACCTGGAGATACCCCTAGCTTCTCCAGTGGCACTCTGGAGTCAGCAATCCCTCCTAATGCTGACCCATCCATGCCTCTCTAAATACAATGCACAAAATGGTAAGCTGCTCAATCAGATTGTGATGTCACTCAGGTTCTAAAAGGGAGGGGTAATTCTGTGTAGGAAAAAACAATTTGTGTTCCCTAATACACACCGATTGAAAAATATTACTACATAATAGTCAGATAATACAGAGATCTTAGTTGCGTATATCTGCAGATATAGGGTTAAGCCCCCAGGCCGATCGACAAGGCTTCTCCATCTCTGGGGGTCCCTAATACTAGGTATTGGTCTGAGGTGCAGGAACCCATAACGTCGGCACAGGTCGGCTACCCCAGGTCAGCACACAGGTGAGAATTAATAAGGGTTAATAAGAAGCACAGAAGTGCTATGTAAGTGGTGTGATTAAAATAATACAAAAATATATACAAAGTGATAGGTAAAATCATGTGTTAATAAAGTGTTAGGGTGTGCCGACCTGAAGCCGCCCAGCCATACCGACACAGGGGCCACCGCACCCCACACCCACCCCATAAATAATTACAAATATGTCTGGGTTAAATTCCCAGTGTAAGGCCACATGATAATGGCTCCTACAGCATCTGAGAGCCAGCTTACCTGGAGATACCCCTAGCTTCTCCAGTGGCACTCTGGAGTCAGCAATCCCTCCTAATGCTGACCCATCCATGCCTCTCTAAATACAATGCACAAAATGGTAAGCTGCTCAATCAGATTGTGATGTCACTCAGGTGCTAAAAGGGAGGGGTAATTCTGTGTAGGAAAAAACAATTTGTGTTCCCTAATGCACACCGAGTGAAAAATATTACTGCATAATAGTCAGATAATACGGAGATCTTAGTTGCGTATATCTGCAGATATAGGGTTAAGCCCCCAGGCCGATCGACAAGGCTTCTCCGTCATTGGGGGTCCCTAATACTAGGTATGGGTCCGGGGTGCAGGACCCCATAATGTCGGCACAGGTCGGCTACCCCAGGTCAGCACACAGGTGAGAATTAATAAGGGTTAATAAGAAGCACAGAAGTGCTATGTAAGTGGTGTGATTGAAATAATACAAAAATATATACAAAGTGATAGGGAAAATCATAAGTGTTAATTAAGTGTTAGGGTGTGCCGACCTCAATCCGCCCAGCCATACCGACACAGGGGCCACCGCACCCCACACCCACCCCATAAATAATTACAAATATGTCTGGGTTAAATTCCCAGTGTAAGGCCACATGATAATGGCTCCTACAGCATCTGAGAGCCAGCTTACCTGGAGATACCCCTAGCTTCTCCAGTGGCACTCTGGAGTCAGCAATCCCTCCTAATGCTGACCCATCCATACCTCTCTAAATACAATGCACAAAATGGTAAGCTGCTCAATCAGATTGTGATGTCACTCAGGTGCTAAAAGGGAGGGATAATTCTGTGTAGGAAAAAACAATTTGTGTTCCCTAATGCACACAGAGTGAAAAATATTACTACATAATAGTCAGATAATACGGAGATCTTAGTTGCGTATATCTGCAGATATAGGGTTAAGCCCCCAGGCCGATCGACAAGGCTTCTCCGTCACTGGAGGTCCCTAATACTAGGTATGGGTCCGGGGTGCAGGACCCCATAACGTCGGCACAGGTCGGCAACCCCAGGTCAGCACACAGGTGAGAATTAATATGGGTTAATAAGAAGCACAGAAGTGCTATGTAAGTGGTGTGATTAAAAACAAAAATATATACAAAGTGATAGGGAAAATCATAAGAGTTAATAAAGTGTTAGGGTGTGCCGACCTGAAGCCGCCCAGCCATACCGACACAGGGGCCACTGCACCCCACACCCACCCCATAAATAATTACAAATATGTCTGGGTTAAATTCCCAGTGTAAGGCCACATGATAATGGCTCCTGCAGCATCTGAGAGCCAGCTTACATGGAGATACCCCTAGCTTCTCCAGTGGCACTCTGGAGTCAGCAATCCCTCCTAATGCTGACCCATCCATGCCTCTCTAAATACAATGCACAAAATGGTAAGCTGCTCAATCAGATTGTGATGTCACTCAGGTGCTAAAAGGGAGGGGTAATTCTGTGTAGGAAAAAACAATTTGTGTTCCCTAATGCACACCGAGTGAAAAATATTACTGCATAATAGTCAGATAATACTGAGATCTTAGTTGCGTATATCTGCAGATATAGGGTTAAGCCCTCAGGCCGATCGACAAGGCTTCTCCGTCACTGGGGGTCCCTAATACTAGGTATGGGTCCAGGGTGCAGGACCCCATAACGTCGGCACAGGTCGGCTACCCCAGTTCAGCACACAGGTGAGAATTAATAAGGGTTAATAAGAAGCACAGAAGTGCTATGTAAGTGGTGTGATTAAAATAATACAAAAATATATACAAAGTGATAGGGAAAATCATGTGTTAATAAAGTGTTAGGGTGTGCCAACCTGAAGCCGCCCAGCCATTCCGACACAGGGGCCACCGCACCCCACACCCACCCCATAAATAATTACAAATATGTCTGGGTTAAATTCCCAGTGTAAGGCCACATGATAATGGCTCCTACAGCATCTGAGAGCCAGCTTACCTGGAGATACCCCTAGCTTCTCCAGTGGCACTCTGGAGTCAGCAATCCCTCCTAATGCTGACCCATCCATGCCTCTCTAAATACAATGCACAAAATGGTAAGCTGCTCAATCAGATTGTGATGTCACTCAGGTGCTAAAAGGGAGGGGTAATTCTGTGTAGGAAAAAACAATTTGTGTTCCCTAATGCACACAGAGTGAAAAATATTACTGCATAATAGTCAGATAATACGGAGATCTTAGTTGCGTATATCTGCAGATATAGGGTTAAGCCCCCAGGCCGATCGACAAGGCTTCTCCGTCATTGGGGGTCCCTAATACTAGGTATGGGCCCGGGGTGCAGGACCCCATAATGTCGGCACAGGTCGGCTACCCCAGGTCAGCACACAGGTGAGAATTAATAAGGGTTAATAAGAAGCACAGAAGTGCTATGTAAGTGGTGTGATTGAAATAATACAAAAATATATACAAAGTGATAGGGAAAATCATAAGTGTTAATAAAGTGCTAGGGTGTGCCGACCTCAATCCGCCCAGCCATACCGACACAGGGGCCACCGCACCCCACACCCACCCCATAAATAATTACAAATATGTCTGGGTTAAATTCCCAGTGTAAGGCCACATGATAATGGCTCCTGCAGCATCTGAGAGCCAGCTTACATGGAGATACCCCTAGCTTCTCCAGTGGCACTCTGGAGTCAGCAATCCCTCCTAATGCTGACCCATCCATGCCTCTCTAAATACAATGCACAAAATGGTAAGCTGCTCAATCAGATTGTGATGTCACTCAGGTGCTAAAAGGGAGGGGTAATTCTGTGTAGGAAAAAACAATTTGTGTTCCCTAATGCACACCGAGTGAAAAATATTACTGCATAATAATCAGATAATACGGAGATCTTAGTTGCGTATATCTGCAGACATAGGGTTAAGCCCCCAGGCCGATCGACAAGGCTTCTCCGTCACTGGGGGTCCCTAATACTAGGTATGGGTCCAGGGTGCAGGACCCCATAACGTCGGCACAGGTCGGCTACCCCAGGTCAGCACACAGGTGAGAATTAATAAGGGTTAATAAGAAGCACAGAAGTGCTATGTAAGTGGTGTGATTAAAATAATACAAAAATATATACAAAGTGATAGGGAAAATCATAAGTGTTAATAAAGTGTTAGGGTGTGCCGACCTGAAGCCGCCCAGCCATACCGACACAGGGGCCACCGCACCCCACACCCACCCCATAAATAATTACAAATATGTCTGGGTTAAATTCCCAGTGTAAGGCCACATGATAATGGCTCCTACAGCATCTGAGAGCCAGCTTACCTGGAGATACCCCTAGCTTCTCCAGTGGCACTCTGGAGTCAGCAATCCCTCCTAATGCTGACCCATCCATGCCTCTCTAAATACAATGCACAAAATGGTAAGCTGCTCAATCAAATTGTGATGTCACTCAGGTTCTAAAAGGGAGGGGTAATTCTGTGTAGGAAAAAACAATTTGTGTTCCCTAATACACACCGATTGAAAAATATTACTACATAATAGTCAGATAATACAGAGATCTTAGTTGCGTATATCTGCAGATATAGGGTTAAGCCCCCAGGCCGATCGACAAGGCTTCTCCATCTCTGGGGGTCCCTAATACTAGGTATTGGTCTGAGGTGCAGGAACCCATAACGTCGGCACAGGTCGGCTACCCCAGGTCAGCACACAGGTGAGAATTAATAAGGGTTAATAAGAAGCACAGAAGTGCTATGTAAGTGGTGTGATTAAAATAATACAAAAATATATACAAAGTGATAGGTAAAATCATGTGTTAATAAAGTGTTAGGGTGTGCCGACCTGAAGCCGCCCAGCCATACCGACACAGGGGCCACCGCACCCCACACCCACCCCATAAATAATTACAAATATGTCTGGGTTAAATTCCCAGTGTAAGGCCACATGATAATGGCTCCTACAGCATCTGAGAGCCAGCTTACCTGGAGATACCCCTAGCTTCTCCAGTGGCACTCTGGAGTCAGCAATCCCTCCTAATGCTGACCCATCCATGCCTCTCTAAATACAATGCACAAAATGGTAAGCTGCTCAATCAGATTGTGATGTCACTCAGGTGCTAAAAGGGAGGGGTAATTCTGTGTAGGAAAAAACAATTTGTGTTCCCTAATGCACACCGAGTGAAAAATATTACTGCATAATAGTCAGATAATACGGAGATCTTAGTTGCGTATATCTGCAGATATAGGGTTAAGCCCCCAGGCCGATCGACAAGGCTTCTCCGTCATTGGGGGTCCCTAATACTAGGTATGGGTCCGGGGTGCAGGACCCCATAATGTCGGCACAGGTCGGCTACCCCAGGTCAGCACACAGGTGAGAATTAATAAGGGTTAATAAGAAGCACAGAAGTGCTATGTAAGTGGTGTGATTGAAATAATACAAAAATATATACAAAGTGATAGGGAAAATCATAAGTGTTAATTAAGTGTTAGGGTGTGCCGACCTCAATCCGCCCAGCCATACCGACACAGGGGCCACCGCACCCCACACCCACCCCATAAATAATTACAAATATGTCTGGGTTAAATTCCCAGTGTAAGGCCACATGATAATGGCTCCTACAGCATCTGAGAGCCAGCTTACCTGGAGATACCCCTAGCTTCTCCAGTGGCACTCTGGAGTCAGCAATCCCTCCTAATGCTGACCCATCCATACCTCTCTAAATACAATGCACAAAATGGTAAGCTGCTCAATCAGATTGTGATGTCACTCAGGTGCTAAAAGGGAGGGATAATTCTGTGTAGGAAAAAACAATTTGTGTTCCCTAATGCACACAGAGTGAAAAATATTACTACATAATAGTCAGATAATACGGAGATCTTAGTTGCGTATATCTGCAGATATAGGGTTAAGCCCCCAGGCCGATCGACAAGGCTTCTCCGTCACTGGAGGTCCCTAATACTAGGTATGGGTCCGGGGTGCAGGACCCCATAACGTCGGCACAGGTCGGCAACCCCAGGTCAGCACACAGGTGAGAATTAATATGGGTTAATAAGAAGCACAGAAGTGCTATGTAAGTGGTGTGATTAAAAACAAAAATATATACAAAGTGATAGGGAAAATCATAAGAGTTAATAAAGTGTTAGGGTGTGCCGACCTGAAGCCGCCCAGCCATACCGACACAGGGGCCACTGCACCCCACACCCACCCCATAAATAATTACAAATATGTCTGGGTTAAATTCCCAGTGTAAGGCCACATGATAATGGCTCCTGCAGCATCTGAGAGCCAGCTTACATGGAGATACCCCTAGCTTCTCCAGTGGCACTCTGGAGTCAGCAATCCCTCCTAATGCTGACCCATCCATGCCTCTCTAAATACAATGCACAAAATGGTAAGCTGCTCAATCAGATTGTGATGTCACTCAGGTGCTAAAAGGGAGGGGTAATTCTGTGTAGGAAAAAACAATTTGTGTTCCCTAATGCACACCGAGTGAAAAATATTACTGCATAATAGTCAGATAATACTGAGATCTTAGTTGCGTATATCTGCAGATATAGGGTTAAGCCCTCAGGCCGATCGACAAGGCTTCTCCGTCACTGGGGGTCCCTAATACTAGGTATGGGTCCAGGGTGCAGGACCCCATAACGTCGGCACAGGTCGGCTACCCCAGTTCAGCACACAGGTGAGAATTAATAAGGGTTAATAAGAAGCACAGAAGTGCTATGTAAGTGGTGTGATTAAAATAATACAAAAATATATACAAAGTGATAGGGAAAATCATAAGTGTTAATAAAGTGTTAGGGTGTGCCGACCTGAAGCCGCCCAGCCATACCGACACAGGGGCCACCGCACCCCACACCCACCCCATAAATAATTACAAATATGTCTGGGTTAAATTCCCAGTGTAAGGCCACATGATAATGGCTCCTACAGCATCTGAGAGCCAGCTTACCTGGAGATACCCCTAGCTTCTCCAGTGGCACTCTGGAGTCAGCAATCCCTCCTAATGCTGACCCATCCATGCCTCTCTAAATACAATGCACAAAATGGTAAGCTGCTCAATCAGATTGTGATGTCACTCAGGTTCTAAAAGGGAGGGGTAATTCTGTGTAGGAAAAAACAATTTGTGTTCCCTAATACACACCGATTGAAAAATATTACTACATAATAGTCAGATAATACAGAGATCTTAGTTGCGTATATCTGCAGATATAGGGTTAAGCCCCCAGGCCGATCGACAAGGCTTCTCCATCTCTGGGGGTCCCTAATACTAGGTATTGGTCTGAGGTGCAGGAACCCATAACGTCGGCACAGGTCGGCTACCCCAGGTCAGCACACAGGTGAGAATTAATAAGGGTTAATAAGAAGCACAGAAGTGCTATGTAAGTGGTGTGATTAAAATAATACAAAAATATATACAAAGTGATAGGTAAAATCATGTGTTAATAAAGTGTTAGGGTGTGCCGACCTGAAGCCGCCCAGCCATACCGACACAGGGGCCACCGCACCCCACACCCACCCCATAAATAATTACAAATATGTCTGGGTTAAATTCCCAGTGTAAGGCCACATGATAATGGCTCCTACAGCATCTGAGAGCCAGCTTACCTGGAGATACCCCTAGCTTCTCCAGTGGCACTCTGGAGTCAGCAATCCCTCCTAATGCTGACCCATCCATGCCTCTCTAAATACAATGCACAAAATGGTAAGCTGCTCAATCAGATTGTGATGTCACTCAGGTGCTAAAAGGGAGGGGTAATTCTGTGTAGGAAAAAACAATTTGTGTTCCCTAATGCACACCGAGTGAAAAATATTACTGCATAATAGTCAGATAATACGGAGATCTTAGTTGCGTATATCTGCAGATATAGGGTTAAGCCCCCAGGCCGATCGACAAGGCTTCTCCGTCATTGGGGGTCCCTAATACTAGGTATGGGTCCGGGGTGCAGGACCCCATAATGTCGGCACAGGTCGGCTACCCCAGGTCAGCACACAGGTGAGAATTAATAAGGGTTAATAAGAAGCACAGAAGTGCTATGTAAGTGGTGTGATTGAAATAATACAAAAATATATACAAAGTGATAGGGAAAATCATAAGTGTTAATTAAGTGTTAGGGTGTGCCGACCTCAATCCGCCCAGCCATACCGACACAGGGGCCACCGCACCCCACACCCACCCCATAAATAATTACAAATATGTCTGGGTTAAATTCCCAGTGTAAGGCCACATGATAATGGCTCCTACAGCATCTGAGAGCCAGCTTACCTGGAGATACCCCTAGCTTCTCCAGTGGCACTCTGGAGTCAGCAATCCCTCCTAATGCTGACCCATCCATACCTCTCTAAATACAATGCACAAAATGGTAAGCTGCTCAATCAGATTGTGATGTCACTCAGGTGCTAAAAGGGAGGGATAATTCTGTGTAGGAAAAAACAATTTGTGTTCCCTAATGCACACAGAGTGAAAAATATTACTACATAATAGTCAGATAATACGGAGATCTTAGTTGCGTATATCTGCAGATATAGGGTTAAGCCCCCAGGCCGATCGACAAGGCTTCTCCGTCACTGGAGGTCCCTAATACTAGGTATGGGTCCGGGGTGCAGGACCCCATAACGTCGGCACAGGTCGGCAACCCCAGGTCAGCACACAGGTGAGAATTAATATGGGTTAATAAGAAGCACAGAAGTGCTATGTAAGTGGTGTGATTAAAAACAAAAATATATACAAAGTGATAGGGAAAATCATAAGAGTTAATAAAGTGTTAGGGTGTGCCGACCTGAAGCCGCCCAGCCATACCGACACAGGGGCCACTGCACCCCACACCCACCCCATAAATAATTACAAATATGTCTGGGTTAAATTCCCAGTGTAAGGCCACATGATAATGGCTCCTGCAGCATCTGAGAGCCAGCTTACATGGAGATACCCCTAGCTTCTCCAGTGGCACTCTGGAGTCAGCAATCCCTCCTAATGCTGACCCATCCATGCCTCTCTAAATACAATGCACAAAATGGTAAGCTGCTCAATCAGATTGTGATGTCACTCAGGTGCTAAAAGGGAGGGGTAATTCTGTGTAGGAAAAAACAATTTGTGTTCCCTAATGCACACCGAGTGAAAAATATTACTGCATAATAGTCAGATAATACTGAGATCTTAGTTGCGTATATCTGCAGATATAGGGTTAAGCCCTCAGGCCGATCGACAAGGCTTCTCCGTCACTGGGGGTCCCTAATACTAGGTATGGGTCCAGGGTGCAGGACCCCATAACGTCGGCACAGGTCGGCTACCCCAGTTCAGCACACAGGTGAGAATTAATAAGGGTTAATAAGAAGCACAGAAGTGCTATGTAAGTGGTGTGATTAAAATAATACAAAAATATATACAAAGTGATAGGGAAAATCATGTGTTAATAAAGTGTTAGGGTGTGCCAACCTGAAGCCGCCCAGCCATTCCGACACAGGGGCCACCGCACCCCACACCCACCCCATAAATAATTACAAATATGTCTGGGTTAAATTCCCAGTGTAAGGCCACATGATAATGGCTCCTACAGCATCTGAGAGCCAGCTTACCTGGAGATACCCCTAGCTTCTCCAGTGGCACTCTGGAGTCAGCAATCCCTCCTAATGCTGACCCATCCATGCCTCTCTAAATACAATGCACAAAATGGTAAGCTGCTCAATCAGATTGTGATGTCACTCAGGTGCTAAAAGGGAGGGGTAATTCTGTGTAGGAAAAAACAATTTGTGTTCCCTAATGCACACAGAGTGAAAAATATTACTGCATAATAGTCAGATAATACGGAGATCTTAGTTGCGTATATCTGCAGATATAGGGTTAAGCCCCCAGGCCGATCGACAAGGCTTCTCCGTCATTGGGGGTCCCTAATACTAGGTATGGGCCCGGGGTGCAGGACCCCATAATGTCGGCACAGGTCGGCTACCCCAGGTCAGCACACAGGTGAGAATTAATAAGGGTTAATAAGAAGCACAGAAGTGCTATGTAAGTGGTGTGATTGAAATAATACAAAAATATATACAAAGTGATAGGGAAAATCATAAGTGTTAATAAAGTGCTAGGGTGTGCCGACCTCAATCCGCCCAGCCATACCGACACAGGGGCCACCGCACCCCACACCCACCCCATAAATAATTACAAATATGTCTGGGTTAAATTCCCAGTGTAAGGCCACATGATAATGGCTCCTGCAGCATCTGAGAGCCAGCTTACATGGAGATACCCCTAGCTTCTCCAGTGGCACTCTGGAGTCAGCAATCCCTCCTAATGCTGACCCATCCATGCCTCTCTAAATACAATGCACAAAATGGTAAGCTGCTCAATCAGATTGTGATGTCACTCAGGTGCTAAAAGGGAGGGGTAATTCTGTGTAGGAAAAAACAATTTGTGTTCCCTAATGCACACCGAGTGAAAAATATTACTGCATAATAATCAGATAATACGGAGATCTTAGTTGCGTATATCTGCAGACATAGGGTTAAGCCCCCAGGCCGATCGACAAGGCTTCTCCGTCACTGGGGGTCCCTAATACTAGGTATGGGTCCAGGGTGCAGGACCCCATAACGTCGGCACAGGTCGGCTACCCCAGGTCAGCACACAGGTGAGAATTAATAAGGGTTAATAAGAAGCACAGAAGTGCTATGTAAGTGGTGTGATTAAAATAATACAAAAATATATACAAAGTGATAGGGAAAATCATAAGTGTTAATAAAGTGTTAGGGTGTGCCGACCTGAAGCCGCCCAGCCATACCGACACAGGGGCCACCGCACCCCACACCCACCCCATAAATAATTACAAATATGTCTGGGTTAAATTCCCAGTGTAAGGCCACATGATAATGGCTCCTACAGCATCTGAGAGCCAGCTTACCTGGAGATACCCCTAGCTTCTCCAGTGGCACTCTGGAGTCAGCAATCCCTCCTAATGCTGACCCATCCATGCCTCTCTAAATACAATGCACAAAATGGTAAGCTGCTCAATCAGATTGTGATGTCACTCAGGTTCTAAAAGGGAGGGGTAATTCTGTGTAGGAAAAAACAATTTGTGTTCCCTAATACACACCGATTGAAAAATATTACTACATAATAGTCAGATAATACAGAGATCTTAGTTGCGTATATCTGCAGATATAGGGTTAAGCCCCCAGGCCGATCGACAAGGCTTCTCCATCTCTGGGGGTCCCTAATACTAGGTATTGGTCTGAGGTGCAGGAACCCATAACGTCGGCACAGGTCGGCTACCCCAGGTCAGCACACAGGTGAGAATTAATAAGGGTTAATAAGAAGCACAGAAGTGCTATGTAAGTGGTGTGATTAAAATAATACAAAAATATATACAAAGTGATAGGTAAAATCATGTGTTAATAAAGTGTTAGGGTGTGCCGACCTGAAGCCGCCCAGCCATACCGACACAGGGGCCACCGCACCCCACACCCACCCCATAAATAATTACAAATATGTCTGGGTTAAATTCCCAGTGTAAGGCCACATGATAATGGCTCCTACAGCATCTGAGAGCCAGCTTACCTGGAGATACCCCTAGCTTCTCCAGTGGCACTCTGGAGTCAGCAATCCCTCCTAATGCTGACCCATCCATGCCTCTCTAAATACAATGCACAAAATGGTAAGCTGCTCAATCAGATTGTGATGTCACTCAGGTGCTAAAAGGGAGGGGTAATTCTGTGTAGGAAAAAACAATTTGTGTTCCCTAATGCACACCGAGTGAAAAATATTACTGCATAATAGTCAGATAATACGGAGATCTTAGTTGCGTATATCTGCAGATATAGGGTTAAGCCCCCAGGCCGATCGACAAGGCTTCTCCGTCATTGGGGGTCCCTAATACTAGGTATGGGTCCGGGGTGCAGGACCCCATAATGTCGGCACAGGTCGGCTACCCCAGGTCAGCACACAGGTGAGAATTAATAAGGGTTAATAAGAAGCACAGAAGTGCTATGTAAGTGGTGTGATTGAAATAATACAAAAATATATACAAAGTGATAGGGAAAATCATAAGTGTTAATTAAGTGTTAGGGTGTGCCGACCTCAATCCGCCCAGCCATACCGACACAGGGGCCACCGCACCCCACACCCACCCCATAAATAATTACAAATATGTCTGGGTTAAATTCCCAGTGTAAGGCCACATGATAATGGCTCCTACAGCATCTGAGAGCCAGCTTACCTGGAGATACCCCTAGCTTCTCCAGTGGCACTCTGGAGTCAGCAATCCCTCCTAATGCTGACCCATCCATACCTCTCTAAATACAATGCACAAAATGGTAAGCTGCTCAATCAGATTGTGATGTCACTCAGGTGCTAAAAGGGAGGGATAATTCTGTGTAGGAAAAAACAATTTGTGTTCCCTAATGCACACAGAGTGAAAAATATTACTACATAATAGTCAGATAATACGGAGATCTTAGTTGCGTATATCTGCAGATATAGGGTTAAGCCCCCAGGCCGATCGACAAGGCTTCTCCGTCACTGGAGGTCCCTAATACTAGGTATGGGTCCGGGGTGCAGGACCCCATAACGTCGGCACAGGTCGGCAACCCCAGGTCAGCACACAGGTGAGAATTAATATGGGTTAATAAGAAGCACAGAAGTGCTATGTAAGTGGTGTGATTAAAAACAAAAATATATACAAAGTGATAGGGAAAATCATAAGAGTTAATAAAGTGTTAGGGTGTGCCGACCTGAAGCCGCCCAGCCATACCGACACAGGGGCCACTGCACCCCACACCCACCCCATAAATAATTACAAATATGTCTGGGTTAAATTCCCAGTGTAAGGCCACATGATAATGGCTCCTGCAGCATCTGAGAGCCAGCTTACATGGAGATACCCCTAGCTTCTCCAGTGGCACTCTGGAGTCAGCAATCCCTCCTAATGCTGACCCATCCATGCCTCTCTAAATACAATGCACAAAATGGTAAGCTGCTCAATCAGATTGTGATGTCACTCAGGTGCTAAAAGGGAGGGGTAATTCTGTGTAGGAAAAAACAATTTGTGTTCCCTAATGCACACCGAGTGAAAAATATTACTGCATAATAGTCAGATAATACTGAGATCTTAGTTGCGTATATCTGCAGATATAGGGTTAAGCCCTCAGGCCGATCGACAAGGCTTCTCCGTCACTGGGGGTCCCTAATACTAGGTATGGGTCCAGGGTGCAGGACCCCATAACGTCGGCACAGGTCGGCTACCCCAGTTCAGCACACAGGTGAGAATTAATAAGGGTTAATAAGAAGCACAGAAGTGCTATGTAAGTGGTGTGATTAAAATAATACAAAAATATATACAAAGTGATAGGGAAAATCATAAGTGTTAATAAAGTGTTAGGGTGTGCCGACCTGAAGCCGCCCAGCCATACCGACACAGGGGCCACCGCACCCCACACCCACCCCATAAATAATTACAAATATGTCTGGGTTAAATTCCCAGTGTAAGGCCACATGATAATGGCTCCTACAGCATCTGAGAGCCAGCTTACCTGGAGATACCCCTAGCTTCTCCAGTGGCACTCTGGAGTCAGCAATCCCTCCTAATGCTGACCCATCCATGCCTCTCTAAATACAATGCACAAAATGGTAAGCTGCTCAATCAGATTGTGATGTCACTCAGGTTCTAAAAGGGAGGGGTAATTCTGTGTAGGAAAAAACAATTTGTGTTCCCTAATACACACCGATTGAAAAATATTACTACATAATAGTCAGATAATACAGAGATCTTAGTTGCGTATATCTGCAGATATAGGGTTAAGCCCCCAGGCCGATCGACAAGGCTTCTCCATCTCTGGGGGTCCCTAATACTAGGTATTGGTCTGAGGTGCAGGAACCCATAACGTCGGCACAGGTCGGCTACCCCAGGTCAGCACACAGGTGAGAATTAATAAGGGTTAATAAGAAGCACAGAAGTGCTATGTAAGTGGTGTGATTAAAATAATACAAAAATATATACAAAGTGATAGGTAAAATCATGTGTTAATAAAGTGTTAGGGTGTGCCGACCTGAAGCCGCCCAGCCATACCGACACAGGGGCCACCGCACCCCACACCCACCCCATAAATAATTACAAATATGTCTGGGTTAAATTCCCAGTGTAAGGCCACATGATAATGGCTCCTACAGCATCTGAGAGCCAGCTTACCTGGAGATACCCCTAGCTTCTCCAGTGGCACTCTGGAGTCAGCAATCCCTCCTAATGCTGACCCATCCATGCCTCTCTAAATACAATGCACAAAATGGTAAGCTGCTCAATCAGATTGTGATGTCACTCAGGTGCTAAAAGGGAGGGGTAATTCTGTGTAGGAAAAAACAATTTGTGTTCCCTAATGCACACCGAGTGAAAAATATTACTGCATAATAGTCAGATAATACGGAGATCTTAGTTGCGTATATCTGCAGATATAGGGTTAAGCCCCCAGGCCGATCGACAAGGCTTCTCCGTCATTGGGGGTCCCTAATACTAGGTATGGGTCCGGGGTGCAGGACCCCATAATGTCGGCACAGGTCGGCTACCCCAGGTCAGCACACAGGTGAGAATTAATAAGGGTTAATAAGAAGCACAGAAGTGCTATGTAAGTGGTGTGATTGAAATAATACAAAAATATATACAAAGTGATAGGGAAAATCATAAGTGTTAATTAAGTGTTAGGGTGTGCCGACCTCAATCCGCCCAGCCATACCGACACAGGGGCCACCGCACCCCACACCCACCCCATAAATAATTACAAATATGTCTGGGTTAAATTCCCAGTGTAAGGCCACATGATAATGGCTCCTACAGCATCTGAGAGCCAGCTTACCTGGAGATACCCCTAGCTTCTCCAGTGGCACTCTGGAGTCAGCAATCCCTCCTAATGCTGACCCATCCATACCTCTCTAAATACAATGCACAAAATGGTAAGCTGCTCAATCAGATTGTGATGTCACTCAGGTGCTAAAAGGGAGGGATAATTCTGTGTAGGAAAAAACAATTTGTGTTCCCTAATGCACACAGAGTGAAAAATATTACTACATAATAGTCAGATAATACGGAGATCTTAGTTGCGTATATCTGCAGATATAGGGTTAAGCCCCCAGGCCGATCGACAAGGCTTCTCCGTCACTGGAGGTCCCTAATACTAGGTATGGGTCCGGGGTGCAGGACCCCATAACGTCGGCACAGGTCGGCAACCCCAGGTCAGCACACAGGTGAGAATTAATATGGGTTAATAAGAAGCACAGAAGTGCTATGTAAGTGGTGTGATTAAAAACAAAAATATATACAAAGTGATAGGGAAAATCATAAGTGTTAATAAAGTGTTAGGGTGTGCCGACCTGAAGCCGCCCAGCCATACCGACACAGGGGCCACTGCACCCCACACCCACCCCATAAATAATTACAAATATGTCTGGGTTAAATTCCCAGTGTAAGGCCACATGATAATGGCTCCTGCAGCATCTGAGAGCCAGCTTACATGGAGATACCCCTAGCTTCTCCAGTGGCACTCTGGAGTCAGCAATCCCTCCTAATGCTGACCCATCCATACCTCTCTAAATACAATGCACAAAATGGTAAGCTGCTCAATCAGATTGTGATGTCACTCAGGTGCTAAAAGGGAGGGGTAATTCTGTGTAGGAAAAAACAATTTGTGTTCCCTAATGCACACCGAGTGAAAAATATTACTGCATAATAGTCAGATAATACGGAGATCTTAGTTGCGTATATCTGCAGATATAGGGTTAAGCCCCCAGGCCGATCGACAAGGCTTCTCCGTCACTGGGGGTCCCTAATACTAGGTATGGGTCCAGGGTGCAGGACCCCATAACGTCGGCACAGGTCGGCTACCCCAGGTCAGCACACAGGTGAGAATTAATAAGGGTTAATAAGAAGCACAGAAGTGCTATGTAAGTGGTGTGATTAAAATAATACAAAAATATATACAAAGTGATAGGGAAAATCATAAGTGTTAATAAAGTGTTAGGGTGTGCCGACCTGAAGCCGCCCAGCCATACCGACACAGGGGCCACCGCACCCCACACCCACCCCATAAATAATTACAAATATGTCTGGGTTAAATTCCCAGTGTAAGGCCACATGATAATGGCTCCTACAGCATCTGAGAGCCAGCTTACCTGGAGATACCCCTAGCTTCTCCAGTGGCACTCTGGAGTCAGCAATCCCTCCTAATGCTGACCCATCCATGCCTCTCTAAATACAATGCACAAAATGGTAAGCTGCTCAATCAGATTGTGATGTCACTCAGGTTCTAAAAGGGAGGGGTAATTCTGTGTAGGAAAAAACAATTTGTGTTCCCTAATACACACCGATTGAAAAATATTACTACATAATAGTCAGATAATACAGAGATCTTAGTTGCGTATATCTGCAGATATAGGGTTAAGCCCCCAGGCCGATCGACAAGGCTTCTCCATCTCTGGGGTTCCCTAATACTAGGTATTGGTCTGAGGTGCAGGAACCCATAACGTCGGCACAGGTCGGCTACCCCAGGTCAGCACACAGGTGAGAATTAATAAGGGTTAATAAGAAGCACAGAAGTGCTATGTAAGTGGTGTGATTAAAATAATACAAAAATATATACAAAGTGATAGGGAAAATCATGTGTTAATAAAGTGTTAGGGTGTGCCGACCTGAAGCCGCCCAGCCATACCGACACAGGGGCCACCGCACCCCACACCCACCCCATAAATAATTACAAATATGTCTGGGTTAAATTCCCAGTGTAAGGCCACATGATAATGGCTCCTACAGCATCTGAGAGCCAGCTTACCTGGAGATACCCCTAGCTTCTCCAGTGGCACTCTGGAGTCAGCAATCCCTCCTAATGCTGACCCATCCATACCTCTCTAAATACAATGCACAAAATGGTAAGCTGCTCAATCAGATTGTGATGTCACTCAGGTGCTAAAAGGGAGGGATAATTCTGTGTAGGAAAAAACAATTTGTGTTCCCTAATGCACACAGAGTGAAAAATATTACTACATAATAGTCAGATAATACGGAGATCTTAGTTGCGTATATCTGCAGATATAGGGTTAAGCCCCCAGGCCGATCGACAAGGCTTCTCTGTCACTGGAGGTCCCTAATACTAGGTATGGGTCCGGGGTGCAGGACCCCATAACGTCGGCACAGGTCGGCAACCCCAGGTCAGCACACAGGTGAGAATTAATATGGGTTAATAAGAAGCACAGAAGTGCTATGTAAGTGGTGTGATTAAAAACAAAAATATATACAAAGTGATAGGGAAAATCATAAGTGTTAATAAAGTGTTAGGGTGTGCCGACCTGAAGCCGCCCAGCCATACCGACACAGGGGCCACTGCACCCCACACCCACCCCATAAATAATTACAAATATGTCTGGGTTAAATTCCCAGTGTAAGGCCACATGATAATGGCTCCTGCAGCATCTGAGAGCCAGCTTACATGGAGATACCCCTAGCTTCTCCAGTGGCACTCTGGAGTCAGCAATCCCTCCTAATGCTGACCCATCCATGCCTCTCTAAATACAATGCACAAAATGGTAAGCTGCTCAATCAGATTGTGATGTCACTCAGGTGCTAAAAGGGAGGGGTAATTCTGTGTAGGAAAAAACAATTTGTGTTCCCTAATGCACACCGAGTGAAAAATATTACTACATAATAGTCAGATAATACGGAGATCTTAGTTGCGTATATCTGCAGATATAGGGTTAAGCCCCCAGGCCGATCGACAAGGCTTCTCCGTCATTGGGGGTCCCTAATACTAGGTATGGGCCCGGGGTGCAGGACCCCATAATGTCGGCACAGGTCGGCTACCCCAGGTCAGCACACAGGTGAGAATTAATAAGGGTTAATAAGAAGCACAGAAGTGCTATGTAAGTGGTGTGATTGAAATAATACAAAAATATATACAAAGTGATAGGGAAAATCATAAGTGTTAATAAAGTGTTAGGGTGTGCCGACCTCAATCCGCCCAGCCATACCGACACAGGGGCCACCGCACCCCACACCCACCCCATAAATAATTACAAATATGTCTGGGTTAAATTCCCAGTGTAAGGCCACATGATAATGGCTCCTACAGCATCTGAGAGCCAGCTTACCTGGAGATACCCCTAGCTTCTCCAGTGGCACTCTGGAGTCAGCAATCCCTCCTAATGCTGACCCATCCATACCTCTCTAAATACAATGCACAAAATGGTAAGCTGCTCAATCAGATTGTGATGTCACTCAGGTGCTAAAAGGGAGGGATAATTCTGTGTAGGAAAAAACAATTTGTGTTCCCTAATGCACACAGAGTGAAAAATATTACTACATAATAGTCAGATAATACGGAGATCTTAGTTGCGTATATCTGCAGATATAGGGTTAAGCCCCCAGGCCGATCGACAAGGCTTCTCTGTCACTGGAGGTCCCTAATACTAGGTATGGGTCCGGGGTGCAGGACCCCATAACGTCGGCACAGGTCGGCAACCCCAGGTCAGCACACAGGTGAGAATTAATATGGGTTAATAAGAAGCACAGAAGTGCTATGTAAGTGGTGTGATTAAAAACAAAAATATATACAAAGTGATAGGGAAAATCATAAGTGTTAATAAAGTGTTAGGGTGTGCCGACCTGAAGCCGCCCAGCCATACCGACACAGGGGCCACTGCACCCCACACCCACCCCATAAATAATTACAAATATGTCTGGGTTAAATTCCCAGTGTAAGGCCACATGATAATGGCTCCTGCAGCATCTGAGAGCCAGCTTACATGGAGATACCCCTAGCTTCTCCAGTGGCACTCTGGAGTCAGCAATCCCTCCTAATGCTGACCCATCCATGCCTCTCTAAATACAATGCACAAAATGGTAAGCTGCTCAATCAGATTGTGATGTCACTCAGGTGCTAAAAGGGAGGGGTAATTCTGTGTAGGAAAAAACAATTTGTGTTCCCTAATGCACACCGAGTGAAAAATATTACTGCATAATAGTCAGATAATACGGAGATCTTAGTTGCGTATATCTGCAGATATAGAGTTAAGCCCCCAGGCCGATCGACAAGGCTTCTCCGTCATTGGGGTTCCCTAATACTATGTATGGGTCCGGGGTGCAGGACCCCATAATGTCGGCACAGGTCGGCTACCCCAGGTCAGCACACAGGTGAGAATTAATAAGGGTTAATAAGAAGCACAGAAGTGCTATGTAAGTGGTGTGATTGAAATAATACAAAAATATATACAAAGTGATAGGGAAAATCATAAGTGTTAATAAAGTGTTAGGGTGTGCCGACCTCAATCCGCCCAGCCATACCGACACAGGGGCCACCGCACCCCACACCCACCCCATAAATAATTACAAATATGTCTGGGTTAAATTCCCAGTGTAAGGCCACATGATAATGGCTCCTACAGCATCTGAGAGCCAGCTTACCTGGAGATACCCCTAGCTTCTCCAGTGGCACTCTGGAGTCAGCAATCCCTCCTAATGCTGACCCATCCATACCTCTCTAAATACAATGCACAAAATGGTAAGCTGCTCAATCAAATTGTGATGTCACTCAGGTGCTAAAAGGGAGGGATAATTCTGTGTAGGAAAAAACAATTTGTGTTCCCTAATGCACACAGAGTGAAAAATATTACTACATAATAGTCAGATAATACGGAGATCTTAGTTGCGTATATACCTGCAGATATAGGGTTAAGCCCCCAGGCCGATCGACAAGGCTTCTCCGTCACTGGAGGTCCCTAATACTAGGTATGGGTCCGGGGTGCAGGACCCCATAACGTCGGCACAGGTCGCCTACCCCAGGTCAGCACACAGGTGAGAATTAATATGGGTTAATAAGAAGCACAGAAGTGCTATGTAAGTGGTGTGATTAAAAACAAAAATATATACAAAGTGATAGGGAAAATCATAAGTGTTAATAAACTGTTAGGGTGTGCCGACCTGAAGCCGCCCAGCCATACCGACACAGGGGCCACTGCACCCCACACCCACCCCATAAATAATTACAAATATGTCTGGGTTAAATTCCCAGTGTAAGGCCACATGATAATGGCTCCTGCAGCATCTGAGAGCCAGCTTACCTGGAGATACCCCTAGCTTCTCCAGTGGCACTCTGGAGTCAGCAATCCCTCCTAATGCTGACCCATCCATGCCTCTCTAAATACAATGCACAAAATGGTAAGCTGCTCAATCAGATTGTGATGTCACTCAGGTGCTAAAAGGGAGGGGTAATTCTGTGTAGGAAAAAACAATTTCTGTTCCCTAATGCACACCGAGTGAAAAATATTACTGCATAATAGTCAGATAATACGGAGATCTTAGTTGCGTATATCTGCAGATATAGGGTTAAGCCCCCAGGCCGATCGACAAGGCTTCTCCGTCATTGGGGGTCCCTAATACTAGGTATGGGTCCGGGTTGCAGGACCCTATAACGTCGGCACAGGTCGGCTACCCCAGGTCAGCACACAGGTGAGAATTAATAAGGGTTAATAAGAAGCACAGAAGTGCTATGTAAGTGGTGTGATTAAAATAATACAAAAATATATACAAAGTGATAGGGAAAATCATAAGTGTTAATAAAGTGTTAGGGTGTGCCGACCTGAAGCCGCCCAGCCATACCGACACAGGGGCCACCGCACCCCACACCCACCCCATAAATAATTACAAATATGTATGGGTTAAATTCCCAGTGTAAGGCCACATGATAATGGCTCCTACAGCATCTGAGAGCCAGCTTACCTGGAGATACCCCTAGCTTCTCCAGTGGCACTCTGGAGTCAGCAATCCCTCCTAATGCTGACCCATCCATGCCTCTCTAAATACAATGCACAAAATGGTAAGCTGCTCAATCAGATTGTGATGTCACTCAGGTGCTAAAAGGGAGGGGTAATTCTGTGTAGGAAAAAACAATTTGTGTTCCCTAATGCACACCGAGTGAAAAATATTACTACATAATAGTCAGATAATACGGAGATCTTAGTTGCGTATATCTGCAGATATAGGGTTAAGCCCCCAGGCCGATCGACAAGGCTTCTCCGTCACTGGGGGTCCCTAATACTAGGTATGGGTCCGGTGTGCAGGACCCCATAACGTCGGCACAGGTCGGCTACCCCAGGTCAGCACACAGGTGAGAATTAATAAGGGTTAATAAGAAGCACAGAAGTGCTATGTAAGTGGTGTGATTAAAATAATACAAAAATATATACAAAGTGATAGGGAAAATCATAAGTGTTAATAAAGTGTTAGGGTGTGCCGACCTGAAGCCGCCCAACCATACCGACACAGGGGCCACCGCACCCCACACCCACCCCATAAATAATTACAAATATGTCTGGGTTAAATTCCCAGTGTAAGGCCACATGTTAATGGCTCCTACAGCATCTGAGAGCCAGCTTACCTGGAGATACCCCTAGCTTCTCCAGTGGCACTCTGGAGTCAGCAATCCCTCCTAATGCTGACCCATCCATGCCTCTCTAAATACAATGCACAAAATGGTAAGCTGCTCAATCAGATTGTGATGTCACTCAGGTGCTAAAACGGAGGGGTAATTCTGTGTAGGAAAAAACTATTTGTGTTCCCTAATGCACACCGAGTGAAAAATATTACTACATAATAGTCAGATAATACGGAGATCTTAGTTGCGTATATCTGCAGATATAGGGTTAAGCCCCCAGGCCGATCGACAAGGCTTCTCCGTCATTGGGGGTCCCTAATACTAGGTATGGGTCCGGGGTGCAGGACTCTCATGAGCTGAACGAGACACTCCAGACAAGAAACTGCAGATTCCAAAGAGAATGCCTCTCCCCCACTGGAATCCACCATCTCAGCTCCCTGCTGGTCAATGTCTCCACGGAGGAATTGATTATAATTCATTTTAATGAACATCATCTTCTCCACATTTTCTGGATGTAACCTCGTACGCCGATTGCTGACAAGGTGAGCGGCGGCACTAAACACTCTTTCGGAGTACACACTTGTGGGAGGGCAACTTAGGTAGAATAAAGCCAGTTTGTGCAAGGGCCTCCAAATTGCCTCTTTTTCCTACTAGTATAAGTACGGACTGTCTGACGTGCCTACTTGGATGCGGTCACTCATATAATCCTCCACCATTCTTTCAATGGGGAGAGAATCATATGCAGTGACAGTAGACGACATGTCCGTAATCGTTGTCAGGTCCTTCAGTCCGGACCAGATGTCAGCATCAGCAGTCGCTCCAGACTGCCCTGCATCACCGCCAGCGGGTGGGCTCGGAATTCTGAGCCTTTTCCTCGCACCCACAGTTGCGGGAGAATGTGAAGGAGGAGATGTTGACAGGTCGCGTTCCGCTTGACTTGACAATTTTGTCACCAGCAGTTCTTTGAACCCCAGCAGACTTGTGTCTGCCAGAAAGAGAGATCCAAGGTAGGTTTTAAATCTAGGATCGAGCACGGTGGCCAAAATGTAGTGCTCTGATTTCAACAGATTGACCACCCGTGAATCCTTGTTAAGCGAATTAAGGGCTCCATCCACAAGTCCCACATGCCTAGCGGAATCGCTCTGTGTTAGCTCCTCCTTCAATGTCTCCAGCTTCTTCTGCAAAAGCCTGATGAGGGGAATGACCTGACTCAGGCTGGCAGTGTCTGAACTGACTTCACGTGTGGCAAGTTCAAAAGGTTGCAGAACCTTGCACAACGTTGAAATCATTCTCCACTGCGCTTGAGACAGGTGCATTCCACCTCCTATATCGTGCTCAGTTGTAGAGGCTTGAATGGCCTTTTGCTGCTCCTCCAACCTCTGAAGCATATAGAGGGTTGAATTCCACCTCGTTACCACTTCTTGCTTCAGATGATGGCAGGGCAGGTTCAGGCGTTTTTGGTGGTGCTCCAGTCTTCTGTACGTGGTGCCTGTACGCCAAAAGTGTCCCGCAATTCTTCTGGCCACCGACAGCATCTCTTGCACGCCCCTCTCGTTTTTTAAATAATTCTGCACCACCAAATTCAAGGTATGTGCAAAACATGGGACGTGCTGGAATTTGCCCATATTTAATGCACACACAATATTGCTGGCGTTGTCCGATGCCACAAATCCACAGGAGAGTCCAATTGGGGTAAGACATTCTGCGATTATCTTCCTCAGTTGCCGTAAGAGGTTTTTAGCTGTGTGCGTATTCTGGAAAGCGGTGATACAAAGCGTAGCCTGCCTAGGAAAGAGTTGGCGTTTGCGAGATGCTGCTACTGGTGCCGCCGCTGCTGTTCTTGCGGCGGGAGTCCATACATCTACCCAGTGGGCTGTCACAGTCATATAGTCCTGACCCTGCCCTGCTCCACTTGTCCACATGTCCGTGGTTAAGTGGACATTGGGTACAACTGCATTTTTTAGGACACTGGTGAGTCTTTTTCTGAGGTCTGTGTACATTTTCGGTATCGCCTGCCTAGAGAAATGGAACCTAGATGGTATTTGGTACCGGGGACACAGTACCTCCAACAAGTCTCTAGTTGCCTCTGCAGTAATGATGGATACCGGAACCACGTTTCTCACCGCCCAGGATGCCAAGGCCTCAGTTATCCGCTTTGCAGCAGGATGACTGCTGTGATATTTCATCTTCCTCGCAAAGGACTGTTGGACAGTCAATTGCTTGGTGGAAGTAGTAAAAGTGGTCTTACGAGTACGACTTCCCCTCTGGGATGACCATCGACTCCCAGCAGCAACAACAGCAGCGCCAGCAGCAGTAGGCGTTACACGCAAGGATGCATCGGAGGAATCCCAGGCATTAGAGGACTCGTCAGAATTGCCAGTGACATGGCCTGCAGGACTATTGGCATTCCTGGGGAAGGAGGAAATTGACACTGAGGGAGTTGGTGGGGTGGTTTGCGTGAGCTTGGTTACAAGAGGAAGGGATTTACTGGTCAGTGGACTGCTTCCGCTGTCGCCCAAAGTTTTTGAACTTGTCACTGACTTATGATGAATGCGCTGCAGGTGACGTATAAGGGAGGATGTTCCGAGGTGGTTAACGTCCTTACCCCTACTTATTACAGCTTGACAAAGGCAACACACGGCTTGACAAATGTTGTCCGCATTTCTGTTGAAATACTTCCACACCGAAGAGCTGATTTTTTTGGTATTTTCACCAGGCATGTCAATGGCCCTATTCCTCCCACGGACAACAGGTGTCTCCCCGGGTGCCTGACTTAAACAAACCACCTCACCATCAGAATCCTCCTGGTCAATTTCCTCCCCAGCGCCAGCAACACCCATATCCTCCTCATCCTGGTGTACTTCAACACTGACATCTTCAATCTGACTATCAGGAACTGGACTGCGGGTGCTCCTTCCAGCACTTGCAGGGGGCGTGCAAATGGTGGAAGGCGCATGCTCTTCACGTCCAGTGTTGGGAAGGTCAGGCATCGCAAACGACACAATTGGACTCTCCTTGTGGATTTGTGATTTCGAAGAACGCACAGTTCTTTGCTGTGCTTTTGCCAGCTTGAGTCTTTTCATTTTTCTAGCGAGAGGCTGAGTGCTTCCATCCTCATGTGAAGCTGAACCACTAGCCATGAACATAGGCCAGGGCCTCAGCCGTTCCTTGCCACTCCGTGTGGTAAATGGCATATTGGCAAGTTTACGCTTCTCCTCTGACAATTTTATTTTAGATTTTTGAGTCCTTTTTTTACTGATATTTGGTGTTTTGGATTTTACATGCTCTGTACTATGACATTGGGCATCGGCCTTGGCAGACGACGTTGCTGGCATTTCATCGTCTCGGCCATGACTAGTGGCAGCAGCTTCAGCACGAGGTGGAAGTCGATCTTGATCTTTCCCTATTTTTGGAACCTCAACATTTTTGTTCTCCATATTTTAATAGGCACAACTAAAAGGCACCTCAGGTAAACAATGGAGATGGATGGATACTAGTATACTTATGGATGGACGAGCGACTGCCGACACAGAGGTAGCTACAGCCGTGGACTACCGTACTGCGTCTGCTGCTAATATAGACTGGATGATAATGATATAAAAAATATATATATATATCACTACTGCAGCCGGACAGGTATATATTATATAATGACGGACCTGCTGGATACTGTCAGCAGCACTGCAGACTCCTAAAGTAAGCTACTAGTAGTATCAAGAAGATAGAAAAAAAAAAAAACACCACAGGTAGGTGGTATACAATTATGGATGGACGAGCGACTGCCGACACAGAGGTAGCTACAGCCGTGGACTACCGTACTGCGTCTGCAGCTAATATAGACTGGATGATAATGATATAAAAAATATATATATATATCACTACTGCAGCCGGACAGGTATATATTATATAATGACGGACCTGCTGGACACTGTCAGCAGCACTGCAGACTCCTAAAGTAAGCTACTAGTAGTATCAAGAAGATAGAAAAAAAAAAACACCACAGGTAGGTGGTATACACTTATGGATGGACGAGCGACTGCCGACACAGAGGTAGCTACAGCCGTGGACTACCATACTGCGTCTGCTGCTAATATAGACTGGATGATAATGATATAAAAAATATATATATATATCACTACTGCAGCCGGACAGGTATATATTATATAATGACGGACCTGCTGGACACTGTCAGCAGCACTGCAGACTCCTAAAGTAAGCTACTAGTAGTATCAAGAAGATAGAAAAAAAAAACAAACACCACAGGTAGGTGGTATACAAGTATGGATGGACGAGCGACTGCCGACACAGAGGTAGCTACAGCCGTGGACTACCGTACTGCGTCTGCTGCTAATATAGACTGGATGATAATGATATAAAAAATATATATATATATCACTACTGCAGCCGGACAGGTATATATTATATAATGACGGACCTGCTGGACACTGTCAGCAGCACTGCAGACTCCTAAAGTAAGCTACTAGTAGTATCAAGAAGATAGAAAAAAAAAAAAACACCACAGGTAGGTGGTATACAATTATGGATGGACGAGCGACTGCCGACACAGAGGTAGCTACAGCCGTGGACTACCGTACTGCGTCTGCTGCTAATATAGACCGGATGATAATGATATAAAAAATATATATATATCACTACTGCAGCCGGACAGGTATATATTATATAATGACGGACCTGCTGGACACTGTCAGCAGCACTGCAGACTCCTAAAGTAAGCTACTAGTAGTATCAAGAAGATAGAAAAAAAAAAAAACACCACAGGTAGGTGGTATACAATTATGGATGGATTAGCGACTGCCGACACAGAGGTAGCTACAGCCGTGGACTACCGTACTGCGTCTGCTGCTAATATAGACTGGATGATAATGATATAAAAAATATATATATATCACTACTGCAGCCGGACAGGTATATATTATATAATTAATGACGGACCTGCTGGACACTGTCAGCAGAATGCGTTTATAGAATAAAAACCGCATACGACGAGTGTTTAACTTTTTCAGGCAGACAATCACAATATACTGGTGGTCAGACAGTGGTCACTGGTCAGTCACACTGGCAGTGGCACTCTGGCAGCAAAAGTGTGCACTGTTAAATAATATGTACTCCTGCTACTGCTCCCCAGTCTCCCCCACAATTAAGCTGTGTGAGCACTGAGCACTCAGCACAGTCAGATATACATAGATGATGCAGCACACTGAGGCTGAGCACAGATATGGTATACTGTTACTGTGTCACTGTGTATCGTTTTTTTTCAGGCAGAGAACGGATTATATTAAATAATAATATAATAAAAAAACTGCACTGGTGGTCACTGGTCAGTCACTAGTAAACTCTGCACTCTCTGAGTACTCCTAAGCTCCAGTAAATCAAGTGTCTCACTCTCACTCTCTCTCTTCTAATCTAAATGGAGAGGACGCCAGCCACGTCCTCTCCCTATGAATCTCAATGCACGTGTGAAAATGGCGGCGACGCGCGGCTCCTTATATAGAATCCGAGTCTCGCGATAGAATACGAGCCTCGCGAGAATCCGACAGCGGGATGATGACGTTCGGGCGCGCTTGGGTTAGCCGAGCAAGGCGGGAAGATCCGAGTCTGCCTCGGATCCGTGTAAAAAGGCTGAAGTTCGGGGGGGGGGGGGGGGGGGGGCGGATTCCGAGGAACCGAACCCGCTCATCACTAATACCGCCACGGACTCTGACTCCAGTGTCGACTATGATGATGCAAAATTACAGGCAAAAGTGGCTAAATGTATTCGATATATGATCATTGCAATAAAAGATGTTTTGCATATCACGGAGGAACCCCCTGTCCCTGACACGAGGGTACACATGTATAAAGAAAAGAAACCTGAGGTAACCTTTCCCCCCTCACATGAGTTGAACGAATTATGTGAAAAAGCTTGGGAATCTTCAGACAAAAAACTGCAGATTCCCAAAAGGATTCTTATGGCGTATCCTTTCCCGCCAACGGACAGGATACGGTGGGAATCTTCCCCTAGGGTGGACAAGGCATTAACACGCTTATCCAAAAAGGTAGCGCTGCCATCCCAAGATACGGCTACCCTCAGGGACCCTGCTGACCGCAAGCAGGAGGTTATCCTGAAGTCCATTTACACACATTCTGGAACCTTACTCAGACCGGCGATTGTGTCGCCTGGGTTTGTAGCGCGGTAGCAGCATGGACAGATACCTTATCAGTGGATATTGAGACCCTAGATAAGGATACCATTTTATTGACCCTAGGGCATATAAAAGATGCGGTCTTATATATGAGAGATGCTCAAAGAGACATTAGTCTACTGGGTTCTAGAATCAACGCAATGTCTATTTCTGCTAGACGAGTTCTATGGACCCGGCAATGGACAGGTGATGCCGACTCAAAAAGGCATATGGAGGTTTTACCTTACAAGGGTGAGGAATTGTTTGGGGAAGGTCTCTCGGACCTGGTCTCCACAGCTACAGCGGGTAAATCAAATTTTCTACCTTATATTCCCTCACAGCCTAAGAAAGCACCACATTATCAAATGCAGTCCTTTCGATCACAAAGAAACAAGAAAGTACGAGGTGCGTCCTTTCTTGCCAGAGGTAAGGGCAGAGGGAAAAAGCTGCACAACACAGCTAGTTCCCAGGAACAGAAGTCCTCCCTGGCCTCTACAAAATCCACTGCATGACGCTGGGGCTCCGCTAGGGGAGTCCGCCCCAGTGGGGGCACGTCTTTGACTTTTCTGCCACATCTGGGTTCACTCACAGGTGGATCCCTGGGCAACAGAATTTTTTTCCCAGGGTTACAAGCTGGAATTCGAAGAGGTACCTCCTCGCCGGTTTTTCAAATCGGCCCTTCCAGCTTCTCCCCCAGAAAGGGAGATAGTGTTAAATGCAATTCACAAATTGTATCTTCAACAGGTGGTGGTCAAGGTTCCCCTGTTTCAACAAGGGAAGGGATATTACTCAACCCTGTTTGTGGTCCCGAAACCTGACGGTTCGGTCAGACCCATTTTAAATTTAAAATCCATGAACCTATACTTAAAGAGGTTCAAGTTCAAGATGGAATCGCTCAGAGCGGTCATCGCCAGCCTGGAAGGGGGGGATTTTATGGTATCTCTGGACATAAAGGATGCATACCTTCATGTTCCCATTTATCCACCTCATCAGGCGTACCTGAGATTTGCGGTACAGGATTGTCATTACCAATTTCAGGCGTTGCCGTTTGGGCTTTCCACGGCCCCGAGGATTTTCAGCAAGGTAATGGCGGAAATGATGGTGCTCCTGCGCAAGCAAGGTGTCACAATTATCCCGTACTTGGACGATCTCCTCATAAAAGCGAGATCAAGGGAGCAGTTACTGAACAGCGTGTCACTTTCACTGAAGGTGTTACAGCAACACGGCTGGATTCTCAACATCCCGAAGTCGCAGTTAGTTCCTACGACTTGTCTGACTTTCTTGGGCATGATTCTGGATACAGACCAGAAAAAGGTTTATCTTCCGAAAGAATAAGCTCAGGAACTCATGACTTTAGTCAGGAACTTATTGAAGCCAAAACAGGTGTCAGTGCATCACTGCACTCGAGTCCTGGGAAAGATGGTGGCATCATACGAAGCCATTCCCTTCGGCAGGTTCCATGCGAGGACTTTTCAATGGGACCTATTGGACATATGGTCCGGGTCGTATCTACAAATGCATCGGTTGATCACCCTGTCCCCCAGAGCCAGGGTATCTCTCCTGTGGTGGCTGCAGAGTGCTGACCTTCTAGACGGCCGCAGGTTCGGCATTCAGGACTGGATCCTGGTGACCACGGACACGAGCCTCCGATGTTGGGGAGCAGTCACGCAGGGAAGAAACTTCCAAGGTCTTTGGTCAAGTCAAGAGACTTGTCTTCACATCAACATCCTGGAACTGAGGGCCATATACAACGCCCTACGCAGGGGTGTATCTTCCTATTGGCCAGGATGGCACTCGCCAGGGGCGCCAGGCAAGGAGGGGGTGCTGCCTGGCTGTGCCACCCGTGGCCAAAGGATAGAAAAGCAGTACTGTCAGACTGTACCTGGTGAGAGTCTGTTACTACTACAGTAACAGACTCTCACCAGGTACACAGCAATTGTTAGATATTGTTAAGATAATAAAAAAGTGTCAGTGTTTGGGAGAAGGGACTGTAGTACCTGGAAAACTACACGATTTTCATGCATGTTAGATGTAAGTAAGTAGAAAGTAAATGAAAACTTTAACTTGTTGAGTGTAATAAAGAAAATACATATCTTATCTATTTCAAGGCCAGGTTCAAGGAAATGTATATCAGTTAATTGTATAATTGATCATTTTATCTTGGAAGTGATGGTACCCTGATGTTTTTTCTAACAGGAAGCACTTCTACCATCCAACTAATGATGTTTGGTTAATGGCTGGGTCCATTTGAGGCTCATCTCACAGCATCTCATTAGCATTTAATTCAGGATGCAGTCAAGATGACGGTGTTTGGCATCCCGGCGGTCGGAAAGCTGACGCCAGCATCCCGAAACTGCTCGGAATGCTGATGCTTGCATCCCAACATAGATAGCGATGCAGAATGCCAAAATCGGGATCGAGTTGGTGCCAAAGTCTCCACTGGCAACCTACGTGGGAGGGTTAAGGTTAGGCTGCGAGGGCAGGAGGGCTAGGGTTAGGCTGCAGGGAGGGAGATTAGGAAGGGTGGGTTAGGGTTAGGCACCACTGAAGAGGCTTTTGGGGGGGGCGGGTTAAGGTCAGGCTGTGGGAAAGGTAGGTTAGGGGGGAGGGATGGTGTAACGTGAATACGAGACACTACTGTGCGGTGTAATGTGAATGAGGGACCCTACAGTGTGGCATAATTTGAATTGTAAGTACTATTGTGTCCACATCCTTCCCCACAAGACCATGCCCATTTTCCAATACTCACACCTTATTCCAAATGTGTGTAGGGAGGGCGCCAGCTCCCTACTTTGCCAGGGGCGCTCGGACCCCTAGATACACCCCTGGCCCTACGTCAAGCGAAGACCTCACTGCGCGACCGACCAGTTCTGATCCAGTCAGACAACATCACCGCAGTGGCTCATGTAAACCGCCAAGGCGGCACAAGGAGCAGAGTGGCAATGGCGAAAGCCGCCAGGATTCTTCTCTGGGCGGAAAATCATGTAAGCGCTCTGTCAGCAGTGTTCATTCCGGGAGTGGACAACTGGGAAGCAGACTTTCTCAGCAGGCACGACCTGCAACCAGGAGAGTCAGAACTTCATCAGGAAGTCTTCGCACAGATTGCAAGTCAGTGGGGACTGCCCCAGATAGACATGATGGCGTCCCGCCTCAACAAAAAGCTACAGAGGTATTGCGCCAGATCAAAAGCCCCTCAGGCGGTAGCTGTAGACGCTCTGGTGACACCGTGGGTGTTCCAGTCAGTCTATGTGTTTCCTCCTCTTCCTCTCATACCCAAGGTGTTGAGGATAATAAGAAAAAGAGGAGTGAGAACAAATCTCATTGTTCCAGATTGGCCACGAAGGACCTGGTATCCAGATCTGCTGGAAATGCTCACAGAAGATCCGTGTCCTCTTCCTCTACGACAGGACCTGTTGCAACAGGGGCCCTGTCTGTTCCAAGACTTACAGAGGCTGCGTTTGACGGCATGGCGGTTGAACGCCGGATCCTAGCGGAAAAAGGCATTCTGGATGAGGTCATTCCTACGCTGATAAAGGCTAGGAAAGACGTGACAGCTAAACATTATCACCGTATATGGCGAAAATATGTTTCTTGGTGTGAGGCCAGGAATGCTCCTACAGAAGAATTCCATCTGGGCCGTTTCCTTCACTTCCTACAGACGGGAGTGAATTTGGGCCTAAAATTAGGCTCTATTAAGGTTCAGATTTCGGCCTTATCCATTTTCTTTCAAAAAGAATTGGCTTCTCTCCCAGAAGTACTGACTTTTGTGAAGGGAGTGCTGCATATTCAGCCTCCTTTTATACCTCCGGTGGCTCCTTGGGACCTTAACGTGGTGTTGAGTTTCCTTAAGTCGCACTGGTTTGAACCACTTCAAACGGTGGAGTTAAAATATCTCACTTGGAAGGTGGTCATGTTATTAGCCTTGGCTTTGGCTAGGCGAGTGTCGGAATTGGCGGCTTTGTCTCATAAAAGCCCCTATCTGGTTTTCCATATGGACAGAGCGGAATTGCGGACCCGTCCTCAATTCTTACCTAAGGTGCTGTAATCTTTTCATATGAACCAACCTATTGTGGTGCCTGTGGCTACGCGAGACTTGGAGGATTCCGAGTCCCTTGATGTAGTCAGGGCTTTGAAAATTTACGTGGCCAGAACGGCTAGAGTCAGGTAAACAGAAGCACTGTTAGTCCTATATGCAGCCAACAAGGTTGGCGCCCCTGCTTCAACGCAGACTATTGCTCGCTGGATCTGTAACACGATTCAGCAGGCGCATTCTACGGCTGGATTGACGTTACCAAAATCGGTCAAGGCCCATTCCACTAGGAAGGTGGGCTCGTCTTGGGCGGCTGCCCGAGGGGTTTCGGCACTACAACTATGCCGAGCTGCTACTTGGTCGGGTTCAAACACCTTTGCAAATTTCTATAAGTTTGATACCCTGGCTGAGGAGGACCCCCTGTTTGCTCAATCGGTGCTGCAGAGTCATCCGCACTCTCTGGCCCGTTTGGGAGCTTTGGTATAATCCCTATGGTCCTTGCGGAGTCCCCAGCATCCTCTAGGACGTAAGAGAAAATAAGATTTTAAACCTACCGGTAAATCTTTTTCTCGTAGTCCGTAGAGGATGCTGGGCACCCGTCCCAAGTGCGGACTACTTCTGCAAGACTTGTATATAGTTTTGCTTACATAAGGGTTATGTTATAGTTTTCATCGGTCTTGACTGATGCTATGTTGTTTTCATGCTGTTAACTGGTTAGTTTATCACAAGTTATACGGTGTGATTGGTGTGGCTGGTATGAATCTTGCCCTTGGATTAACAAAAATCCTTTCCTCGTACTGTCCATCTCCTCTGGGCACAGTTTCTCTAACTGAGGTCTGGAGGAGGGGCATAGAGAGAGGAGCCAGTGCACACCCATACCTAAAGTCTTTCTTAAAGTGCCCATGTCTCCTGCGGAGCTCGTCTATCCCCATGGTCCTTACGAAGTCCCCAGCATCCTCTACGGACTACGAGAAAAAGATTTACCGGTAGGTTTAAAATCTTATTATTACACATACTACCGCAATGGATAGTTGGAGAAATTGTCCTAAAATGAAAGAAACAACATGATAGCTTTTTATCTCTGATATTAAACCAGGCATTTATCTAAATGGAGCTATGTAATACATTTATCTGCTAACCTATCCAGAAATGTAAATATATATCACAAGGATTCCTTGCTTGTAACAAGAGCTAAAGTGCAGCTGCATTCCTCAGAAAAATTAAACAAAAGTATAGTTGCGATATAGTTTGGAGCTCCTATTCGCAGATATCTGTTGCAACATTTTGTTGTGATATTTAAAGCGCTATTCAAAATATATTTAGGTAAGGGTAAAAGAGGAATTACCAAATGTCCAGAGTTCCTGTTAAATAAAGACATTTTAATTTATATTGTTTCAATTAACGTGTTTGGGGAGAACCTCTTGCCTCTCTGCCGGAAAGAAGACTAGATTTTCACAATTGGACATTTTTTTTTACACTGTAGAGCAGGGATGGGGGACCTATGGCCCTCCAGCTGTTGCTGAACTACACATACCAGCATGCTCTGCTACAGTTTTGCTATTTGGCCATGCTATAACTGTTGCAGGGCATGCTGGGATGTGTACTTCAACAACAGCTGGAGGGCAGCAGGTTCCCCACCCCTGCTGTAGAGGGTATATTTACTAAAGTGCAGGTTTATAGAAAAAGAGATGTTGCTCATAGCAACCAATCAGATTCTAGCTATTATCTTCTAGAAAGTGTTAGATAAATTAGAATCTGATTGGTTGCTATTGGCAACATCTCCACTTTTATAAACCTGCAGTTTAGTAGATATATTCCTCCGTCTCTATCCCATTGGAATTGACAATCTACATTCCCTAGCACACAACCATGGGCTAACTGATACCTCTTTTCCACTGACCTGAGAATTCTAGGTTATTGTGCAGCAACCCGGGATTTAGGTCAGTGGAAAAGGGTCCTTCCGGGTCCAGTCACCCAGGAATCCTTCCCGGGTACCTAGCAGGAAGGTCCCGACTGAGCTGCAGAATAAACGGGTAACCCGGGTAGTCCGACCCGGGACCCGTTTACAGGATGGGCAGGGCTGCTCCCGTGTGCTGTGTGAACGGCACTGATCTGAGAATAACCCGGATCGGCGCCGCTGTGGAAATGGGGCTGTCCCGTGTCTGACCTGATTTGGGACAGTGTTCCAAATCTTGAGTCAGATCCGGGACTGCAGTGGAAAAGAAATATTAATCAGAAGCCAATTATCCTATAAAACCCCTTACAGATATAGCCAAAATCCTGGGAATTTGACGGGGCAGGCCGAGGTCCTGCTAATGTGTGAAAGTATCAGACTTGGTTTGTCAGTCCCGGGACCATGACCCTGCAATTGACCAAGGTTATTACTGGGAATTGCAAACCGGGTCAGTGCCCTGATTTATGTCTGAATAGCGCAACTCAGGATTTTAGACCCAGGTCGCTGTGAGAATTAGCTGTTTGGGGCTGCTCAACATGACCTTATCAGCGGCAGATTGCAGAGGACAGCAAAGAAAACATCACCTTTAAATGACTGCACACTGAATGCCAGGGCGCTCATGGCTTATTATAATAGGGGTCAACACTTGGAAAAACCTGGGTCTGCAGCAGGGACGTGCAGTCAGGGGAGGCAGGGGAGGCAGTGCCTCCCCTGTCATTAATGATTAAAATAATACAAAGAAGATACTTATGACACATATTCTGTCATAAGAATCTTCGTTATATTATTCTAATAATTTTAATACATTTATATCGTTCAGGAGGCACTGATAACAGTGCCTCCCATTGACAACAGGAATGGGGATAAGGCGAGGGGCGGGATCAAGCACAGGGCTGTAAAACAGCCCATTGAAAAAAGCATAGAGAGCGGCACTTGTGTAAGTGCCTCGTTGACAGGGACAGATGTGATTGGACAGCGGATCCAGCGCTAGATCCGCTAGTCCAATCACTTACATGCGGCGGCATCTGTGATCACCTCTCTCTCCAGTCTCCACATTCCCCCCTCTCTCCGCGCTGCTGGTGGTGGGTGCCCGGCGGTGCTGCTGGTGGTGGGGGCCTGACGGTGCTGCTGGTGGTGGGTGCCTGACGGTGCTGCTGGTGGTGGGTGCCTGATGGTGCTGCTGGTGGTGGGTGCCTGACGGTGTTGCTGGTGGTGGGTGCCTGACGGAGGAAATCATCGCGCTGCTCAACTGCTGCTCCAGATCACCGCACGGGAAGTCACCGAGCGGCTGCTACTGGGGTCAGGCACTGACCCCAGCAGCAGCCGCTCGGTGACTTCCTACGTTACCCCGCCGGCCAGAGCCTTGTGCAGCCGTGCGGTGATCTGAAGCAGCAGTTCAGCGGCACTGTGATCTTCTCCATTACCCCGCCGGGGGTCAGAGCCAAGTGATTCGGGTGGCACACTCTCCCTTCCTCCTCTGCCCTCTCCCAAGCAGCAGGCTCCGCAGCAGCACCAGCGCTTCTGCATGGGGAACATGGACCCAGGTGAGGGGGAGGAGGTCGTAGAGTGAATGAAATTAATGTGGGCAAGGGGGCAGCTCACACCCATATCAGAAACCCTCATGGGTGACAGGGTTGCAGGGAGCTGCAATGGTGGATTCAGGGGGGTCGGGGTTGATGGGGGGGGGGGGGGGGGGGGCGACGACACCAAGGCACGTGCCCCCTCTCCCTGTCATTTTCAGGGCATTTTTATTTTAACTGTCATTCTTGTCTTGTTTCTGTAAAAGGTGGCTCTACCTGTCCTACTGTGTAAATGGAAGTTCTGCCTGCCGTAATGTGTAAAAAAGGGGACGCTGTCTGCCGTAATGTGTAAAAAAGTGAAGCTGTCTGCCGTAATGTGTAAAAAAGGGCTCTGTCTGCCATAATGTGTAAAAAGGGGGATGCTGTCTGCCGTAATGTGTAAAAAGGGGACACTGTCTGCCGTAATGTGTAAAAAGGGGGATGCTGTCTGCCCTAATGTGTAAGAAGGGGGACGCTGTCTGCCGTAATGTGTAAAAAGGGGATGCTGTCTGCCATAATGTGTAAGAAGGGGGATGCTGTCTACCGTAATGTGTAAAAAGTGGGATGCTGTCCGCCGTAATGTGTAAAAAGGGGGACGCTGTCTACCGTAATGTGTACAAAGGGGACGCTGTCTGACGTAGTGTGTAAAAAGGGGACACTGTCTGCCGTAATGTGTAAAAAGAGGGACGCTGTTTGCCGTAATGTGTAAAACGGGGATGCTGTCTGCCATAAAGTGTAAAAAGGGAATGCTGTCTGCCGTAATGTGTAAAAAGGGATGCTGTCTGCCGTAATGTGTAAAAAGGGGTACTCTGTCTGCCATAATGTGTAAAAAGAGGATGCCGTCTGCTGTAATGTGTAAAAAGGGGGACGCTGTCTGCCGTAATGTGTAAAAAGGGGATGCTGTCTGCCGTAATGTGTAAAAAGGGACGCTGTCTGCCGTAATGTGTAAAAAGGGGACTCTACCTAGTTTAGTGTCGCTACTGTGCTGCATAATTTGAATAATGGAGACTACTGTGCACCGTAATATGAATTGGTATTAATCTGTTGTCACACCCCTATATTTTAGGCGCGCACTGGCCCTATTTTAAATGAGGGGGGCACCGATGCTGTTTCTTGCACATAGCACTAAAATGTCTAGTTACGGTACTGGGATACATAGCCGTTGCAACGGAGCTCATGTCTTTGTCTCCCCCCACAGTCTCCCTCTCCTATTTGTGTCCTCTGACCCGGGCTGCCGACACCCAATTAAACCGTTGTAAAAAGTAAAAATGGAAGGGGAGAGGGATCACTGATGGGCTGGAGGAAGGATGTCAGCTGCTGCATGTGCGGGGATGTTGGTTCCACATAGTCCCAGAAACATTTTATGACCAGTTGCTTTGAGCTGCAGCTGGTACTCACTCAGCTACTCATGTAACGCAACAGCTCCTCCACCTCCGGTCTCCCACTCAGGCGAGGCAGTATTTTTATCCCATTCATAATGCAGGGGGGGTTGGGCCAGATTGTGGTTTAAGGGGCCCCCCTGCACCCCATCTCCATCAATACCGTTGACAACCAGCGTCCCCAAACCCCACCAATAAAACTTACAATCCCCCCAACCCTACCAATAAGATTATCAAATCCCCTTATTTGCTTCAGTGTGGTGGGACTCCAATATGTGAAGCCTCCTGGGAGCCCACTTTATCCACCCCCTGTCCTATAATCTGGCCCAGAGGACGGGGCTTCACTTGGTGCCTCCCCAGCTATTGACCTCACCACACGTCACTGGTCTGCATTGTAGGGTGAGAGGGGTACTCTGAGCTGGGACCCGGTTTACACCAATGTTGAAAAACCTGGGTCAGAGCCGTGTATTTGCCAGGCCATGTGTCTGAAAGAGGTATAAATAAAGTATGTTTTTAACATACTGAGAAGATATGCCTTGAAAATGGAGGTCTGATGTATCTCAGCACATCACGTGATACTCAGTAGCACCATCACCATAATAAAACGTTTGCTACATTTGATTACACTGTCCATCTACTGTAAATTATGAATGTTTATTGGAAACACGTGGTTGGCAAACATTGATAATACTGAATAGTTAGGGTTTTTCCCCCCCGACATACGTTATGCGATGTTTGCTACCATTGCATACTGGTTTGCAATAATTGCCACCATCGCATGCTGATTTCCGATGGCCATCTGATGGTTCATTTTGTACATTCAGCAGCAGACACCGGAAGCACGGCAGCAGCACATCACCATTGTACATGGGCAAAATCCCGCCTCCTACAACATATATGAATGATTTAACCATTGAGATTAAACTCATTTCCTTGCAATGTTTGCATGCCATCCCAAGGCAAACTGTAATGGCGGCACCACCACCACTATTTGATGGTCATCCTACTTTAAACACTTTTCAATATTCATTTAGAAAGCAGAGAGTATGACTGTATAGTAAGACAGGCATACAACTTGCAAAAAGAGGCATTTTACTGTTCATTATTGAAAAAAATAAATCCAAGCCACAAATCTTTAAATTTGGGACTATCCCTGCAAATTAGGGATGTGTTAGCAGCTGCGCACATAGGGGGTAATTCCAAGTTGATCGCAGCAGGAATTTTGGGGGTCATTCCGAGTTGTTCGCTCTGTATTTTTTTCTCGCAAAGGAGCGATTAGTCGCTAATGCGCATGCACAATGTCCGCAGTGCGACTGCGCCAAGTAAATTTGCTATGCAGTTAGGTATTTTACTCACGGCATTACAAGGTTTTTTCTTCGTTCTGGTGATCGTAATGTGATTGACAGGAAGTGGGTGTTTCTGGGCGGAAACAGGCCGTTTTATGGGTGTGTGCGAAAAAACGCTACCGTTTCTGGGGAAAACACGGGAGTGGCTGGAGAAACGGAGGAGTGTCTGGGCGAACGCTGGGTGTGTTTGTGACGTCAAACCAGGAACGACAAGCACTGAACTGATCGCAGATGCCGAGTAAGTGTGGAGCTACTCAGAAACTGCTAAGAGGTGTCTATTCGCTATTTTGCTAATCTTTCGTTCGCAATTTTGATAAGCTAAGATTCACTCCCAGTAGGCGGCGGCTTAGCGTGTGCAAAGCTGCTAAAAGCAGCTTGCGAGCGAACAACTCGGAATGACCCCCTTTGTTAGCAGTTGGGCAAAACCATGTGCACTGCAGGGGAGGCAGATATAACATGTGCAGAAAGAGTTAGATTTGCACTGCACATGGGGGGTAATTCCATAGTTGATCGCAGCAGGATTTTTGTTAGCAATTGGGCAAAACCATGTTCACTGCAGGGGAGGCAGATATAACATTTGCAGAGAGAATTAGATTTGGTTGGGGTGTGTTCAATCTGCAATCTAATTTGCAGTGTAAAAATAAAGCAGCCAGTATTTACCCTGCACAGAAACAATATAACCCACCCAAATCTAACTCTCTCTGCACATGTTATATCTGCCTCCCCTGCAGTGCACATGGTTTTGCCCAACTGCTAAAAAAATTCCTGCTGCAATCAACTTGGAATTACCCCCATGTGCAGTGCAGGGGGGACAGATATAACATGTGCAGAGAGAGTTAGATTTGGGTGGGGTGTGTTCAATCTGCAATCTAATTTGCAGTGTAAAAATAAAGCAGCCAGTATTTACCCTGCACAGAAATAAAATAACCCACCCAAATCTAACTCTCTCTGCACATGTTATATCTGCCTCCCCTGCAGTGCATATAGTTTTGCCCAACTGCAAAAAAATTTCCTGCTGCGATCAACTTGGAATTACCCCCATAAACGGGTCTATTTACTAAAAAAGACTGCGTAGGGAATTAGTGATGAGCGGGTTCGGTTTCTCGGAATCCGAACCCGCCGAACTTCAGCTTTTTTTACACGGGGCCGAGCAGGCTCGGATCCTCCCGCCTTGCTTGGTTAACCCGAGCGCGCCCGAACGTCATCATCCCGCTGTCGGATTCTCGCGAGGCTCGGATTCTATCGCGAGACTCGGATTCTATATAAGGAGCCGCGCGTCGCCGCCATTTTCACACGTGCATTGAGATTGATAGGGAGAGGACGTGGCTGGCGTCCTCTCCGTTTATAGAGAAGAGAGTAGAGAGTTAGAGACACTATTTACTAATTTTGGGGAGCATATTAGGACTGGAGTACTACTACTTGCTGATAGTGTGACCAGTGACCATTGACCACCAGTTTAATTAATCCGTTCTCTGCCTGAAAAAAACCGATACACAGTGTGACACAGTCACATACCATATCTGTGCTCAGCCTCAGTGTGCTGCATCATCATATGTAATACTGTATATCTGACTGTGCTGAGTGCTCACTGCTCACACAGCTTAATTGTGGGGTAGACTGGGAAGCAGTTAGAGCAGGAGTACATAAATAATATATTTTAAGTACAGTGCACACTTTTGCTGCCAGAGTGCCACACTGCCAGTGTGACTGACCAGTGACCACACTGACCACCAGTATATTGTGATTGTCTGCTTAGGACGGAGTACTACTTGCTGATAGTGTGACCAGTGACCAGTGACCACCACCAGTTTAATTAATCCGTTCTCTGCCTGAAAAAAAACGATACACAGTGTGACACAGTCACATACCATATCTGTGCTCAGCCCAGTGTGCTGCATCATATGTAATACTGTATATCATTATCTGACTGTGCTGAGTGCTCACTGCTCACACAGCTTAATTGTGGGGGAGACTGGGGAGCAGTTATAGCAGGAGTACATATTTTAAGTACAGTGCACACTTTTGCTGCCAGAGTGCCACTGCCAGTGTGACTGACCAGTGACCACTGACCACCAGTATATTGTGATTGTCTGCTGACCACCAGTATATTGTGATTGTCTGCCTGAAAAAGTTAAACACTCGTCAGGTGGTGTTTTTATAAACGCATTCTGCAGACAGTGTCCAGCGGGTCCGTCATTACATAATATATACCTGTCTGGCTGCAGTACTAGTGTGATATATATATATTTAAATTTTATCTCATTATCATCCAGTCTATATTAGCAGCAGACACAGTACGGTAGTCCACGGCTGTAGCTACCTCTGTGTCGGCAGTCGCTCGTCCATCCATAATTGTATACCACCTACCCGTGGTTTTTTTTTTCCTATCTTCTTGATACTAGTAGCTTACTTTAGGAGTCTGCAGTGCTGACAGACAGTGTCCAGCAGGTCCGTCATTACATAATATATACCTGTCCGGCTGCAGTACTAGTGTGATATATATATATATATTTTAATTTTATCTCATTATCATCCAGTCTATATTAGCAGCAGACAGTACGGTAGTCCACGGCTGTAGCTACCTCTGTGTCGGCAGTCGCTCGTCCATCCATAATTGTATACCACCTACCCGTGGTTTTTTTTTCTATCTTCTTGATACTAGTAGCTTACTTTAGGAGTCTGCAGTGCTGACAGACAGTGTCCAGCAGGTCCGTCATTACATAATATATACCTGTCCGGCTGCAGTACTAGTGTGATATATATATATTTTTTAATTTTATCTCATTATCATCCAGTCTATATTAGCAGCAGACACAGTACGGTAGTCCACGGCTGTAGCTACCTCTGTGTCGGCAGTCGCTCGTCCATCCATAATTGTATACCACCTACCCGTGGTTTTTTTTTTTTATCTTCTTGATACTAGTAGCTTACTTTAGGAGTCTGCAGTGCTGACAGACAGTGTCCAGCAGGTCCGTCATTATATAATATATACCTGTCCGGCTGCAGTACTAGTGTGATATATATATATAAATATTTTAATTTTATCTCATTATCATCCAGTCTATATTAGCAGCAGACACAGTACGGTAGTCCACGGCTGTAGCTACCTCTGTGTCGGCAGTCGCTCGTCATCCATAAGTATACTAGTATCCATCCATCTCCATTGTTTACCTGAGGTGCCTTTTAGTTGTGCCTATTAAAATATGGAGAACAAAAATGTTGAGGTTCCAAAAATAGGGAAAGATCAAGATCCACTTCCACCTCGTGCTGAAGCTGCTGCCACTAGTCATGGCCGAGGCAATGAAATTCCATCAACGTCGTCTGCCAAGGCCGATGCCCAATGTCATAGTACAGAGCATGTAAAATCCAAAACACCAAATATCAGTAAAAAAAGGACTCAAAAATCTAAAATAAAATTGTCGGAGGAGAAGCGTAAACTTGCCAATATGCCATTTACCACACGGAGTGGCAAGGAACGGCTGAGGCCCTGGCCTATGTTCATGGCTAGTGGTTCAGCTTCACATGAGGATGGAAGCACTCAGCCTCTCGCTAGAAAAATGAAAAGACTCAAGCTGGCAAAAGCACAGCAAAGAACTGTGCATTCTTCGAAATCCCAAATCCACAAGGAGAGTCCAATTGTGTCGGTTGCGATGCCTGACCTTCCCAACACTGGACGTGAAGAGCATGCGCCTTCCACCATTTGCACGCCCCCTGCAAGTGCTGGAAGGAGCACCCGCAGTCCAGTTCCTGATAGTCAGATTGAAGATGTCAGTGTTGAAGTACACCAGGATGAGGAGGATATGGGTGTTGCTGGCGCTGGGGAGGAAATTGACAAGGAGGATTCTGATGGTGAGGTGGTTTGTTTAAGTCAGGCACCCGGGGAGACACCTGTTGTCCGTGGGAGGAATAGGGCCATTGACATGCCTGGTGAAAATACCAAAAAAATCAGCTCTTCGGTGTGGAAGTATTTCAACAGAAATGCGGACAACATTTGTCAAGCCGTGTGTTGCCTTTGTCAAGCTGTAATAAGTAGGGGTAAGGACGTTAACCACCTCGGAACATCCTCCCTTATACGTCACCTGCAGCGCATTCATAATAAGTCAGTGACAAGTTCAAAAACTTTGGGCGACAGCGGAAGCAGTCCACTGACCAGTAAATCCCTTCCTCTTGTAACCAAGCTCACGCAAACCACCCCACCAACTCCCTCAGTGTCAATTTCCTCCTTCCCCAGGAATGCCAATAGTCCTGCAGGCCATGTCACTGGCAATTCTGACGAGTCCTCTCCTGCCTGGGATTCCTCCGATGCATCCTTGCGTGTAACGCCTACTGCTGCTGGCGCTGCTGTTGTTGCTGCTGGGAGTCGATGGTCATCCCAGAGGGGAAGTCGTAAGACCACTTTTACTACTTCCACCAAGCAATTGACTGTCCAACAGTCCTTTGCGAGGAAGATGAAATATCACAGCAGTCATCCTGCTGCAAAGCGGATAACTGAGGCTTTGGCATCCTGGGTGGTGAGAAACGTGGTTCCGGTATCCATCATTACTGCAGAGCCAACTAGAGACTTGTTGGAGGTACTGTGTCCCCGGTACCAAATACCATCTAGGTTCCATTTCTCTAGGCAGGCGATACCGAAAATGTACACAGACCTCAGAAAAAGAGTCACCAGTGTCCTAAAAAATGCAACTGTACCCAATGTCCACTTAACCACGGACATGTGGACAAGTGGAGCAGGGCAGGGTCAGGACTATATGACTGTGACAGCCCACTGGGTAGATGTATGGACTCCCGCCGCAAGAACAGCAGCGGCGGCACCAGTAGCAGCATCTCGCAAACGCCAACTCTTTCCTAGGCAGGCTACGCTTTGTATCACCGGTTTCCAGAATACGCACACAGCTGAAAACCTCTTACGGCAACTGAGGAAGATCATCGCGGAATGGCTTACCCCAATTGGACTCTCCTGTGGATTTGTGGCATCGGACAACGCCAGCAATATTGTGTGTGCATTAAATCTGGGCAAATTCCAGCACGTCCCATGTTTTGCACATACCTTGAATTTGGTGGTGCAGAATTATTTAAAAAACGAGAGGGGCGTGCAAGAGATGCTGTCGGTGGCCAGAAGAATTGCGGGACACTTTCGGCGTACAGGCACCACGTACAGAAGACTGGAGCAACACCAAAAACACCTGAACCTGCCCTGCCATCATCTGAAGCAAGAAGTGGTAACGAGGTGGAATTCAACCCTCTATATGCTTCAGAGGTTGGAGGAGCAGCAAAAGGCCATTCAAGCCTATACAACTGAGCACGATATAGGAGGTGGAATGCACCTGTCTCAAGCGCAGTGGAGAATGATTTCAACGTTGTGCAAGGTTCTGCAACCTTTTGAACTTGCCACACGTGAAGTCAGTTCAGACACTGCCAGCCTGAGTCAGGTCATTCCCCTCATCAGGCTTTTGCAGAAGAAGCTGGAGACATTGAAGGAGGAGCTAACACAGAGCGATTCCGCTAGGCATGTGGGACTTGTGGATGGAGCCCTTAATTCGCTTAACAAGGATTCACGGGTGGTCAATCTGTTGAAATCAGAGCACTACATTTTGGCCACCGTGCTCGATCCTAGATTTAAAACCTACCTTGGATCTCTCTTTCTGGCAGACACAAGTCTGCTGGGGTTCAAAGACCTGCTGGTGAGAAAATTGTCAAGTCAAGCGGAACGCGACCTGTCAACATCTCCTCCTTCACATTCTCCCGCAACTGGGGGTGCGAGGAAAAGGCTCAGAATTCCGAGCCCACCCGCTGGCGGTGATGCAGGGCAGTCTGGAGCGACTGCTGATGCTGACATCTGGTCCGGACTGAAGGACCTGCCAACGATTACGGACATGTCGTCTACTGGCACTGCATATGATTCTCTCCCCATTGAAAGAATGGTGGAGGATTATATAAGTGACCGCATCCAAGTAGGCACGTCAGACAGTCCGTACTTATACTGGCAGGAAAAAGAGGCAATTTGGAGGCCCTTGCACAAACTGGCTTTATTCTACCTAAGTTGCCCTCCCACAAGTGTGTACTCCGAAAGAGTGTTTAGTGCCGCCGCTCACCTTGTCAGCAATCGGCGTACGAGGTTACTTCCAGAAAATGTGGAGAAGATGATGTTCATTAAAATGAATTATAATCAATTCCTCCGTGGAGACATTGACCAGCAGCAATTGCCTCCACAAAGTACACAGGGAGCTAAGATGGTGGATTCCAGTGGGGACGAATTGATAATCTGTGAGGAGGGGGATGTACACGGTGATATATCGGAGGATGATGATGAGGTGGACATCTTGCCTCTGTAGAGCCAGTTTGTGCAAGGAGAGATTAATTGCTTCTTTTTTGGTGGGGGTCCAAACCAACCCGTCATTTCAGTCACAGTCGTGTGGCAGACCCTGTCACTGAAATGATGGGTTGGTTAAAGTGTGCATGTCCTGTTTATACAACATAAGGGTGGGTGGGAGGGCCCAAGGACAATTCCATCTTGCACCTCTTTTTTCTTTCATTTTTCTTTGCGTCATGTGCTGTTTGGGGAGTATTTTTTTGAAGGGCCATCCTGCGTGACACTGCAGTGCCACTCCTAGATGGGCCAGGTGTTTGTGTCGGCCACTAGGGTCGCTTAGCTTACTCACACAGCTACCTCATTGCGCCTCTTTTTTTTCTTCTTTGCGTCATGTGCTGTTTAGGGAGTGATTTTTGAAGGGCCATCCTGCGTGACACTGCAGTGCCACTCCTAGATGGGCCAGGTGTTTGTGTCGGCCACTAGGGTCACTTAGCTTACTCACACAGCTACCTCATTGCGCCTCTTTTTTTCTTTGCGTCATGTGCTGTTTGGGGAGTAGTTTTTTGAAGGGCCAGCCTGCGTGACACTGCAGTGCCACTCCTAGATGGGCCAGGTGTTTGTGTCGGCCACTAGGGTCGCTTAGCTTACTCACACAGCTACCTCATTGCGCCTCTTTTTTTTCTTCTTTGCGTCATGTGCTGTTTGGGGAGTGTTTTTTGAAGGGCCATCCTGCGTGACACTGCAGTGCCACTCCTAGATGGGCCAGGTGTTTGTGTCGGCCACTAGGGTCGCTTAGCTTACTCACACAGCTACCTCATTGCGCCTCTTTTTTTCTTTGCGTCATGTGCTGTTTGGGGAGTAGTTTTTTGAAGGGCCAGCCTGCGTGACACTGCAGTGCCACTCCTAGATGGGCCAGGTGTTTGTGTCGGCCACTAGGCTCGCTTAGCTTACTCACACAGCTACCTCATTGCGCCTCTTTTTTTCTTTGCGTCATGTGCTGTTTGGGGGGTGTTTTTTGGAAGGGCCATCCTGCGTGACACTGCAGTGCCACTCCTAGATGGGCCAGGTGTTTGTGTCGGCCACTTGGGTCGTTGAGCTTAGTCACACAGCTACCTCATTGCGCCTCTTTTTTTCTTTGCATCATGTGCTGTTTGGGGAGTGTTTTTTGGAAGGGCCATCCTGCGTGACACTGCAGTGCCACTCCTAGATGGGCCAGGTGTTTGTGTCGGCCACTTGGGTCGCTGAGCTTAGTCACACAGCTACCTCATTGCGCCTCTTTTTTTCTTTGCGTCATGTGCTGTTTGGGGAGTGTTTTTGGAAGGGCCATCCTGCGTGACACTGCAGTGCCACTCCTAGATGGGCCAGGTGTTTGTGTCGGCCACTTGGGTCGTTGAGCTTAGTCACACAGCTACCTCATTGCGCCTCTTTTTTTCTTTGCATCATGTGCTGTTTGGGGAGTGTTTTTTGGAAGGGCCATCCTGCGTGACACTGCAGTGCCACTCCTAGATGGGCCAGGTGTTTGTGTCGGCCACTTGGGTCGTTGAGCTTAGTCACACAGCTACCTCATTGCGCCTCTTTTTTTCTTTGCGTCATGTGCTGTTTGGGGAGTGTTTTTTGGAAGGGCCATCCTGCGTGACACTGCAGTGCCACTCCTAGATGGGCCAGGTGTTTGTGTCGGCCACTTGGGTCGCTTAGCTTAGTCATCCAGCGACCTCGGTGCAAATTTTAGGACTAAAAATAATATTGTGAGGTGTGAGGTGTTCAGAATAGACTGAAAATGAGTGGAAATTATGGTTTTTGAGGTTAATAATACTTTGGGATTAAAATGACCCCCAAATTCTATGATTTAAGCTGTTTTTTAGGGTTTTTTGAAAAAAACACCCGAATCCAAAACACACCCGAATCCGACAAAAAAAATTCGGTGAGGTTTTGCCAAAACGCGTTCGAACCCAAAACACGGCCGCGGAACCGAACCCAAAACCAAAACACAAAACCCGAAAAATTTCAAGTGCACATCCCTATAGGGAATATAATGTGACCATAGCAGCATAAACGCACCCTCTGGGCTTGCGGAGCGCCTCTCAAGGCATCACCTTGGCTTGGAAGGGGTTAATGTTTTGTGGTGGGAGGAACGTAGATGGAGGACCGGGATTGTGGATAGGGGGCTGTAATGCCATGCATATAGGTTGCTGACCTAGTACTTCCTGCCTTTTTCAGTTCTTCACGTGAGGCTGCAAGTACTACCCATTTTTACTAGTAATTTCCAGTTTCATTCCTCTTGCTCCTTCTACTACTTCTACTTTCCTATTCCTACTGCTACCTTCACTCTCCTATTCCTTTCTTACCTCTTTACTCTTCCTCCTTACTGTGCCTCCCCTCTCCCCTGTGTCTTATTCTTGGCTATTAACCCCTCAGCCCCCCCCCTTTGTGTGATGGCTACCCGATCCCGTCCTACCCGCAGCGCTGGCCTTCCCGCCCGGCTTTTGGACTTTTCTGATGTCCTACCGGCCCGGGGTAGCCCTGCTGTGGCTGCCGTGCGGGAGACGAGGGGCGTGCACGGCCGGGCTCGGCCGCATGCCCGCGCTTCCCCGCATTCACGCTCTCCGTCTCCGCTGCTGTCAGCGGCGGTGGAAGGAGCGCCGGGGAGCCGGGGGCGTCTTAGGCGGCCTGCCAGGGATGGCGTTCTGCCGTCCCTGACCCCACCGCTTGGTGCGGCGGATGGCCGCACGGGTCACGTGGGGCGGGGATGGAGCTCCCGCCCTGCAGCCTGGCGGCTCTCCCCTTCCTCATGACCTCTGCAGTGGGCGGGTGGGGGTCACACGGCTGCCGGACGCAGCAGTCTGAGCAGCGCGTGCGTGCCGCAGATCAACTACACAGCAGGGGGGCCCAGATGAGGCCTACCCCCTCTGTGCTAATACCCTCTTTACCGTTGCCGGTCCGGTCAGCGCCCTCTCCTGCCGTGGATGGGCCCGGGGCGCCGGTCCCTTCCAGGGCGTCTCGCTTGGCGGGTAGTTCTGCCGCCGCCCGTGGCCGTGCTGCTCCTGCCAGCCACCGCCCGGGGTCTCGGCTGCCGGTCACTCACCCCATAAGGCGGTGGCGTGCGCAGGTGGCTCACGAACCATCTCCCCCTCCCCGCGTCCAGTCGGCTCCTGCTGACGCTTCTGCGGTCAGCTCTCAGTCCGACGTCGCGCTGCCCTCTTCTAGTAGTGACGACTCTCCGATTTCTCCTCCTGTGGCCGACGCTCGGGTTAGGAGATGGTCGCGGTGCCGGCAGTATGGCCGCGGTTTAGCGCAGCAGGACGCCTGTGCCGTGATTCCCGATAGTGAGGGATCCTCCGGGTCCTTGATCCCGACGGGAGGTTTGCGTACCTCTGGTGGGGCACGCGACTCGCGTGGCAGGTCTGATCTTACTTCGCCTGCCACGGCGGCTGCACCCCTGGTGGACGCCACCGTCTTGTCCGCCATTTGTGCCGCTGTTGTGTCGGCGGTGGCTCCCTTGTTATCCTCCGTACCCGGGGGACTGGGGCGGCCCACTGCTTCTTTGGCGTATAGCATTGCGCAATCTCTTATCCCACTTCTGTCTTCTGGTGCGACGGTCCCCCCTCCTGCCCCGCTCCCGGCGGCTGCGGGTCCGGTGGTGGAGCATGGGAACAATGTCTCTTTTGTCTCCCCAGCCGCGGACGTCGGGTCAGCAATGGAGTCAGTTGGTGCATCCACAAGTCGTCCGGTGGCCGATGGGACGGACGGTGTTCCCTCTCGTGCAGGTGAGTCTTCCTCGGACCCCGACTGGTCCAGGAGGTGCGCGGTTACACCCTGTAGCGGCTTAGGTTTGGGTACTCACTCCAGCTCCTCTAGCATAGGCAGCAGTGCGGGTAGGTTTTCCGGCAAGCGCAGGCGCAGGCATCGGGGCACGGATTCTTCCCTTGCCTCCACATCCTCGGAGGGTCTGTCCTCCTCAGACTGTGGCTTGCACAGGGTTAAGCCTCGCAGACGGCGCGAGCGTCGGTATTCCACCTCGTCCGCCTCCCAAGTATCAGTGGAATCGGACACCGTGCACTGCGCTAATACGGCTGTGCAACGTGGACTCAGGCCCCGGGTCCGGGACCGTATTCGTAAGGGCCAATATGTCAATATTTTTGCTCTTACTAGCGACGATCGTAAAGCCTTGCTTTCAGTTAAGAAAAAGGGGCAGGGTAGCGAGGACGCTTTGCGGTCCTACCCGAATTGGGTACGCTGCATGTTGATCTTTGCGGCGTGTTACCTAGAGACGCGCCCGGACGAACACATGAACGTTGTGCGCTATCAATTCCTCATACATGTGCTGTACCATAAGTACAAAGGGTCGGCCTGGCGTCGTTACGACGAGGATTTCCGGTGCAAACAACACGGGCGGCAGATCTATAACTTCGGTAAAAAAGATGTGGAATTGTGCTCTGAACTGACCCAGGGTTCGGCCGGCACTGATGAAGGCGGCACGGCAAGACGATGGGCAAAACTACCTGCCTCTCGTTCTGCCGGCTTTCGCGGCAGTGCAGGACGCGCGGGGCATGGCAAATGCTTCGCTTTTAATAATGCCCAATGCGACTTGGGGGGGCGGTGTCGTTTTCGTCACTCCTGTATCAGATGTGGCGGGGGCCACGGGATTAAGGACTGCCCCAGTCCAGGGACCGGGGGTGCTTCTGGCTCGCAGTCCCGACAGAGTCGCGCTCCCGCGGCCACCGGCGTTGGCCACAGCCCCCACCCCAATTAGACTTCAGGCGCTCATTCCCTGGCTGCGACGGTACCCGAGGCCGGTGGACGCCCAATTTTTACACTCGGGTTTCGCGTCGGGCTTCCCCTTGCCGATACATGGACGGGTGGGTCCCGGGGCGGGTACGAACCTGCGTTCGGCCCGGGAGTTTCCGGACGTGCTCCGGCAGAAGGTTGAGGCAGAGGTGGCATTAGGTAGAATGATAGGCCCTTTCCGGGAACCCCCCTTGCCAGATTTGGTCTTGTCCCCCGTAGGCATAGTGCCCAAAAAGACAGCGGGCAAATTTCGCCTCATCCAACATCTTTCCTGTCCTATGGGGTCATCGGTTAACGATGCTATCCCTTATGACCAGTGTAGGGTTGTTTACCTATCCTTTGATTCGGCCATAGCCACCATCCGGTCTTTTGGGCCGGGGGCAGTGATGTGTAAATTAGACATCCAGTCAGCGTTTCGTCTCCTTCCGCTGCACCCTTCCGCCTTCCGGTTTATGGGTTTTAAGCTGGACGATGGCTATTACATCGATCGGTGCCTCCCTATGGGCTGTTCTATCTCTTGCGCCTACTTTGAGAGATTCAGTTCTTTCCTCCACTGGTGTCTCGAGCAGGCAATGGGCGAACGGGGAATTTCGCACTACTTGGACGATTTTCTTTTTATCGGCCCATCAGACTCAGATCGCTGCGTCAATTTGCTGCAGGGGGCTCTGGCCCTCTTCACACGCTTCAGGGTTCCGGTTGCACCAGAAAAGACGGAGGGTCCCTCCGCCTCATTGGTTTACCTCGGGATTCAGCTTGATACGGTCGGTGGTTTCTGTAGGCTTCCTTTGGACAAGGTGTTGCGTTTACGTGACAGTATCCTATATGCGCTGGCTGCGGGCAAGCTCACTCTCAAGCAGGCTCAATCCTTATTGGGCCTGTTTAACTTTGCTTGCAAGGTGATCCCCATGGGCAGGGTTTTCTGTAGAAAATTGGAATGGGCTACCGTGGAGGTTAGACGCCCGCATCATTTCCTTAGGTTGTCCGTTGAAATCCGACGGGATTTACGTATTTGGGACGACTTTCTTGTTAATTTCAACGGCATCTGTATTTGGCAGGAGACGGTCGTGTCTAGCCCGTCCCTGGAGCTTTTCACGGATGCCTCTGGTGCATTCGGGTTCGGAGCTTATTTCGCAGGCCGTTGGTGTGCGTCTCCTTGGCCGCGTGCCTGGCTTAGCAAGGGCCTCACTACGAACATGCTGTTGCTGGAAATTTTTCCTATTCTGGTCGCTTTGGAATTATGGTGCGATGCCCTGCGTAACAAACATGTTGTATTCTGGTGCGACAATTTGGGCGTGGTTTTTGCCATAAACCGCCCAAAATCCACGTCCTTGCCGGTCCTGCGGGTCATTGCGCAGATAGTCTTGTTATGCTTGGTGAACAACGTTACGTTGCGAGCCAAGCATGTCCCTGGCGTGCGTAACGAAATTGCAGATGCCCTGTCTCGCGGCGATTTGCAGCGGTTTAGGCGCTTGGCTCCTGCAGCTCTAATCCATGGGGAATCATGTCCTGCTTAGGTGTGGCAGGTCATCCACCCGGATTGGAGGAGTTAGCCCACAGGTCATTGGCCCCTGCAACTTTTGCGGCCTATCGGGCCGCCTGGGAGCGGTGGAGTTGTTTCCTCCTGGAGAGAGGCCAGTGCGGTAAGACCTCTCACGATTTACTTTTAGACTACATCTGGGTTTTGTACTCCGACGGGATTTTCGCGGTAGTCTGTTAGCAGGGTTCTGGCGGGTATATCATACTTCCTGCAGCTTCGGGGGGAAGCGGATTTTACAAAGTCCTTTTTCCTCCGGCGGTTGTTGAAAGGTTGGGCTCGGGCGACCCCGCCCCTCCCGGATACTTGCCAGCCGATCACTGGTGCTTTGCTGAGGCGGATTTTGGGATCCCTACGGAGCATTTGCTCTTCGGGATACGAGGTTCGTCTCTTCATGGCGGCCTTTACGATGGCCTTCCACGGTGCGTTCAGGGTGCGTGAGCTGGTGTCCGTCTCTCGGACTTCTACCTCGCCCATGCTGGAGGCCCACGTCGTCGTCCGCCCCGACTGTTTGTGGTGTAGGATTCAGCGCTCCAAGACTGACGTAGTCGGCAGTGGGTTCGAATGGGTCAGGCTCGTGCGCGGGGCATTTGTCCGGTTGCCGCAGCCCAGGCTTATTCGTCCGTACGGCCTCCAACGCCCACCGGGTGGCTCGTCCATAGTGACGGTTCCCCGTTGACCAGATATCAATTCCGGTCGGTTTTGGGGCGTTGTATTTTGTACCTGGGTCTATCTCCGGCCGACTATGGGACTCACTCTTTCCGCTTCGACGCTGCTTCAGCTGCCGCTGCCGCTGCGGCGGGTTGGTCCGAGGTCGAAGTCTGGGCACTGGGTAGGTGGAGGTCTGGTGTAGTTAGACGCTATATCAGGCCTTTTCCTCCCAGTGCGCCCCTTTGAGGACTAGCCGCTCGTCGCAGTTGCATTTTGTGATTGCGGGGGCCTTGAGGAATTTTTGTTTTATCGTTGGTTTTAATTACGGCTTTTGCCGGCTAACGAAGTTTTGTGTTTTTGCCTCAAGTCAAATTGGGCGTCCCACCCCCACCCCTAATCCCCCGTTAGGGACACAGTTAGGTTACCTCATTTACACTTACTTTCTTTGTTTCATTTATTAACCTTCGTCACACCCATCTTTTGCAGGACGGCGGTTAGATCCGCACTTTGTATGGTTTGTCGGCCATTCATACGTCTACTGGCTGTCCGTGTCGGCTCTGGCCTGCGACACTACCCGGTTTCCGGAGCTGCAGGCTGTGCGCTGGTTGGGGCGTAGAGGCCTCCGCTGGGATGGCCTGCGGGACTGGCTTCGGGCGGCAGTTGGCCGATTTGGGTACCCGCTATTTTGGTCTTGCATCTGGGTGGCAATGATCTGGTGCATCGCACTGGGCTCGACATTCGCCTCGAGATCAGACGTCAGCTTCTGGAACTTATGGCTGACTGGCCATTTTGCCTGATCCTCTGGTCAGACATCGTCCCTCGGCGGTCTTGGCGCGGAGCCTTTAACCCCGGGGCGATTGACCTGGTTCGAAGGCGGGTCAATTTGGTTGTTGGTCGTGCTGTCCTCCAGCATGGCGGGCTGGTCGTGCCGCACGGTGGTATCTCCTACCGTGATCCAGCACAATACTGGTCTGACGAAGTGCATTTGTTGCCGGCTGGCATGCTGATCTTCCTGTAGGACATTATTCACGTTCTTAGGTCCCTTTAGATAGTTTTTATTCACGTTCTTAGGTCCCTTTAGATAGTTTCCTCTTTTGATAGTCCATTGGGGGTTTTTCGTGCGTTTGTTTGTGTTCCGCTTTCTTAGGTCTCTTTAGCTAGTTTTCAGTCTTTTCGTTGGGTGGGTTTTGAGTTCGGTGGCGGTGGCAGGTTGGTAACCTGGCAGTTGGCCGGTTTCTGAACGGTTACTTAATTTTAATTATGAGTTCAAGGTTAGTAAGTTTGGGTGTACTTTGAGGTAAATTTCATAGTTTTTATAATTAGTTTACGGGCATCATTTTACCAAGTGGGTCCATATAATTGGTATAAACATATGTGGATGGTGGGGCCGGTGGCCCAATTTTTACCCCGTAGGGGCGGAGCGTACCTCCGTCCCTACAACTGTTGGTGGGCAGGGGTAGTGGCAGAAGGTCGACCCCTGTCCTTGGATTTTTGATTTTTGATGTCTGGCATGGAGGCAGGAGGCCGATCCCGGAACATCTGGGGCAGAAGGCTCCCTCACACATATGTTTTTATTGCTTGTTTTTTCTGTATAATAATGTTGATCACCCATGTTACGTTTATTATGTTTAACCGTTCTTCTCCCCGCCACCTTAGTTAGAGAGGGAAGTCTGCATTTTAGTTTTAGTATTTAGTAGGCCTTCCTCTCAGTCAGAAAATAAAAGCTGACCCCTTTCACGCCAACTACAGTTGTTGTGTCTTTATTTTATAAGATAAGTGTGCTTGAGTGGTGCGTGGATGCATCTGACGTGTGAGGTTTAAGACTGCGTAGGGAATATAATTTGACCATAGCAGCATAAACGCACCATCTGGGCTTGCGGAGCGCCTCTCAAGGCATCAACTTGGCTTGGAAGGGGTTAGTGTTTTGTGGTGGGAGGAACGTAGATGGAGGACCGGGAGGCTATTGGTTGGATTGTGGATAGGGGGCTGTACTGCCATGCATATAGGTTGCTGACCTAGTACTTCCTGCCTCTTTCAGTTCTTCACGTGACCCACCCTCCCGCCCTGGAAAACTTGGTTTTGTTCTACTGTTGGATTCATTGTGTCGGCTTTTGGTGGCCGGTTTCTGAGCGGTTACTTAATTTTAATTATGAGTTCAAGGTTAGTAAGTTTGGGTGTACTTTGAGGTAAATTTCATAGTTTTTATAATTAGTTTACGGGCATCATTTTACCAAGTGGGTCCATATAATTGGTATAAACATATGTGGATGGCGGGGCCGGTGGCCCAATTTTTACCCCGTAGGGGCTGAGCGTACCTCCATCCCTACAACTGTTGGTGGGCAGGGGTAGTGGCAGAAGGTCGACCCCTGTCCTTGGATTTTTGATTTTTGATGTCTGGGATGGAGGCAGGAGGCCGATCCCGGAACATCTGGGGCAGAAGGCTCCCTCACACATATGTTTTTATTGCTTGTTTTTTCTGTATTATAATGTTGATCACCCATGTTACGTTTATTATGTTTAACCGTTCTTCTCCCCACCACCTTAGTTAGAGAGGGAAGTCTGCATTTTAGTTTTAGTATTTAGTAAGCCTTCCTCTCAGTCAGAAAATAAAAGCTGACCCCTTTCACGCCAACTACAGTTGTTGTGTCTTTATTTTATAAGATAAGTGTGCTTGAGTGGTGCGTGGATGCATCTGACGTGTGAGGTTTATGGAGATTTATAAAGTGAAGAGAGAAAGTACCAGCCAAGCATCTCTGAACTGCCATGTAATAGTCTGTGTTTGAAAAATGACAGGAGCTGCTTGGTTGGTACAGTAGGTCCTTTATCTCTCTCCAAGGAACAATAAATAGAGCAAATAGTAGGATTCTATGGCTTAAGTTCAGAACATGGGACCCCTCGGCCTAGCATAGCTAAAGTGCCTCAGAACACTCTCCAAATGGACCGCTACTGCAAACAGGCTTCTGAGGAGAAGCCTGACTCCAGCATACTGTACATACATAGCAGGGACGTGCAGTCAGGGGAGGCAGGGGAGGCAGTGCCTCCCCTGTCATTAATGAGTAAAATAATACAAAGAAGATACTTATGACACATAAGTATCTTCTTTATTATTTTACCTATGTGAAAATCAGTTTGGGAGGCACCGATCGTGGTGCCTCCCGTAGTGATTAGGAAAGGTATGGAAAGCGGGGGGTGGGCGCGGGCGGGGCCTAGCAATGGGCAGGAAAAGACCATTGAAATAACATGGGAAAGCGGCACCATTAGTGGTGCCGCTTTCCTACAGGGACGTGCTTTCATCCTATGAAAGCACGTGCCTGTGAGTGAAGGCACAGTGATTGGCCAGCGGATCCGTCACTGGATCCGCTGTCAATCACTGTGTGGGCGTCGGTACCTGCGGAGGTGCGGGCGGCGGAGATGCGGGATGCGGCGTGCCGGGCGGCGGAGGTGCTGGCGGCAGAGAGGCGAGCGGCGGCGGGACGCGGCATTCAAACCCCTTGTGCAGAGTTTGGCAGCGGAAGCGGTACCCATTTCAAAAATGGCGCCTCAGCGTCATTTTTGAAATTCAAGATGGCCGCCACGAGCCAATCATGGCTCGCCGCGTCATCGCCCTGCCCCCTCCCGCTGACTTATATAGGTCAGCGCGAGGCAGCGGCTGTCAGTCCGACGGCGGAGGAGGAGCGGAGAAGAGCTCCTGAAGACGCCGTGGAAGTCCTGGATGGGCGGCGGCTATGCAAAAGAGCTTAGCAGCCGCTGCCCACCAGGTGAAGATGCTGGAAGTCCTGGGAAGGCGGCGGCCATGCAAAAGAGCTTAAAGGCCGCCGCCTCCCAGGTGAAGACGTCGTGGAAGTCCTGGATGTGCGGCGGCTATGCAAAAGAGCTTAGCAGCTGCCGCACACCAGGTGAAGACGCCGGAGGAAGACCCCAGAAGCCCTGGGGAGGTGGCGCCCCCCCCAGGTGAAGACGCCGGAAGCCCTGGGAAAGCGGCGGCCATGCAAAAGAGCTTAAAGGCCGCCGCCCCCAGGTGAAGACCCAGTTTAATAAAGGATTTTTTAAAGAATGTGTCTTGTTTTTTTTTCAATATTTTCTTTACAGGTGGACTACAGGTGCCAGCGGGCCCTTTATGTCCGGGCATGCTGGCACTTGTGGTTCTCCAAGTGCCAGCATGCTGGGGCAGGCTTGCTGGGATATGTAGGCCACCTGTAAAGAACAGTATTAGCATACAATGAACCCCGCACCCACCGCCACCAGGGGTGCGGGGCATAGCACTGGGCTATCAGCCCAGTGCTGGTTGTTGCTCGGGAGGGGGGACCCCATTTAGATTTTTTGGGGGCCCCACTTTCCGAGGAATTCCAGCCCTGGGCTGACTGGTTTGGGGGGTGTTTAATGGCATGGCAGGGGGACCCCACACTGAGTGTCTCCCTGCTATGGCATTATCCCCCCTGTCTGGTTCTGCCTGGTGCTGGTTTCAGTGGTGTGGGGGGACTGCACTTTTTTTTTTTCCGGGGGGGGGGTGTTTAGCTGCAGTGCCTCCCCAGGCCCGGACCTCACCGCACGTCACTGATACATAGCAAGTATGAAGCAGCAGCCAAGCAACTGCAAATCTGTTTGCACCGTACACAACAGGTATTCCCAATATGTAAATGACAGGCACCGCCCTGGATAAATATACCGCCATTATAACCACCAGCCTTAAGCCATCTGTTGCTAGGGACAACTGCATATTCGCTCCACAGCCACATGTATGAAATAGCACAGCATTATAAATAACATAACCACTGCAACAGCGCCTTTGACCAATTGTGTGTTATCTTCCGGGATGCATCGTTATACCATCACCTAGCTGTGTTATTGCTACGTCACGGCGCTGATCCAGGGTAAATGCTGCCTATCCCCTTGCCTAGCCGTGTTATTGCTACGTCATGGGCCGGAGCGGTGCAGCGTTGTATGTACAGTGTAGTACACTATCATGTGTCAGCTCTGCCATCAGTGAGGCGCAGTATAGGTTGGGGCGCAGTTACCAGATTCAAAGCTGGAAGCATCATATGTTCCTGAATCATGTGACATGAGATCAGGATGGATGATGGGGGTTATGGTTCAACCTGCCCAGGAAAAAGTCTCAGTGGTATTGGCATGTACATGGCTATGTATATTTTCTCCGGCTGGGTCCACAGGTTATCCACAGGATAACATTGGGATATGATGGAGCGACAGCGGATTGACACCAAACGATAACACGCTTTCTGGCCTCCCAGTATGCAACGGGCTCGTCCATATAATCCCGCCCACCGACTCAGTCAAATCAGTTTTTTGTTTGGTGCGGCAGGAGCCGGGCCATGGTCACAGGGCTGCTGGTTTTTGGCAGCCCTAAGCTTTATTTGATTTATTTTTATAGTCTTACTATGGTTTTTGAGTGATTTTTCCTAACAGCGTCTTGCACGCATATTGGAAAGAGTCGCTCCAACAACTCTCCGCCGGGTCGCAACAACGCTTACCCACGGTACAAGTGCTGTCTCGATGGGCGTCTGTGTCGGATGTAACTAGCATGTACAGCAGACGTTAGCAGGCTGTGGCCGGAGCACGGGGAGTAGATAAGGCATCGGTACCGCTTAGAAGGGGAATACGGACACAGCCGCACTGTATTGGGAGGAGACTACCAAACAGTAGCTGACGCGCCGCCACCACAGGTGCTCCAGTGCTAGGCCTTAGGGTTCAGTAGGCGCCAGTATTAGTTTGAGGCTGCGATCCCTAGGGTTGATGTCAGCGGTGGGGAGTCAGACGCTCTCCTGGTCGCCCCTCCCCCCAGTTCATGACCAGTTACCGTGCGTCTTCCGCTATGAACTGATTACCTCACTTCCGTCTCAGACGCTACCACGAGGGGACTCGGTCGCAGCATAGGCCGCTGCGTCTGTATACACTAAAGTTTACCGCTAAGAGACCAGGTCACAGACATGAGCGTCTGCATGCACTAGCGTTCACTGAGTGTCTGTGTCCACTAAAATTTACCGGAGCAGCAGTGTACACTAGTAGCGTCTGGATCCACTCAGCGTTTGCTAATGTATTGATCGATCCTGGAAGTGGGGTAAGTCTCCCTGTATCCCACTCTACAGAGTAAGGGTTATACAGCACTAAATTTCTATCTACTTTTTTTTCAGTACGAATAGTTAAGTTTAGTGCCTATTGCAAATGAGTTTGATGTACAATACTGTGGTTTTCTCCGCAATTGCGTCTGAATACATTAAGATAACTGTATAGAACAGAATACAGTAGATGTACTCCTACATACTTGAAATGTGTTCATAGTTGATAATATGTTCATATGACTAATATATAACATGTGACTGACTGCTAGTGTGATTGCTGACTCTATATATGTTTGTCAGTGTTTTCTTCTGAACCTCAATGCTGGTGCTTGGGTAGCGGTCAGATAGATATCACTTTTATACATAGTAAAGTGTTTTCAGTCACAAATTGTGTAGTATACTGTGAAAAAGCTGATTGTTTATCATGTCTAAGAGCGGCAAAGGTGACGAGGTTACATTAACAGTAACACCAACACTCATAACATGTTTATCCTGCAAGGTGGGGTTATCAACACATGATGGGTTATGTGCAAATTGTTTTGCATTTCAGCAGATGGCAAGGCAGATCCCTGTTCAACGACAAGTAGATCCACCTTGGGCCGTGTTTGCACAAACTTTATCCAGTATAGCTGACAGACTGATCCCTGCAGCTTTAACCTCAGGAATAGGGTACACTATTAACCCATACATGCAGCTCCCATCTTATGGTATAGTCCCTACAGCTTCTACTAATCAACAAGCTGATAAACCAAGGGTAAATATATAATCTAATTCACAGGCTACACAGGATGATACAACATATGATTCCATATACTCTACTTCACCATATGAAGAACAAGTGGAGGGCTTCAGCTCAGAGGACATAGCTGAGTTAATTGGAGCAATGAAGGCTATTCTGTCTCTAGAGGATTCAGCTGAGCCAATAATTAAAACTAAGGCACCTGTGTTTAAATGTCCCAAAACAGTTGGGGTTGAGTTTCCAGGGTCAGAGGAACTGACAGAAATTATGGAGGAACCTTGGGCTACGCCCAATAAGAAATATAGAATTCCAAAAAAATGGAATTCTTACTACCCTTTTCCAACTGGGGACTGTTTAAAAAAAGAAGTGCCTCCTAAAGTAGATACGCACGTCATTCGATTAGTGCGAAAATCTATTTTGCCTCTTCCATCTACGTCATTAAATGATGTCACAGACAGAAGAGTTGATGGTTTTTGAAAAACATATATTTTCTCTGTCAGGGGCAGTCATAAGGCCAGCTATGGCCCCAGCCTGGATGGCAAAAGCGATAGTGGAATGGGCTGAAGAACTCGAAAATGGGCTCTCAGCACCTACTAGGGAGCAGGAGTCACATTTAGCCCATATGAAACAGGCTGCGCTATTCCTAGAGGAAGCAGCAATGGATATGGGTACAATTGCTTCTAAAGCATCAGCCTTAACGGTAGCTGCTCGCAGAGCAATTTGGCTACGTACATGGAAAGCTGATTCAGAATCCAAAAAGGTTCTGGAAGCTTTGCCTTTTGTTGGGAACATTCTTTTTGGTAAGGAACTAACAGATATTCTGGAGTCAGAAGCTGAATCCAAGAAGGTCAGGTTTCCTGCCAGTTATAACCCTAAGCCTAAGGGCTCGGGATTTCGGCCATTTCGGTGGCAAAGTAAAACAAAAAGGTAAAAATGAATCAAAGCAAACCCAGTACAATAAGTCTGGTAAAGCAAAGAAGCAATGGGCCACTAGAGGGCCAGCTTCCAAACCAGAACAGAAACCATCAGCCTGATGGTGTGGGCCTCCACTTGGGGGACTCCAAGGTATGGGGACGTCTACTTCAGTTTGCACACATATGGCAACAGTCGACAACAGACGCGTGGGTGCAAGAAGTGGTATCTCTGGGTTATGTTTTCCTTTCAAGAAGCAGCCTCCTTGAAGGTTTTTTTGCACCAGCCCATCTCATATAGAGAAGAAGGCCAGAGCACTGCAAGAAGCAGTGCAGAAATTGCTTTAGTCAGGGGTAATTATTCCAGTACTCCTGGCACAATGGGGGCAGGAGTTTTACTCCAACCTATTTTTGGTCCAGAAACCAAATGGGTCATTTCGGCCCATCCTCAATCTCAAAATGTTAAACAAATACATTTGGATTCCAAGGTTCCACATGGAAATGTTACGCTCCATAGTTTTGGCCATGGAACCAGGGGATTACATGGTATCTCTGGATTTACAGGATGCTTACCTGCATGTGCCAATAGCATTGTCCCATCAGTGTTACCTCAGGTTCGCTATCCTCCAACAACATTTTCAATTCCAGGCATTACCCTTTGGGTTAGCCACAGCCCCCAGAGTATTTACCAAGATCATGGTGGTTATGGCAGCTTATCTCCGCAAGCAGGGGATAAGGATTTTTCCATACCTCGATGATCTTTTAATCCTGGCACAATCCCAGGAATTGCTCTTGAGCCAACTCCAACAGACAATAACTTGTCTACAGAAACATGGATGGCTCATAAATTGGGCAAAGTCGTCTCTGATTCCGTCACAACAGATGATTCACTTAGGGGCTGTTTTGGATTCAAGTCTGCAGAAAATATTTTTACCTCAGCAAAAGATATCCAAGGTGCAGTTAATGATTCAGGAATTGTTGCACAGTCAAACAATACCAGTTCACATGGCAATGCGAGTGATGGGGTTGATGGTGTCAACATTCGACATGGTGGAATATGCACAGTTCCACTCAAGACCTTTGCAACATCTGATTCTGACCAGATGGAATGGAGTACATCAGACAATAAAGAAACAAATGATGGTACTTCCAGTAAAGATAAAAAGGTCATTAGCCTGGTGGCTACAGACATCCCATCTAGACAAGGGGAGACCCTTTTGGATATCAGATTGGGAGATCCTGACAACGGATGCCAGTCTTCAGGGCTGGGGAGCAGTGTCCGGAAAATTGTGGTTCCAGGGACAATGGACCACAGAAGAAAATTGCCTGCCAATAAATCTGTTGGAATTCCGGGCCGTATATATGGCACTGATTCAGGCAAAGGACATTCTGCAAGGAAAACCAGTCCAGATCCACTTGGACAATACAACGGCAGTAGCGTACTTCAACCATCAGGGAGGAACTCGCAGCCAAAGAGCAATGAAGGAGGTAAAGTGGACAGAACTTCATCTTCCAGCATTGTCCGCAGTGTACGTTCCAGGAGTCCAAAACTGGGAAGCGGATTTTCTCAGTCGACACACCATTCGCGCAACCGAATGGGCTCTACACCCGGAAGTATTTCAGACTCTAGTGGACAAGTGGGGGTTGCCAGAGGTAGATCTCATGGCGTCCAGTCTGAACAACAAAGTTCCGGCATATGGGTCAAGAACAAAAGACCCCAGAGCGATCCTTGTGGACGTTCTGTCAGTGAAATGGGAATTTCATCTGGCGTATCTGTTTCCTACAATCTCCCTGATACCCAGCGTGGTAAGGAAAATAAAGCAAGCGTGGGGTGCCGTGATTCTAATAGCTCCGGCTTGGCCCAGAAGGCATTGGTACATAGATCTGCAGAGGATGTCGATGGATTCTCCAATTCTACTCCCTCAACGTCCAGATCTACTAATGCAGAGTCCTTGTTATCACAGGCATCTGGATCGACTGTCTTTGACGGCGTGGCTGTTGAAACCCCTATCCTAAAGTCAAGAGGTTTTTCACAACAGGTAATTCAAACAATGCTCAGAGTAAGGAAACCCTCCTCGGCTCGCATTTATCAGCAAATATGGCAAGCCTATATTCATTGGTGCAGTGAAAGAAATATGGATCCAAGATCTTTGAGAGTATCCAGAATCTTACATTTCCTTCAGGCAGGAATGGATAAGGGTTTGAAGGTGGCTTCCTTGAGAGTTCAAGTTTCAGCATTGATTGTATGGTTTCAAAAGAAAATTGCCACTTTACAGGATGTGCGTACTTTTTTCCAGGGAGTGCTGCACATTCAACCACCTTTTGTTCCTCCTGCAGTACCTTGGGATTTAAGTCTGGTCCTCAAAGCCCTTCAATGGGCTCCGTTTGAACCACTTAAGAAAGTGGAACTTAAATGGTTGACAGCTAAAGTGCTCTTCCTACTGACTATGACATCAGCTAGAAGAGTATCAGATTTAGGAGCGCTGTCATGTAAATCTCCCTTTCTGATTTTTTTTATCCAGCTAAAGCAGTTCTCAGATCTAGGTCTGGCTATCTTCCTAAGGTGGTATCTAAGTTTCACCTTAACAAAGAAATTGTAGTCCCAGCTTTTCAGGTATCGGGACTTTCTGCGGGAGAAGCGTCGCTGGACGTAGTCCGTGCATTAAGAATCTACGTAGATCGTACCAGTGCCATCAGAAAGACAGATTCTCTCTTCATTCTCTACGGATTTCACAAGAGGGGATGGCCTGCTACTAAACAGACGTTAGCAAGATAGCTTCGAATGACGATTTCAGAAGCATACTCTCGAGCTGATCTCCCTGTTCCGGCTAATGTCTCTGCTCACTCTACACGTAAGGTAGGTCCTTCATGGGCAGCACAACATGGTGCTTCAGCAGAACAGATATGTAAGGCAGCAACATGGTCTTCCATTAACACTTTCATTAGACATTATGCCTTGGATACCTTTGCTTCTCATGACGCTGAATTTGGGCTAAAGGTTCTCCTGTCTAATCAGGAGCGTCCCCACCACTAAAAATTGCTTTGGGAAGTCCCAATGTCATCCTGTGGATAACCTGTGGACCCAGCCGGAGAAATATACGTTATGGTAAGAACTTACCGTTGATAACGGTATTTCTCCTATGTCCACAGGGATCCCACCCTGACGCACCTGATTTGAGAATCTTTATACTCACTAACCTCTTCCCTCTTGAATGGAAGGGTGTGCATGTGTGTTCTTCTCGCCTGAATAGGGTTCTACATAATGCTCCTGCCTAAATGCTTTGGAAACAACTGATTTGATTGAGTCGGTGGCCGGGATTATATGGACGAGACCGCTGCATCCTGGGAGGCCAGAAAGCATGTGATCGTTTGGTGCCAATCCGCTGTCGCTCCATCATATCCCAATGTTATCCTGTGGAAACCTGTGGACATAGGAGAAATACCGTTATCAACGGCAAGTCCTTACCATAACGTATATATTGAGTGGTGCTGGAAAGTACCTGCTACTGGTCACATAAGGGGGAGAGGGCAGTCTACTGCATCCCTGCTAACCATCTCTAATACCCCCGAAATCATACTCGGAGACAGTATATGGGATTGAATCATTGGCAAGTTTTATTCACATTACTTTATTTACAATTGCAGGGTAAGGACAGAACAGTGGGCAAGGCGAAACTGGTCAATGACCCTCATTGATTACAAATGGAACGCTCTCGGCTACGCCCCCTATGTAGCCAGCCCTCACTGATCACGCTCAGCTGGCACACAGCCGACTGGCCTGCCTCCGACAGCTGGAGCCTCGCGTGCAGCCCCTTACCAAAGGTGAATCTGCAAACCTCAGATGGCTCCCCTCACCCTGCCTTGCGCACCGCTTCTTCCCGCCCTGCTACATACAGCACCATATCAACTGTGACAAAATGCATAAACATTAACATAACTTCTTTTGTACCCGATTACCCAACCGCCCGTGTATCCATGTAAACGACATTACATATCCAAATGCCCCTGACCATACCAATGTATTCATACATGATCCCTTTTCTCTTTATTTAATCAGTCATTCTTTAACCACTTGCCTGGCATTGTCCATGCCTGCAAGTGTTTTATCTGACCTGGTCGCACAGGATGCGACCAGTCAGATAAACTGTTAGCAGCGGCAAGGAAGGGAAACTTCCCTCTGCTGCTGCTCTCAGAGGAACCGGGAGGTCCCTCTGCCTCCCTGCACCCTCCTATCAGTGTTGCCAATCACTGCTGATCTGTCAGCATGGCAGGACCCCCCCACTCAGCGGCTGCTGGGAAAGTGTAAACCAACCCCCCCCCCCCCCCCGTGCTCCCCCCAGCTCCCACCTGTGTACCTGGTAGCGTCTGGAGTGTAAAAAGTAACTGATGTGATGTTCACAATATTCCCGATGCCCCGATGTTATTGATCTACCCAACCGATGTTTGAGAAAAAATTATTTAAATATATATATATATTTAACTAAAATCATTTTGTATAAAGGTTAAATTCATGTTCTTCACCTAATTCACTCCTAACACCCCCCCCCCCCCCGCTAATTTAAGTGGTTAATAGTGTTATTCTATTTTTTTTTTTTCAATTAGCATAAGACACTACATATCACACAATTACTGTACAACAGCGCCTGACGTCAGGCACGAAACATAGGGGGGGTGGGAGGGTATGCTGCACGGCTGCACTCCAGGGTGAATGTGGCCTCCCCCCCGCTTCTCCTTTTAACCCCCTCCTGGTCGGACCTTCCCCCTGCTGCCATGACTGGCTGCCTTGCTGCCCAGGTGTAAAAGGAGGGCTCATCCTCCCGCTGTTTGGCCCGCGGGCCGGCCACCGCCTCTCCCTACTATGCCGCTCTGGCGCCATTTTGCCGGCCTGCGCTCCTTTAGGGGAAGAGGGCGGCCTGCTGCGTCCCTGCTAACCATCTCTAATTCCCCTCCGAAATCATACTCGGAGACAGTATATGGGATTGAATCATTGGCCACAGTTTTATTCACATTACTTTATTTACAATTGCAGGGTAAGGAGAGAGAATAGTGGGCAAGGTGAAACCTGTCAATGACCCTCATTGATTACAAATGGGGCGTGTCCCTGCCTATGCTGTAGGTCCTCGGCTACGCCCCCTTTGGAACCAGCCCTCACAGATCACGCTCACCTGTCGCGCAGCTGAGTGGCCCACCGCCGACAGGTGGAGCCTGGCGTGTGGCCCCTTACCAAGGGTGAATCTGCAAACCTTAGCTGGCTCCCCCACCGCACCCTGCCTTGCGCACCGCTTCTTCCAGTCACTCAGGTTCTCCAAAACCTCCCCACCTTGCAACCTGACTTTCTTTGACCTCCAGCGCCTCCTGCAGCGCATTGTTGACTGATATCCTTGTGATGTATGACCCTTCCTCCCACGCACCTACTTACTGCTGCATTGACATTTTTCCTGGTCCCTTCTATGGCCGCCCCCCTCCATGCCCCGCGCCAGGCCAACCTTGGGATTATGCTGGACCATATAGTCTCCGCCACCTGCCATCGCTCTTTCACCCATGCCAAGTCGTCAACCATCATTTTAATTAGATCGAGAGACTTCATGTCTCCCAAATCATTGCCTCCTAAAAGTATCACTATTACGTCAGGGCTGCCTGCCATTCTCTCACCCCGCAACAACGCATCCCTGAACCCGTGCCACCTCATCCCCCTCCGTCCAAACCAAAATACTCATCCATCCTTCCTTGACAGTCCTAGCTGCCTCCCGTAGGGCCTTGTGGCTGCCCTAACTGCCGCCCAGTATATGTAAGAATGGCCGACGTTCCATATGCGCCCTATTTCCATGCGCTCTGCGGAGGAGGAGGCGGGGGGGGGGGAGAGTGATGATTAGTTTGCCGTTGCTCCACTGGTGACAGACCTGATGTAAAGTTTGTTGCGATCTGAACTCCACCTGCACAGAGCCCCGATTTCCCCACCTGCGCAGCGTTTGCTAGCTGCAAACGTTGCTGCCCGTATTCTGAATGAATGGGTGCTAAATTTTTTGGCCTGTCAGCCGCTGGCTGCCACGCATCTTTTAAGGATTGCCACAAACTGGTATTTTGTTAGTGCCGCTACGTCATTGTGAACAAGGAATTCTCTCCGCCTACAGGCCTGGCCTCCAAGAAGGCACTGACTGCTGCTACTGGGCATGCAGAGGAGTCCGCATGCTTGTGCAACTGGACCCATTTTCCTTTCCCGTCCTGATCTGTCTTAGACTTGTGTATTTTGCATAGCACCGCCTGCTCGGTCACTGACATGCTTTTGTGCTGCAACCCACTCCCTGTTGCGTGCTTAGACCTCACCACCAGCTCGCTGATCCTTAAAGCCCCGCTAAAAGCCATTGTGAATGCGGCCCTGAACAGGCCCACCTCACTCTGATCCCTAGAAACCGCCGGTACATGACCAAGCAGCTTCCTCAATCTGTCTATTTATTGTGATGGGTTCCCTAGCTTCCAGCTTCCTTACCTCTGTGCTTGCCCAGGCCCTCATTTTCGTGCATACCATAAACGACTTTGTTTCGTTGTTTCTCCCCGCTAACTTAAAAAAAAAAACACAATGCCCGCCAACGTGGTGCTTAACCTGGCCCTGGATGCCCGCTCGAACCTGAACTTGGCCAAGAAGGCAAGCAGCTGCTCCTGCGCGGTTTTACCCTCAGAGCTTACCTTAGCCAGAAAACTTTTCCAATTTCCATGTCTTTTGTGTCAGTGAACGCTCCACCAGTCTGCTTAAATCGGCTCGACTATCTGCCAGAGACAGGAGGGGCATATTAGTCCTGTCAGGCTTGCCTGCGGTGCCGCTGCCCTGAACGCTTTCCAATTCTGTCTGGACAATGTGTATGCTATCACATTCCTCTCCCCCGGCACGTGCTCTGCCCTGAATGTAATACTGTGGCAAAGGCATGCCACCACTAATCTCCTCAGCAACCTGGCGACAGGTGGTGATGACGCTCGCTGGTTATTCACTGCCTGCACTACTCCCATGTTGTCGCACCAGAACTGAATCTGCCTGTTGGCGAGTCTCTCTCTGAAATTATCATTCCTGGCAATGGTGGGGCTATGAATGGCCCTGCCATCCTGCCTAACTCTAATTCCTTGGCGATTTTCTCGTGCACCACCCACGGGAGCTCCCTGATGGACCTTAAGTATCTGGAGCAACCGTGGGGCATGACCTCTCTGGTTGTTGGTATCCTAAAACCATCCCTGAACCCACCCCCCGCAGCAAATTGGCTTCTTGACTCTTGGAATACCTGGCAGGATCCTGCTTACTTTCACTGGACTAACCGATTTTGCTAGGCCCTGCTGCTGCGGGTACCTTTTGCGGGTGACTACCCCTTTTTCCATTGCACTCCTTTGCGGCATGGTTAGCACCACAGATGGAACATGAGTGCTTGAATTTGCACTGTGGGGGTCATTCCGACCCGTTCGCCGTGTTTTAATGCAGCAAAGTGAACGGGTCCCTGCTGCGTATGCGCCGTAGTGCCCTGCGCATGTGGGACGACCGAAGGCCGTAGCAGGACAGCAATTGCCTCTGCCTGATTGACAGGCAGAGGTGATCGATGGGCGCAAAATATTTGGCCGCCATTTCATATGCGCGGTCCGGCCAACGCAGGCGTGGCCGGACCGAACGGGGCAGGCCGCAGCGGCTGCGTTACGTCATACACAGCCGCTGCGGGCCAGGGTGCAAGGAGTAGCTCCCGGCCAGCACGCTAAAGCTGCGCTGGCCGGGAGTTACTCCTGAAGTGCAAAGGCATTGCCGCTGTGTGATGCCTTTGCACTTTTGCGAGGGGGGCCGGACTGACATGCGGGGCGGACTAGCCCTGTGCTGGGTGTCCCCCCGCATGTCAGGAAAGATGATCGTAGCTGTGCTAAATTTAGCACAGCTACGATCAACTCGGAATGACCCCCTGTGTGCGGGTGCAACACCGCTCGTTAAATACCCAGCATTTAAGCTCCTGCTTCTGCGTGCCAGGCCTCCCCGCACTGAATTTCTGCAGTGCTGTTCCCTTTTCCGCTAACCCAGCGGCCTGCGTTGTGCGCCACACATCCAAATCCCTGGTTCCAAAGTTAATGGGCTTCCCACCCACTGCCTTTGTCCCCGAAACCCTCATCATATTTTCACCATACTGTTCCCCGTGTTCCTTATACACGGAATATATGAAATCAGTGTATTTTAACATGCTCATGGCTACCTCTGGATATGCCACCTTATAACAGCCTGAATAGACGAACATTCCGCTCAGCCAAAGCTTTCTGACTTCGTTCCTCCTTTTGGCTTGGCTTTCTCCTTTTCCCTTAAACCTGCCTCTGTCAATGAACATATGTCTATGAAGGCCCCTTTCTTTATCTCCTTTCTGGTTAGTATAGGCAAATGGCCTGCCACTGAACCGAAAGCGCATCCCACTGAGGTGCCCCCTTGCACTAAGGCTGCTGCCCTATCCTGCTGCACCAACCCCATATTCACCCTGACCACGTCTGCCCCGGGGATGATACCCTAATTATTTTTCCATTTGGCTATCGCTGCTTTCAGCTGCTCCCTTAAGACCCTACATACCTAGTGTTCACTCTAGGCTGTTTTAGCAGGGCGCTGCGCCCTGCCCATTTTTTAGAAGGCAAAACCCGCCCTGCCCCTTTTGCTGCGCCCTGCTAGATCAGCCGCCCGCTTCCTGCCCTCCCAGCGTGTAAAGATGCCGTGCGCATGCGCGCGGCATCCATTCACCCATTGGGAGAGAGCTGGGGGAAGCCCAGCACCAACGGATGTGCTGGGCACGCCCCCAACAGTGACGTCGACGGCCACAGACGCCCTCTATAGCAGCGTCTGTGGGCCGCACCGCCCACTAAAATGACGGGGGAGTGGCCACACCCCTTAATTTGCATGGCCACGCGCCAATGTGCCCCCGAACTACGGCGCCCTGCCCCTTTATCATCCTAGAAGGAACACTAATACCTTGAACTCATAGGACTCCACTGGGCCCTCCCCTAGCTCCAAGCCCAGCTGTATCCCACTGCTACTACTTTGCACCCCTGCAAATTTAACAACAGCATTGCTAACATTCTGTACATTCTGCACACTTGCTGCAATAACAATGAAATTATGCAAATTGCTAATATTGACAATGTTCTCATCATTCCTGCGTGCCACCTCGTCCTCGATCGAGCCGACCCCGGCGATGGTTCTTACGGTTAACACGGTTCATGCGCCGAGCATTGCGAAAGGTGGTGTTCCCAGTGTGTGGGTGTATCTCGCGTGGACCGTTGGAGCATCGCCGACCATAGCGCAGCTCGTATCGTTGTGACTCCCCTCACTGCATGCTCCTGTGCACCATCCACTACTCTGACCTTCCCACAACTGCATACTCCCCTTGCGCCGGGTCCATCTCTCCTGCTAAGGTTTAGCCCATCTCCCTAGCAGTTGGAGCTGTTGGATGGATCTGATTTTTTTTTTTTTCTTAATTTAAATTGGATTTTTATAAAAATGATCAAGTAAATAAATAAACCAAACCAAACAATCTTTAAATATATTAAAGTTACATTATTTTAATTTACATGACTTGACAGTGTCACCATAAATCATGGCATGATATACCTTTGAAAAAGCTGCAAGGTTTATGCAACGAAACGCGTCAGGCATTTACCCTTGGAACAGGACAACCTTGAACCGGACCAGAACCAGCCCATACCACGTACCAGACATCCAGTGGAGTCCTAGAGAGGTACCATCCTATCTCCGCAACGCATGAGGTACCCACCATACATGGGATTTTGCACTAACCCTCTAGCGGCATATGGAATTCTAATTTGGACTCTCTACAATACCATCTAAAAGGGACTCTTTACAGTGGAATCTTACTGGACATAATATCTATGGGCAAAATGTGGAACGGATCCTAGAGAACACAAAACATCAGTCCTGAATCACCTCCAGGGGTAAACTCTATCCATCCTATATAATTGGCTAAATTATTTCCTGCTCATAATTGGCTTATCTTGCACATAATACTGCTTTTTAAAGAGTTATTATTGTTTTAATAAATTGTTTTTAAAAGTTATACACATAGTGAATGGTACTGTTCTTTCCTCTAACAGCGCAGCCTCCTTTTCCTTCTCTATAAATCATGGCATGACACTGCAAACTAGAAACAAATCACACAAACTGCAAAAGGAAAGAAACAACAATGATGGCAAGAATAGGATTTTAATTACCTACCGGTAAATCCTTTTCTCATAGTTCGCAGAGGATACTGGGGTTCCATTTAGTACCATTGGGTATAGATGGATCCACTAGGAGCCATGGGCACTAAGAATTTGATACTGCGGGCTGGCTCCTCCCTCTAAGCCCCTACTAGTGGTGAGATACCGAACCAGCACACACAAACAAGAAGAAAGCTATGCTAACCAAACTTGAAACAGCAACAGCAACAGCTGAACGGACAATACTTAACCAAGTAACAGTGCAGGAAGAATGAAGCACCGGCGGGCGCCCAGCATCCTCTATGAACTACGAGAAAAGGATTTATTGCTAGGTAATTAAATCCTATTTTCTCTTACGTCCTAGAGGATACTGGGATCCCATTTAGTACCATGGGGAAGTATCAAAGCTCCCAAACTGGGTGGGAGAGTGCTGAGGGTCCTGTAGAACTGATTGATCAAAGTGAAGGTCCTCAGAGGCCAAAGTATCGAACTTGTAGAACTTAGCAAACGTGTTCGAACCAGAGCAAATAGCTGCTCGGCAGAGCTGTAAAGCCAAGACACCCCGGGCAGCCGCCCAAGAAGAACCCACCGACCTAGTAGAGTGGGCCTGTACAGATTTTGGAACTGCAATCCTGCCGTGAAATAAGCATACTGGATAGTGAGCCTGATCCAGCGTGCAATTGACTGCTTTGAAGCAGGACACCCAATCTTATTGGGATCATAAAGAACGAACAGAGAGTCCGATTTTCTGTGACTAGCTGTTCTCTTCACATAGCCCTTACGACATCCAAAGACTTTCAAGTAGCCGAGGCATCCGTAACAGCAGGAACCACAATAGGTTGGTTGATGTGAAATGCAGATACCAAGAAATTGCTGATGAGTTCTGAGTTCAGCTCTGTCCTCATGGAAAATTAAATAGGGGCACTTGTGAAACAACACCCCCAGCTCCGACACACATCTTGCTGAAGCCAAGGCCAAAAGTGTGACGGTATTCCACATAAGATTTTTTATGTCTACTTTCTGTAAAGGTTCAAACCAGTCCGATTGGAGGAACAGCAGCACCACATTGAGATCCCAAGGTGCCGTGGGAGGCACAAAGGGAGGTTGGATGTGCAGAACACCTTTCAAGAACGTCTGGACCTCAGGAAGAGAGGCCAATTGTTTTTGAAAGAAAATGGGCAAGGCCGAAATCTGGACTTTTATGGAGCCCAGACGGAAACCCACATCCACACCTAATTGCATAAAAAGCAGGAAACGTCGTAGATGAAATTCAACCGCAGAAAAATTTCTGCTCTCACACCAAGAGACGTATTTCTTCCAAATACGGTGGTAATGTTTAGACGTTACCCCCTTCCTGGCTTGGACCATAGTCGAGATGACCTTGTCAGGGATCCCTCTCCTGGCTAGAATCAACCGTTCAACTTCCATGCCGTTAAATGCAGCCGCAGTAAGTCTTGATAGACGAACGGGCCCTGTTGCAGAAGATCCTCGCGAAGAGGTAGAGGCCATGGATCTTCGAGGAGCATCTCCAGAAGGTCCGTGTACCAGGACCTTCTTGGCCAGTCCGGGGCTTTGAGTATTGCTTGAACCTTTTCCCTTTTTATTCGTTTTAGAATTCTTGGGATCAGAGAAAGTGGAGGAAACACGTACACCATCTGATAGACCCATGGAGTAGTCAGAGCATCTACCGTCAACGCCTGTGGGTCTCTCGACTTGGAACCATACCGCTTGAGCTTCTTGTTGAGACAAGAGGCCATCATGTTGAATAGTGGATATCCCCATCGACGTGTCAAGCACCTTAACACCTCAGGATGAAGGCCCCACTCGCCCGGGTGCAGGTAGTGTCTGCTGAGGAAGTCTGCTTCCCAGTTGTCTACTCCCGCAATGAAGACCACAGCATGTTTTTCTGCCCAGAGGAGAATTCTTGACACCTCTGACATTGCTGCTCTGCTTTTCGTTCCGCCCTGTTGGTTGATGTACGTTATTGCCGTCACATTGTCCGACTGGACCTACATGGCTCGATCTTGAAGAAGATATGAGGTCTGCAGAAGGGTGTTGTATATATACCTGAGTTCAATAATGTTGATTAGAAGGATGACTTCCTGACTTGGTCATCTTCCTTGAACCTGCACCCCCTGCGTGACTGCTCCCCAACCTCTGAGTCTTGCGTCTGTGGTTAGCAGAATACAATTCTGAATTCCGAACCTCCGACCCTCGATGAGGTGAGAAGTCTGTAGCCACCACAGAAGGGAAATCCTGGCTTTTGGTGACAGACGGATCCTCTGGTGCATGTGAAGATGCAATTTGGACAATTTGTCCAACAGATCGAGCTGGAAGGGTCTTGCGTGAAACCTTCCGTATTGAAGCACCTCGTAAGAGGTCACCATTTTCCCCAGAAGGTGAATGCATAGATGCAGATATCCGGGTTGGCTTCAGGACATCCTGAACCATTGACTGGATTACTAATGCCTTTTCCAACGGAAGGAACACCTTCTGAGACTCCGTGTCCAGTATCATTCCCAGGAATGAAAGCCTCCGTGTTGGCTTTAGGTGAGATTTTGGAAGGTTCAGAATTCACCCGTGATCCTGGAGAAGTCTGGTTGAAAGACCACTGCTGTCCAGCAACCTCTCCCTGGATGTTGCCTTTATCAGAAGGTCGTCCAGGTACGGAATTATGTTCACTCCATGTTTGCAGAGTAGAAACATCATCTCTGCCATCACTTTGGTGAACACCCTCAGTGCCATGGAGAGACCAAATGGCAGGGCCTGGAACTGGTAGTGACAGTCCTGCAGTGCAAACCATAGATAAACACAATACAAATCCCTAGCGCTTCTAAAGCCACCAATCCTGCTCGTTTGTATAACAAAAATTATTATTCACTAATTATTGTTAAGCTGCTCCTAAAAGATGCCACTGAAGCATCAAAAGTCTTAAACATATATATATTTATATAGATAATAATATTATAAAAAATAATACTATATCAAAGGAGCGCTGTATGTATCCAAATTTATTATCTAAATTAAAAACATATAAAATTCTCAAAAATTCATCATAACAGAGACAATTGACACATATGACACAAACAATAAAAATAAAAATAAATAAAAAATAATAAATTAAATACTGCCTTTGATGGTGTGACTATTACAAATTACTATTGTAGTCCACCTAAATCGGTGATAACGTGCTTTTATATCCTTTAATATGAGATTAAATCAATGCACTTCAAATATATGCCTCTGTGTGTCTATTTTTCTTAGACAAAATGACAGACCCAGTTATTGTGTGCACGCTGCTGTTAATTTTTGTCATATGAACGTTGCTTGAGGTAATTAGTCTGATAATACAGACAATGTGCTGGTTTCTCCTCCATTCAATCTGTAAAGACAGGGGCAAAGGGAGGGCGCCGGAATCTCCAAGTACCGGAGCCGCGCTGTGCTTCCACCTGTGCCGACAACAGTTATTTCCGTGCTTGTATGCAAATGCGATGTGCAATTCAGGGTCTGTCTTACCGGATCTCTGCATAAATTCCACAGCCTTAAATGATGTCAGTGTCCTTGCATAAGGCTCCGTAATGTATCAAAGTCCCGTACGTGGCTGGAAAAATTATTAGCAATGCAGATACCGGTGAGGCAAATGCCCAGAGAGGTGTGGGCTTTTCCTTACGCGTTTCTCCGCACCTGTACACCTGCGGTTTCGTCAGAGGATAACAGTCATGGTGCCAGAAGCACCTTTTCAAACCCAAAGAGTCCAATCGTTATCCAGAATGGTAATAATCACACCTATTCTATATATACAATCAAGCTTAATATCATCCGTTTTTTGTTTCATATGTGTCCACATTTAAAATTTAAACATTTTATTATTTAATTAATAACCTTCAAAACGAGCAGAATGGTGGCCAATAAAGTAATAATAATAATACTTCAATTATAAATGCACAATTATATAGTATCTCATTCTAATTGTCTAAAAATTTATCCTAACAATGGATCAATGAATACAGATAGAAAAACACAATATATTACAGCCGTTGTTCATAGCGTAATGGTTAGAGCTATGGGCTTTCATCATGATAGACCCAGATTCGAGTCCCCGCTCACCTAAAGTAAATTTAGTTACTTCTTTTTTAAATTTTTTATTTTGTTACAGTATACTAATATAAATAAATAAACAAATCATATTAAGATTCTAAAACAGCTTCCATATGTAGCTCAGAACTATCATTTCCACACTCTGGTTTTAGTATATTGTGATTTGAATCTAACTAAATATTAGAGATGAGCGGGTTCGGTTTCTTTGAATCCGAACCCGCACGAACTTCACTTTTTTTTTCACGGGTCCGAGCGACTCGGATCTTCCCGCCTTGCTCGGTTAACCCGAGCGCGCCCGAACGTCATCATGACGCTGTCGGATTCTCGCGAGACTCGGATTCTATATAAGGAGCCGCGCGTCGCCGCCATTTTCACACGTGCATTGAGATTGATAGGGAGAGGACGTGGCTGGCGTCCTCTCCATTAGAATAGATTAGAAGAGAGAGAGAGAGAGAGAGAGATTGTGCAGACAGAGTTTACCACAGTGACCAGTGCAGTTGTTGTTAAGTTAACTTTTATTTAATATATCCGTTCTCTGCTATATCCGTTCTCTGCCTGAAAAAAACGATACACAGCAGTCACACAGTGTGACTCAGTCTGTGTGCACTCAGCTCAGCCCAGTGTGCTGCACATCAATGTATAAAAGCTTATAATAATTGTGGGGGAGACTGGGGAGCACTGCAGGTTGTTATAGCAGGAGCCAGGAGTACATAATATTATATTAATTTAAAATTAAACAGTGCACACTTTTGCTGCAGGAGTGCCACTGCCAGTGTGACTAGTGGTGACCAGTGCCTGACCACCAGTATAGTAGTATATTGTTGTATACTATCTCTTTATCAACCAGTCTATATTAGCAGCAGACACAGTACAGTGCGGTAGTTCACGGCTGTGGCTACCTCTGTGTCGGCAGTCGGCACTCGGCAGGCAGTCCGTCCATCCATAATTGTATAATTATATACCAATAACCGTGGTATTTTTTTTTCTTTCTTTATACCGTCGTCATAGTCATACTAGTTGTTACGAGTATACTACTATCTCTTTATCAACCAGTGTACAGTGCGGTAGTTCACGGCTGTGGCTACCTCTGTGTCGGCAGTCGGCAGGCAGTCCGTCCATCCATAATTGTATTATAATATATACCACCTAACCGTGGTTTTTTTTTCATTCTTTATACCGTCATAGTGTCATACTAGTTGTTACGAGTATACTACTATCTCTTTATCAACCAGTGTACAGTGCGGTAGTTCACGGCTGTGGCTACCTCTGTGTCGGCAGTCGGCAGGCAGTCCGTCCATCCATAATTGTATTATAATATATACCACCTAACCGTGGTTTTTTTTTCATTCTTTATACCGTCATAGTCAGTCATACTAGTTGTTACGAGTATACTACTATCTCTTTATCAACCAGTGTACAGTGCGGTAGTTCACGGCTGTGGCTACCTCTGTGTCGGCACTCGGCAGGCAGTCCGTCCATCCATAATTGTATTATAATATATACCACCTAACCGTGGTTTTTTTTTCATTCTTTATACCGTCATAGTGTCATACTAGTTGTTACGAGTATACTACTATCTCTTTATCAACCAGTGTACAGTGCGGTAGTTCACGGCTGTGGCTACCTCTGTGTCGGCAGTCGGCAGGCAGTCCGTCCATCCATAATTGTATTATAATATATACCACCTAACCGTGGTTTTTTTTTCATTCTTTGTACCATCATAGTCATGCAAATTGTTGTTACGAGTATACTACTATCTCTTTATCAACCAGTGTACAGTGCGGTAGTTCACGGCTGTGGCTACCTCTGTGTCGGAACTCGGCAGGCAGTCCGTCCATCCATAATTGTATTATTATAATATATACCACCTAACCGTGGTTTTTTTTTCATTCTTTATACCGTCATAGTGTCATACTAGTTGTTACGAGTATACTACTATCTCTTTATCAACCAGTGTACAGTGCGGTAGTTCACGGCTGTGGCTACCTCTGTGTCGGCAGTCGGCAGGCAGTCCGTCCATCCATAATTGTATTATAATATATACCACCTAACCGTGGTTTTTTTTTCATTCTTTATACCGTCATAGTCAGTCATACTAGTTGTTACGAGTATACTACTATCTCTTTATCAACCAGTGTACAGTGCGGTAGTTCACGGCTGTGGCTACCTCTGTGTCGGAACTCGGCAGGCAGTCCGTCCATCCATAATTGTATTATAATATATACCACCTAACCGTGGTTTTTTTTTCATTCTTTATACCGTCATAGTCAGTCATACTAGTTGTTACGAGTATACTACTATCTCTTTATCAACCAGTGTACAGTGCGGTAGTTCACGGCTGTGGCTACCTCTGTGTCGGAACTCGGCAGGCAGTCCGTCCATCCATAATTGTATTACAATATATACCACCTAACCGTGGTTTTTTTTTCATTCTTTATACCGTCATAGTCAGTCATACTAGTTGTTACGAGTATACTACTATCTCTTTATCAACCAGTGTACAGTGCGGTAGTTCACGGCTGTGGCTACCTCTGTGTCGGAACTCGGCAGGCAGTCCGTCCATCCATAATTGTATTATTATAATATATACCACCTAACCGTGGGTTTTTTTTCATTCTTTATACCGTCATAGTGTCATACTAGTTGTTACGAGTATACTTCTATCTCTTTATCAACCAGTGTACAGTGCGGTAGTTCACGGCTGTGGCTACCTCTGTGTCGGCAGTCGGCAGGCAGTCCGTCCATCCATAATTGTATTATATACCACCTAACCGTGGTTTTTTTATACCACCTAACCGTGGCAGTCCATCCATAATTGTATACTAGTATCCAATCCATCCATCTCCATTGTTTACCTGAGGTGCCTTTTAGTTCTGCCTATAAAATATGGAGAACAAAAAAGTTGAGGTTCCAAAATTAGGGAAAGATCAAGATCCACTTCCACCTCGTGCTGAAGCTGCTGCCACTAGTCATGGCCGAGACGATGAAATGCCAGCAACGTCGTCTGCCAAGGCCGATGCCCAATGTCATAGTACAGAGCATGTCAAATCCAAAACACCAAATATCAGAAAAAAAAGGACTCCAAAACCTAAAATAAAATTGTCGGAGGAGAAGCGTAAACTTGCCAATATGCCATTTACCACACGGAGTGGCAAGGAACGGCTGAGGCCCTGGCCTATGTTCATGGCTAGTGGTTCAGCTTCACATGAGGATGGAAGCACTCAGCCTCTCGCTAGAAAACTGAAAAGACTCAAGCTGGCAAAAGCACCGCAAAGAACTGTGCGTTCTTTGAAATCCCAAATCCACAAGGAGAGTCCAATTGTGTCGTTTGCGATGCCTGACCTTCCCAACACTGGACGTGAAGAGCATGCGCCTTCCACTATTTGCATGCCCCCTGCAAGTGCTGGAAGGAGCACCCGCAGTCCAGTTCCTGATAGTCAGATTGAAGATGTCAGTGTTGAAGTACACCAGGATGAGGAGGATATGGGTGTTGCTGGCGCTGGGGAGGAAATTGACCAGGAGGATTCTGATGGTGAGGTGGTTTGTTTAAGTCAGGCACCCGGGGAGACACCTGTTGTCCGTGGGAGGAATATGGCCGTTGACATGCCAGGTGAAAATACCAAAAAAATCAGCTCTTCGGTGTGGAGGTATTTCACCAGAAATGCGGACAACAGGTGTCAAGCCGTGTGTTCCCTTTGTCAAGCTGTAATAAGTAGGGGTAAGGACGTTAACCACCTCGGAACATCCTCCCTTATACGTCACCTGCAGCGCATTCATAATAAGTCAGTGACAAGTTCAAAAACTTTGGGTGACAGCGGAAGCAGTCCACTGACCAGTAAATCCCTTCCTCTTGTAACCAAGCTCACGCAAACCACCCCACCAACTCCCTCAGTGTCAATTTCCTCCTTCCCCAGGAATGCCAATAGTCCTGCAGGCCATGTCACTGGCAAGTCTGACGAGTCCTCTCCTGCCTGGGATTCCTCCGATGCATCCTTGCGTGTAACGCCTACTGCTGCTGGCGCTGCTGTTGTTGCCGCTGGGAGTCGATGGTCATCCCAGAGGGGAAGTCGTAAGCCCACTTGTACTACTTCCAGTAAGCAATTGACTGTTCAACAGTCCTTTGCGAGGAAGATGAAATATCACAGCAGTCATCCTACTGCAAAGCGGATAACTGAGTCCTTGACAACTATGTTGGTGTTAGACGTGCGTCCGGTATCCGCCGTTAGTTCACAGGGAACTAGACAATTTATTGAGGCAGTGTGCCCCCGTTACCAAATACCATCTAGGTTCCACTTCTCTAGGCAGGCGATACCGAGAATGTACACGGACGTCAGAAAAAGACTCACCAGTGTCCTAAAAAATGCAGTTGTACCCAATGTCCACTTAACCACGGACATGTGGACAAGTGGAGCAGGGCAGGGTCAGGACTATATGACTGTGACAGCCCACTGGGTAGATGTATGGACTCCCGCCGCAAGAACAGCAGCGGCGGCACCAGTAGCAGCATCTCGCAAACGCCAACTCTTTCCTAGGCAGGCTACGCTTTGTATCACCGCTTTCCAGAATATGCACACAGCTGAAAACCTCTTACGGCAACTGAGGAAGATCATCGCGGAATGGCTTACCCCAATTGGACTCTCCTGTGGATTTGTGGCATCGGACAACGCCAGCAATATTGTGTGTGCATTAAATATGGGCAAATTCCAGCACGTCCCATGTTTTGCACATACCTTGAATTTGGTGGTGCAGAATTTTTTAAAAAACGGCAGGGGCGTGCAAGAGATGCTGTCGGTGGCCAGAAAAATTGCGGGACACTTTCGGCGTACAGGCACCACGTACAGAAGACTGGAGCACCACCAAAAACTACTGAACCTGCCCTGCCATCATCTGAAGCAAGAAGTGGTAACGAGGTGGAATTCAACCCTCTATATGCTTCAGAGGTTGGAGGAGCAGCAAAAGGCCATTCAAGCCTATACAATTGAGCACGATATAGGAGATGGAATGCACCTGTCTCAAGTGCAGTGGAGAATGATTTCAACGTTGTGCAAGGTTCTGATGCCCTTTGAACTTGCCACACGTGAAGTCAGTTCAGACACTGCCAGCCTGAGTCAGGTCATTCCCCTCATCAGGCTTTTGCAGAAGAAGCTGGAGGCATTGAAGAAGGAGCTAACACGGAGCGATTCCGCTAGGCATGTGGGACTTGTGGATGCAGCCCTTAATTCGCTTAACAAGGATTCACGGGTGGTCAATCTGTTGAAATCAGAGCACTACATTTTGGCCACCGTGCTCGATCCTAGATTTAAAGCCTACCTTGGATCTCTCTTTCCGGCAGACACAGGTCTGCTGGGGTTGAAAGACCTGCTGGTGACAAAATTGTCAAGTCAAGCGGAACGCGACCTGTCAACATCTCCTCCTTCACATTCTCCCGCAACTGGGGGTGCGAGGAAAAGGCTCAGAATTCCGAGCCCACCCGCTGGCGGTGATGCAGGGCAGTCTGGAGCGACTGCTGATGCTGACATCTGGTCCGGACTGAAGGACCTGACAACGATTACGGACATGTCGTCTACTGTCACTGCATATGATTCTCTCAACATTGATAGAATGGTGGAGGATTATATGAGTGACCGCATCCAAGTAGGCACGTCACACAGTCCGTACTTATACTGGCAGGAAAAAGAGGCAATTTGGAGGCCCTTGCACAAACTGGCTTTATTCTACCTAAGTTGCCCTCCCACAAGTGTGTACTCCGAAAGAGTGTTTAGTGCCGCCGCTCACCTTGTCAGCAATCGGCGTACGAGGTTACATCCAGAAAATGTGGAGAAGATGATGTTCATTAAAATGAATTATAATCAATTCCTCCGCGGAGACATTGACCAGCAGCAATTGCCTCCACAAAGTACACAGGGAGCTGAGATGGTGGATTCCAGTGGGGACGAATTGATAATCTGTGAGGAGGGGGATGTACACGGTGATATATCGGAGGGTGAAGATGAGGTGGACATCTTGCCTCTGTAGAGCCAGTTTGTGCAAGGAGAGATTAATTGCTTCTTTTTTGGGGGGGGTCCAAACCAACCCGTCATATCAGTCACAGTCGTGTGGCAGACCCTGTCACTGAAATGATGGGTTGGTTAAAGTGTGCATGTCCTGTTTTGTTTATACAACATAAGGGTGGGTGGGAGGGCCCAAGGATAATTCCATCTTGCACCTCTTTTTTCTTTTCTTTTTCTTTGCATCATGTGCTGATTGGGGAGGGTTTTTTGGAAGGGACATCCTGCGTGACACTGCAGTGCCACTCCTAGATGGGCCCGGTGTTTGTGTCGGCCACTAGGGTCGCTAATCTTACTCACACAGCTACCTCATTGCGCCTCTTTTTTTCTTTGCGTCATGTGCTGTTTGGGGAGGGTTTTTTGGAAGGGACATCCTGCGTGACACTGCAGTGCCACTCCTAGATGTGCCCGGTGTTTGTGTCGGCCACTAGGGTCGCTAATCTTACTCACACAGTCAGCTACCTCATTGCGCCTCTTTTTTTCTTTGCGTCATGTGCTGTTTGGGGAGGGTTTTTTGGAAGGGCCATCCTGCGTGACACTGCAGTGCCACTCCTAGATGGGCCCGGTGTTTGTGTCGGCCACTAGGGTCGCTAATCTTACTCACACAGCTACCTCATTGCGCCTCTTTTTTTCTTTGCGTCATGTGCTGTTTGGGGAGGGTTTTTTGGAAGGGACATCCTGCGTGACACTGCAGTGCCACTCCTAGATGGGCCCGGTGTTTGTGTCGGCCACTAGGGTCGCTTATCTTACTCACACAGCGACCTCGGTGCAAATTTTAGGACTAAAAATAATATTGTGAGGTGTGAGGTATTCAGAATAGACTGAAAATGAGTGTAAATTATGGTTTTTGAGGTTAATAATACTTTGGGATCAAAATGACCCCCAAATTCTATGATTTAAGCTGTTTTTTAGTGTTTTTGGAAAAAAACACCCGAATCCAAAACACACCCGAATCCGACAAAAATAATTCGGTGAGGTTTTGCCAAAACGCGTTCGAACCCAAAACACGGCCGCGGAACCGAACCCAAAACCAAAACACAAAACCCGAAAAATTTCAGGCGCTCATCTCTACTAAATATGCACACTATTCTTACTAATGCTAAATCATCCATATAAAAGAGGATATATAGCATATATGGTATTATACAGAGACCTCATACATTTTTTATTGTTTATATTTTTATTTTTTCCTTTTTTTATTTAAATATATACCCCCTACATCAATAATAAGGTCATCTTATATTGTTGAGTTCAACATTTTCATTGAGGCCTTCTGGAACCAATGTCCCCAAAGTGAAGATCCAGAAGGCCTCCCTTGTACACAGTTTCCCAAATCTATCACCACCCCTTGCAGTGGGGGCAATTATCTCAATCCCCTGTATATTCAAATCACTTATATTACCTTTATGTTCATAAAGCATATGTCTAGATACACTGTGATTATTGTTCTTTCTAAGGATGTTCCTCCTATGTTCAAGAAATCTTGTGTTTAGACTTCTTGTGGTTCTACCCACATACTGTTTACCACATCCGCAAATAAGGAGATAAATTAAATATGTTTTCTGACAATTAATAAATGATTCTATTTTATAAGCTATACCTGTGGAGGAGGAGAGAAACTCTATGCTTCTATGCAGAATAAACCTACATGTAATGCAGCGGGTCTTACCACATCGGTAACAACCATTTGGTATAGAGGACAAAAAACTATTCCCTATTCGAGCATCACCGAAATTAGTTGATTCTTGAAAAAAACTAGGTGAGAGATGATTTTTGAGGTTTTTGGCTTTTTGAAAGACCACCTTAGGTTTATCTTTCAAACAAGGTTTCAAGATCTTATCAAATTTAAGCAATTCGAAATTTTTATATAGAATCTTCTTGATCTCCTCCACACATCCATTATATTTGCTAATGAACGGGAGAATCTCATTACCCATACTAATATCACATTTCTTGGGGTGTTGATTATAATCTGACTGAGAGAGGAGAGACCTCCTATCTCTCTGACATACTTCCGAAAATGATTTTTTCAATAATGTCTCTGGATACTCTTGTACTAAAAATGAAACTGTCATGTCTTTAGCCTGTTCATAGAAAGTCAACTCATCTGAACAATTTATTTTTACCCTGAGGTATTGACCTTAGGGTATGTTATTCTTCCATTTGGAATAATGGCAGCTTCTATAGTTGAGGTAGTTACTACAGTCCACCTCTATTTTGTAAGTTCTGGTTATTAGTAAATTATCTTTGACGGAGAGAGAAATATCCAAAAAATTTACGTGTGTAGAGTGACAAGTGTGACTAAACTTAAGACCAAACATGTTGCAATTAATATAAGAGAGAAAAGAAGATACAAGTCCAGCCCCATCCCAAATAATAAACAGATCATCAATGTATCTGCCATAGAACATCAGGTTCACCATAAATGGTCCCTCCCAGATGTATTTACATTCGAAGAGACCCATATATAAATTAGCGAAGCTAGGGGCGAACCTGGTGCCCATGGCAGTACCGTGCACTTGAAGAAAAAACTGTGAATTAAACAAAAAATAGTTGTGCGCTAAAATAAATTTCATTGATTCCAAAATAAACTTGCATTTATCTGATGTAATTGTTGTATCTGTTTCTAAAAAATGATGGCATGCCTCAACTCCCTGTTGATGGGGAATATTAGTATAAAGTGATTCCACATCACAAGTTAAGAGCACATAGGACTGTTGTCATTCTATAGCACTTATTAAATTCAAAAAATTAGTTGTGTCTCGTATGTGGGACTGTAAGTTTATCACATGCAGCTGTAGAAAGGAATCAATGAAAAAAGAAAGATTAGAAGTGAGGGACCCTACACCTGATATAATGGGACGACCAGGGGGTGCTACCAAGGATTTGTGAATTTTGGGAAGGTGATAATTAGTGGGGACAATAGGATAGGGATCATAAAGAAAAGAAAATTCCTCTTTGGTAATAACTCCCTCCGTCAATGCTGAGGTCAACATCGCTTTATAATCATGCAGAAAGACGGTGGTGGGATTGTTAGGTAACTTTTTATAAAACTTGGAATCACTTAGTTGCCTATTGGCTTATTCCAAGTATACCATTTTATCCTATACCACAAGCCCACCACCCTTGTCTGCACTTTTAATGATAATCGAGTTGTCTTTCTTGAGCGCTTTTAATGCTATATGTTCATTAATATTCAAATTATCTCTTCTAATTTTTTTTTATTTTTATTTTTCTCACATAGTTTCTGAAAATCATCAAGGGTTGAAGTGTAAAATGTTTCTATATAGGCGCTTCTATGTTGAAGAGGATAAAATTCTGACTTTCTTTTAAACGTTTTTTTACTGTTAGGAGTATCTATATTAGAGACATCATATATTTTAGTTAGTCTCTCTTGCATCAAGGGTAACAGCTGGTCATCATCATTCTCATTAAATAAATAAATAAGGGCGTCTAGGCCTTCATTATCATCACTGTTGATAATTACTGGATTACCTTCAATTCCTTGTTTTTTAAGGGACTTGTTCGCAAAATATCTTTTGCGACACAAGTCTCGTGTGAACCTATTCAGTGAAACAAACAGTTCAAAAATATCAGGATTATTTGTAGGTGCAAATTTTAGACCTTTTGATAATACTGCCTTTTCGTGCTCTGTTAATACTTTCTTTGATAAATTAAAAATACCCTTTCCCCTTATTTGAGCTTTACGTTTTTTGGATTGTGTCCTAAGACCTCCTCTACATCCTCTTGCTCCTCTGTTCTTAGTCTTTTGGGTGTGTTTGGACGTAGTACCTCGAATCTGTTCTGTTCCCCTCTGTTGATTCGTGCCCCTAAAAAATGGTGATTATGTGTTTGTTGTTCTGTTCTATTTCCTATCCGATTAGAAGATCTATTATCATAATGTTTATATTGTTTTGGTCTAGCTACCGAGTTTTCATACGAATCTCTCCTTCTATTGTTAAAACCTTTATCTTGGTATCTTGTTTCTGTTTCTCTTTCTATACCTTTGTTACAGGTCTCTCTATAATTGTTACTATCTGATCTCCTTTCTCCTCTAGCATGATATTTCTGGAAATCCCTCCTATATGTAGGGATATCCGAACCATACTTGGATGGGTATCTTTCTTTCTCCAGCTGTTACATAGGTATTCTCATTACCGTTAATTCTCAAACTTCGCTTATATGTCCTTACTTGATCATTACTGTAGTCCTTATTATCCCTTTCAAATTTCTTCTTTTTATTAACTATAAGTGATTGTTCAAATTCATTAATTTTATTATTCGTAGTAAATCCTTCTCTTTAAATTCCTTTTTGTGTTCAAATGGTTTCAGTTGATCTTGTATTTTCTCTATTTCTTTTGATATTTTATTCACTTTATCTTCTCTAAATTCAATGAGGAGTTTAATAAGTGAAAAAGAACAATTATCTAATATGTTATTCCATTTATCTGTTAAGTCTTGGTCATCATAAACCTCTAGGAATCATTTTGCTTTCTAGATATCTACTTAGGGTCACCTGATCCCACCAATGTCTTGTTTCGGCCCTAAGTAGAGAATCTAGTTCATTAAATAATTGATTAATTACCAATGTATCATCATTGCAATCATGATTACAACTCCCAAAGGACTCATGCTCAGTTATAAGTGCTTTCCTCCTAGTTAATCTATCTGTAACACTTCTAAATGATGCCATTGTAAATATTTGATCAATTGGTAACTAGCAGCCTGGGTAATACAGAATCCAAACAATAAACAAACACAAGAAAAATCCCTAGCGCTTCTAAAGCCACCAATCCTGCTCGTTTGTATAACAAAAAATATTATTCACTAATTATTGTTAAGCTGTTCCTAAAAGATGCCACTGAAGCATCAAAAGTCTTAAACACACATATATATATATATATATATATATAGATAATAATATTATAAAAAATAATACTATATCAAAGGAGCGCTGTATGTATCCAAATTTATTATCTAAATTAAAAACATATAAAATTCTCAAAAATTCATCATAACAGAGACAATTGACACATATGACACAAACAATAAAAATAAAAATAAATAAAAAATAATAAATTAAATACTGCCTTTGATGGTGTGACTATTACAAATTACTATTGTAGTCCACCTAAATCGGTGATAACGTGCTTTTATATCCTTTAATATGAGATTAAATCAATGCACTTCAAATATATGCCTCTGTGTGTCTATTTTTCTTAGACAAAATGACAGACCCAGTTATTGTGTGCACGCTGCTGTTAATTTTTGTTATATGAACGTTGCTTGAGGTAATTAGTCTGATAATACAGACAATGTGCTGGTTTCTCCTCCATTCAATCTGTAAAGACAGGGGCAAAGGGAGGGCGCCGGAATCTCCAAGTACCAGAGCCGCGCTGTGCTTCCACCTGTGCCGACAACAGTTATTTCCGTGCTTGTATGCAACTGCGATGTGCAATTCAGGGTCTGTCTTACCGGATCTCTGCGTAAATACCACAGCCTTAAATGATGTCAGCGTCCTTGCATAAGGCTCCGTAATGTATCAAAGTCCCGTACGTGGCTGGAAAAATTATTAGCAATGCAGATACCGGTGAGGCAAATGTCCAGAGAGCTGTGGGCTTTTCCTTACACGTTTCTCCGCACCTGTACACCTGCGGTTTCATCAGAAGATAACAGTCATGGTGCCAGAAGCACCTTTTCAAACACAAAGAGTCCAATCGTTATCCAGAATGGTAATAATCACACCTATTCCATATATACAATCAAGCTTAATATCATCCGTTTTTTGTTTCATATGTGTCCACATTTAAAATGTAAACATTTTATTATTTAATTAATAACCTTCAAAACGAGCAGAATGGTGGCCAATAAATTAATAATAATAATACTTCAATTATAAATGCACAATTATATAGTATCTCATTGTAATTGTCTAAAAATGTATCCTAACAATGGATCAATGAATATAGATAGAAAAACACAGTATATTACAGCCGTTGTTCATAGCGTAATGGTTAGAGCTATGAGCTTTCATCACGATAGACCCAGATTCGAGTCCCTGCTCACCTAAAGTAAATTTAGTTACTTCTTTTTTACATTTTTTATTTTGTTACAGTATACTAATATAAATAAATAAACAAATCATATTAAGATTCTAAAACAGCTTCCATATGTAGTTCAGAACTATCAATTCCACACTCTGGTTTTAGTATATTGTGATTTGAATCTAACTAAATATGCACACTATTCTTACTAATGCTAAATCATCCATATAAAAGAGAATATATAGCAATGATATGGTATTATACAGAGACCTCATAAATTTTTTATTGTTTATATTTTTATTTTTTCCTTTTTTATTTAAATATATACCCCCTACATCAATAATAAGGTCATCTTATATTGTTGAGTTCAACATTTTCATTGAGGCCTTCTGGAACCAATGTTCCCAAAGTGAAGATCCAGAAGGCCTCCCTTGTACACAGTTTCCCAAATCTATCACCACCCCTTGCAGTGGGGGCAATTATCTCAATCCCCTGTATTTTCAAATCACTTATATTACCTTTATGTTCATAAAGCATATGTCTAGATACACTGTGATTATTGTTCTTCCTAAGGATGTTCCTCCTATGTTCAAGAAATCTCGTGTTTAGACTTCTTGTGGTTCTACCCACATACTGTTTACCACATCCGCAAATAAGGAGATAAATTAAATATGTTTTCTGACAATTAATAAATGATTCTATTTTATAAGCTATACCTGTGGAGGAGGAGAGAAACTCTATGCTTCTATGCAGAATAAACCCACATGTAATGCAGCGGGTCTTACCACATCGGTAACAACCATTTGGTATAGAGGACAAAAAACTATTCCCTATTCGAGCATCACCGAAATTAGTTGAGTCTTGAAAAAAAACTAGGTGAGAGATGATTTTTGAGGTTTTTGGCTTTTTGAAAGACCACCTTAGGTTTATCTTTCAAACAAGGTTTCAAGATCTTATCAAATTTAAGCAATTCGAAATTTTTATATAGAATCTTCTTGATCTCCTCCGCACATCCATTATATTTGCTAATGAACGGGAGAATCTCATTACCCATACTAATATCACATTTCTTGGGGTGTTGATTATAATCTGACTGAGAGAGGAGAGACCTCCTATCTCTCTGACATACTTCCGAAAATGATTTTTTCAATAATGTCTCTGGATACCCTTGTTCTAAAAATGAAACCGTCATGTCTTTAGTCTGTTCATAGAAAGTCAACTCATCTGAACAATTTATTTTTACCCTAAGGTATTGACCTTTGGGTATGTTATTCTTCCATTTGGAATAATGGCAGCTTCTATAGTTGAGGTAGTTACTACAGTCCACCTCTTTTTTGTAAGTTCTGGTTATTAGTATATTATCTTTGACGGAGAGAGAAATATCCCAAAAATTAATGTGTGTAGAGTGACAAGTGTGACTAAACTTAAGACCAAACATATTGCAATTAATATAAGAGAGAAAAGAAGATACAAGTTCAGCCCCATCCCAAATAATAAACAGATCATCAATGTATCTGCCATAGAACACCAGGTTTGCCATATATGGTCCCTCCCAGATGTATTTATATTCGAAGAGACCCATATATAAATTATCAAAGCTAGGTGCGAACCTGGTGCCCATGGCAGTACCGTGCACTTGAAGAAAAAACTGTGAATTAAACAAAAAATAGTTAAAATAAATTTCATTGATTCCAAAATAAACTTGCATTTATCTGATGTAATTGTTGTATCTGTTTCTAAAAAATGATGGCATGCCTCAACTCCCTGTTGATGGGGAATATTAGTATAAAGTGATTCCACATCACAAGTTAAGAGCACATAGGACTGTTGTCATTCTATAGCACTTATTAAATTCAAAAAATTAGTTGTGTCTCGTATGTGGGACTGTAAGTTTATCACATGCAGCTGTAGAAAGGAATCAATGAAAAAAGAAAGATTAGAAGTGAGGGACCCTACACCTGATATAATGGGACGACCAGGGGGTGCTACCAAGGATTTGTGAATTTTGGGAAGGTGATAATTAGTGGGGACAATCGGATAGGGATCATAAAGAAAAGAAAATTCCTCTTTGGTAATAACTCCCTCCGTCAATGCTGAGGTCAACATCGCTTTATAATCATGCAGAAAGACGGTGGTGGGATTGTTAGGTAACTTTTTATAAAACTTGGAATCACTTAGTTGCCTATTGGCTTATTCCAAGTATACCATTTTATCCTATACCACAAGCCCACCACCCTTGTCTGCACTTTTAATGATAATCGAGTTGTCTTTCTTGAGCGCTTTTAATGCTATATGTTCATTAATATTCAAATTATCTCTTCTAATTTTTTTTTATTTTTATTTTTCTCACATAGTTTCTGAAAATCATCAAGGGTTGAAGTGTAAAATGTTTCTATATAGGCGCTTCTATGTTGAAGAGGATAAAATTCTGACTTTCTTTTAAACGTTTTCTTACTGTTAGGAGTATCTATATTAGAGACATCATATATTTTAGTTAGTCTCTCTTGCATCAAGGGTAACAGCTGGTCCTCATCATTCTCATTCAATAAAGAAATAAGGGCGTCTAGGCCTTCATTATCATCACTGTTGATAATTACTGGATTACCTTCAATTCCGTGTTTTTTAAGGGACTTGTTCGCAAAATATCTTTTGCGACACAAGTCTCGTGTGAACCTATTCAGTGAAACAAACAGTTCAAAAATATCAGGATTATTTGTAGGTGCAAATTTTAGACCTTTTGATAATACTGCCTTTTCGTGCTCTGTTAATACTTTCTTTGATAAATTAAAAATACCCTTTCCCCTTATTTGAGCTTTACGTTTTTTGGATTGTGTCCTAAGACCTCCTCTACATCCTCTTGCTCCTCTGTTCTTAGTCTTTTGGGTGTGTTTGGACGTAGTACCTCGAATCTGTTCTGTTCCCTCTGTTGATTTGTGCCCCTAAAAAATGCTGATTATGTGTTTGTTGTTCTGTTCTATTTCCTATCCGATTAGAAGATCTATTATCATAATGTTTATATTGTTTTGGTCTAGCTCCCAAGTTTTCATACGAATCTCTCCTTCTATTGTTAAAACCTTTATCTGGGTATCTTGTTTCTGTTTCTCTTTCTATACCTTTGTTACAGGTCTCTCTGTAATTGTTACTATCTAATCTCCTTTCTCCTCTAGCATGATATTTCTGGAAATCCCTCCTATATGTAGGGATATCCGAACCATACTTGGATGGGTATCTCTCTCTTTCTCCAGCTGTTACATAGGTATTCTCATTACCGTTAATACTCAAATTTCGCTTATATGTTCTTACTTGATCATTACTGTAGCCCTTATTATCCCTTTCAAATTTCTTCTTTTTATTAACTATAAGTGATTGTTCAAATTCATTCATTTTATTATTCAGTAGTAAATCCTTCTCTTTAAATTCCTTTTTGTGTTCAAATGGTTTCAGTTGATCTTGTATTTTCTCTATTTCTTTTGATATTTTATTCACTTTATCTTCTCTAAATTCAATGAGGAGTTTAATAAGTGAAAAAGAACAATTATCTAATATGTTATTCCATTTATCTGTTAAGTCTGGGTCATCTTTAAATGAACATGATTTAAACACACATAAACCTCTAGGAATCATTTTGCTCTCTAGATATCTACTTAGGGTCACCTGATCCCACCAATGTCTTGTTTCGGCCCTAAGTAGAGAATCTAGTTCATTAAATAATTGATTAATTACCAATGTATCATCATTGCAATCATGATTACAACTCCCAAAGGACTCATTCTCAGTTATAAGTGCTTTCCTCCTAGTTAATCTATCTGTAACACTTCTAAATGATGCCATTGTAAATATTTGATCAATTGGTAACTAGCAGCCTGGGTAATACAGAATCCAAACAATAAACGAACACAAGAAAAATCCCTAGCGCTTCTAAAGCCACCAATCCTGCTCGTTTGTATAACAAAAAATATTATTCACTAATTATTGTTAAGCTGCTCCTAAAAGATGCCACTGAAGCATCAAAAGTCTTAAACATATATATATATATAGATAATAATATTATAAAAAATAATACTATATCAAAGGAGCGCTGTATGTATCCAAATTTATTATCTAAATTAAAAACATATAAAATTCTCAAAAATTCATCATAACAGAGACAATTGACACATATGACACAAACAATAAAAATAAAAATAAATAAAAAATAATAAATTAAATACTGCCTTTGATGGTGTGACTATTACAAATTACTATTGTAGTCCACCTAAATTGGTGATAACGTGCTTTTATATCCTTTAATATGAGATTAAATCAATGCACTTCAAATATATGCCTCTGTGTGTCTATTTTTCTTAGACAAAATGACAGACCCAGTTATTGTGTGCACGCTGCTGTTAATTTTTGTCATATGAACGTTGCTTGAGTTAATTAGTCTGATAATACAAACAATGTGCTGGTTTCTCCTCCATTCAATCTGTAAAGACAGGGGCAAAGGGAGGGCGCCGGAATCTCCAAGTACCGGAGCCGCGCTGTGCTTCCACCTGTGCCGACAACAGTTATTTCCGTGCTGGTATGCTAATGCGATGTGCAATTCAGGGTCTGTCTTACCGGATCTCTGCGTAAATACCACAGCCTTAAATGATGTCAGTGTCCTTGCATAAGGCTCCGTAATGTATCAAAGTCCCGTACGTGGCTGGAAAAAATATTAGCAATGCAGATACCGGTGAGGCAAATGTCCAGAAAGGTGTGGGCTTTTTCTTACGCGTTTCCCCGCACCTGTACACCTGCGGTTTTGTCAGAGGATAACAGTCATGGTGCCAGAAGCACCTTTTAAACCCAAAGACTCCAATCGTTATCCAGAATGGTAATAATCACACCTATTCCATATATACAATCAAGCTTAATATCATCCATTTTTTGTTTCATATGTGTCCACATTTAAAATTTAAACATTTTATTATTTAATTAATAACCTTCAAAACGAGCCTGGTGAGGCAGCCAAATCGGAATGTGAAGGTTTGCATCCTTGATATCCAGAGACACTAGGAATTCCCCCTCCTCCAAACCTAAGATCACCACTCTCAGAGACTCCATCTTGAATTTGAACACTCGTAAGTACGGGTTCAACGACTTGAGGTTCAGAATCGGTCTTACCGAACAGTCCGGTTTCGGTACTACAAACAAGTTGAAATAGTACCCCTTGTTTTGAAGATGAGGTGGAACTGGAATTCCGAGTCTGCACCAGTTTTTGAATGGCGTCCCGTAAAATTATACTTGCCTCTTGTGAAACTGGTAATCCTGATTTGAAGAATCTGTGAGGTTGGAGCTCCTGGAACTCCAGCCTGTAGCCCTGGGAAATAAGATCTATGACCCAGGGATCCTGGCATGAACTTGTCCAGATGTGACTGAAGAATTTTATACGGGCTCCCACCTGCCAGTCTTCCAGGCATCGCGGTCCACTGTCATACTGAAGGATTTGAGGAAGCAGAGTCTGAGCTCTGTTCCTGAGAACCGGCAGTTGCTGGTTTGCGTGGTTTACCTCTTGCGCCACTGGTGGCTGTAGAAGCACCTCTGGATTTGCCCTTAAACTTGGCCATCCAAAAAGGACTGTAAATTTGAAGACGAGTAAGCTTTCCTGGAATTGATTTGGACCGAGCGCTTGTGTATGCTGTTGTGATGTACTGAATGAATAAATAAGAAATAAATTTAAATAACAAACAGAAGTAAATAAAAATAAAAATAAAAATAAAAATAAAAATAAAAACAAAAATAAAAACAAAATAAAAACAAGGGGAAGGGTGGGATGGAAGGTAGGGGGAAGTGCAATGTTTACAGCTCCTCTTGTGTATTTTTTGGAGCTTATGGACACTTTAGATGAAAAAAGGGGCTCAGTCTGTTCGTTTGTAGCAGAAAAAACTTTCCCTGACTTACCCTACTATCCACTATGGATGTGGTTCTGGTGTTGCTCTGGCAGGGCAGGGGATGGCTTCTCCTGCCTGTGCTGTTCAAACCGGCTCCACTCTTTCTGGCCACACTATAGCCGCTGCGTCGTTCGCAAACCGGAAGTTCGGGTTTTTACTTCCGGTGTTCGGGCGCTTGCGGCGGCGGGCTCCGTGTCCTGTGTTTAAGGCTTCTTCTTGTACTCCAACGCGTTTCGAATCCGCAGCAGGATTCTTTTTCAAGGAGATGATAAAACTGTATATGAAAAATGTCCGTTTTATATAGTATAACTTTATTAGTAAAACCGGATATGCCCGTGACCGGAAGTGGGTTATCCCGGCGGCATCCTCATGGTAAAAAGCTTCCATAGGGAAGTAAGTGAATATTTCGAATAAATGAATCTTTGCACTTCATAAAAGGGGAAAAAAGGGGTAAGGTAGAGGGTAAAAATGACTAAAAATAAAAATAACAATAAAAATAAATAAAAATGAAAATAAAAATAAATATAAATATAAAAATAAAAATACAGATAAAAATAAAATTAAAAAATAAATATAAAAATAAATATGGTTAAGGTAGCATTTGTGTTACAGGAAGACATTTAGTTCTATGTCAATATTCAGACCGTATGGTTCTAGACTCTTCATTTTATATATCCATTCGGTCTCTTTTTTCTTCAGTGTTTTTACAATGTCCTCTCCTCTCCAGTGAGCTTCAATCTTTTGAATTCCAATAAATTTCAGCCCAGTGGGGTCCTGGTTGTGTTTTGTTAGAAAATGTGCTGAGACGCTGTGTGTTTTCAAGCCTCTCTTTATGTTGTACACATGTTCTGCTATCCTGACTTTGAGTTTGCGTTTTGTTTGTCCTACGTATTGTTTTCCACATGTACATTCCAGGATGTACACGACTCCTTCTGTGTGGCAGGTTACATGATTCGGAATTTCGAATTCTTCTTTTGTTATGTTTGACTTAAAGGCGGTTACAGGTTTAGTAGATGTCTTCTGGTTTCTACAACCAATGCAGGTCATGCACTGGTGAAAACCTTTTGTTTTTATTTGATTTTGTACTTGTTGCATTGGTAAAAAGCTATGAGTCAGTTGTTGTTTTAAGTTATTAGCTTTCCTGTAGATTATTTTTGGTTTTCTAGGGATAGATGCTTTTAGATCTTCATCAAGAGAAAGGATATGCCAATGTTTTTCAAGTATTTGTTCAACATCTTTATGATTACTGGTGAATTGTGTTATAAAGGTGACCGGTAGTTCTTTTTTGTCTTTTTGTTTGAAAGTCAATAAATCTTTTCTGTCCATGTTTTTCACTTTTTCTAATTGTTGTGTTAAATGGCTTTCTTTATATCCCTTTTGAAGGAATTTTGTTTTCATTTCATTTGCTTGATGTTCAAATACTGTCTGATCTGTGCAATTTCGTTTTAATCGACGAAATTGTCCGCCTGGGATGTTGTTTATCCATTGTTTGTGATGGTTGCTGTTATGTGAAAGCATATTGTTACCGTTTACTTTTTTGAAATGAGTTCTTGTTAGGATGTGGTTTGTTTCTATGTAAATTTCCAAATCGAGGAAAATTACCATTTCTTCACTATGTATAGTGGTGAATTCGAGATTCATACTGTTACTGTTGATGTGTTCCTTGAATTGTGATAGGTCTTCTTGAGTTCCTTTCCAGATGAAGAACACGTCATCTATGTATCGATGCCAGCTTATGATATTTGACAGAAAAGGGTTGTTATTCCAGATGTTGAGGTCCTCCCAGTATGCAACAAATAAATTAGCATAACTGGGTGCGAATGACGTTCCCATCGCTGTCCCGCACTGTTGTAGGAAGAAATCGCCTTCATACCAGAAATAGTTGTTGTAGAGAATGAATTCAATGCTGTCCATGATGAAATTGATTTGGGAATTGGTGATTGTCGTCTGAGAGCAAAGGAAGTGTCGAGTTGCCTCACATCCTGCATGATGATTAATTGCAGTATACATGGATTTGATGTCGCTTGTACATAATATGTACCCTTCTTGCCATTCTGTATTATTGATTACTTGCAGTATATTTGTGGTGTCTTTAAGGAAACTTCTTTGCTTTCCCACAATGTCCTGAAGATAATGATCGATGTATTTTGATAAATTCGCAGAAACTGAGCAGATTCCAGATACGATGGGTCTCCCCGGTGGATTGTCCAGATTTTTATGGATTTTTGGGAGGTAGTAGAAGGTTGGGATTTTTGGATCTTTTATACAGATGTAGTCGTATTCTTTTTTGTTGATAATTCCCAATTCTAAACCTTCTAACATTTGCTCTCTTAGTTTTGCTGTGATTTCCTGTGTTGGGTCTTTTGTCAATTTTTTGTATGTTGCTTGGTCTGAAAGGAGTCTTTCTGCTTCTTGTTTGTAAGTGTCTAGGTCTAAGATCACCACGCCCCCTCCTTTGTCCGCTGGTTTTATTACCACTGTTTTATCTTCTTTTAAGTTTTTTAATGCATTTCTTTCGTCTTTTGTGAAGTTGAAACCCTGCTTTGGTTTGGTTGTTAGGTTTTCTATTTCCTTTTCCACGAGATTTTGAAAAGTGGTGATATGAGGACCTTTTATATGAGTTGGAAAAAAAGTTGATGTTGGTTTTAAATCTGTGTGTAAAAATTCGTGATCCGTTATTGGTATTCTTTCTTTTGGTCGTTCCTGATTTTGTGAAAAAAATTTTTTGATACATAATTTTCTTACAAACTTATGTGTATCGATGAACAGGTTAAATTTATTCGTGCCTGAATGTGGGGCAAATTTCAAGCCTTTTCGTAGAACATTTTCCTCGTAGGTTGATAATGATCTCTTACTCAAATTGAATATCGTCTCTGATGTTGATGGTGTATCTATCACTTCTTTCCTTGTGGTCTTTTGTCTTTTTCCTCCTCTTGTCCCTCTTTTTCTAAAGTGGTGTTCCTCCTCTTTTTGGTTGCTGATAGCACGTAATCGGGTGGTTTCTCTGGTCCCCAAACGGTGTCTAAAAAATCCTGGTCATCATCGTCTTCTTCTTCACTTATTTGGTCATCTTCCAGATATCTTTTTTTCGTATTCCTCCCCTTTTGATCTTCTTTTTGTTCTATTTTCTTCATTAGGTCATTTAGATCATTAGCTTCTTCTTTTCTTGCTTGTTCTACCCCATTTCGGTATGACTGTTTAATTAGTGTATAGGGATTGTTTGGACGATGATTAACAGTTTGTTGTTTCTCCCGTGTTGAACTCGTCCCTGGTTTTGGATAAGGTGTTTTTTTCGGAGTATACGATCTCTGTGGTTTGGTTCTGGATGCTAGTTGATCCCTCTGTGGTTGTCTTCTTTGTTCCCAGTTCTTAATAGGCTGTTTAAAGGCTTGTCTTCTAGTGTTTTGTTGATACTGGTAGTGCTTTTTTTCTTCCTGATCTCTCTTATACTTTTTCTGTTTTTGTACTATGATGGTATCTTCTAGTTTCTCCATTTTTTGATGGGTCAAATTCATCAGGGTTTTATAGTCTTCCATTGTGTGAAGGGGTTCAAATTTCTTTTCTATTTCAATAATTGCATCTGTGATGTTTTTTAAGGATATTTTTCTTTCTTCTATGATTGCATTAATTAATTGCTTTGAACAGTTGTCTAGAATCATGTTCCATTTGTTGTGGAAGTTTGGATCTGCTGGGTCAAACGTGCATTGTTTTTGCATCCGTAGGCCTTTGGGGATCATTTCCTGTTCCAAATATTTTGTTAGTGTTGTTAATTCCCACCATTGTTTGATTTCTTTTATATAAAGTTTTTCTAATTTTAGAAATTGGCTGCAGAAACGCTCATCTTCTACCTGTATTTCTGCTATTGGCAAGATATTAGTTATAGAGAAGATGTCATCCAAATTTTGACGTTTCTGATTGTATGTTTTGTATGCCATGTGTAGCTGCAGCTGCTATTTAGAAGATATGAAAAATGGATAAGTATAGTGTGCTGCGCTTGTGAATTAAAGCTGCTCAGGTTAGTGTTTAACGTATGTGGAATTGATTTGGACCGAGCGCTTGTGTATGCTGTTGTGATGTACTGAATGAATAAATAAGAAATAAATTTAAATAACAAACAGAAGTAAATAAAAATAAAAATAAAAATAAAAATAAAAATAAAAACAAAAATAAAAACAAAATAAAAACAAGGGGAAGGGTGGGATGGAAGGTAGGGGGAAGTGCAATGTTTACAGCTCCTCTTGTGTATTTTTTGGAGCTTATGGACACTTTAGATGAAAAAAGGGGCTCAGTCTGTTCGTTTGTAGCAGAAAAAACTTTCCCTGACTTACCCTACTATCCACTATGGATGTGGTTCTGGTGTTGCTCTGGCAGGGCAGGGGATGGCTTCTCCTGCCTGTGCTGTTCAAACCGGCTCCACTCTTTCTGGCCACACTATAGCCGCTGCGTCGTTCGCAAACCGGAAGTTCGGGTTTTTACTTCCGGTGTTCGGGCGCTTGCGGCGGCGGGCTCCGTGTCCTGTGTTTAAGGCTTCTTCTTGTACTCCAACGCGTTTCGAATCCGCAGCAGGATTCTTTTTCAAGGAGATGATAAAACTGTATATGAAAAATGTCCGTTTTATATAGTATAACTTTATTAGTAAAACCGGATATGCCCGTGACCGGAAGTGGGTTATCCCGGCGGCATCCTCATGGTAAAAAGCTTCCATAGGGAAGTAAGTGAATATTTCGAATAAATGAATCTTTGCACTTCATAAAAGGGGAAAAAAGGGGTAAGGTAGAGGGTAAAAATGACTAAAAATAAAAATAACAATAAAAATAAATAAAAATGAAAATAAAAATAAATATAAATATAAAAATAAAAATACAGATAAAAATAAAATTAAAAAATAAATATAAAAATAAATATGGTTAAGGTAGCATTTGTGTTACAGGAAGACATTTAGTTCTATGTCAATATTCAGACCGTATGGTTCTAGACTCTTCATTTTATATATCCATTCGGTCTCTTTTTTCTTCAGTGTTTTTACAATGTCCTCTCCTCTCCAGTGAGCTTCAATCTTTTGAATTCCAATAAATTTCAGCCCAGTGGGGTCCTGGTTGTGTTTTGTTAGAAAATGTGCTGAGACGCTGTGTGTTTTCAAGCCTCTCTTTATGTTGTACACATGTTCTGCTATCCTGACTTTGAGTTTGCGTTTTGTTTGTCCTACGTATTGTTTTCCACATGTACATTCCAGGATGTACACGACTCCTTCTGTGTGGCAGGTTACATGATTCGGAATTTCGAATTCTTCTTTTGTTATGTTTGACTTAAAGGCGGTTACAGGTTTAGTAGATGTCTTCTGGTTTCTACAACCAATGCAGGTCATGCACTGGTGAAAACCTTTTGTTTTTATTTGATTTTGTACTTGTTGCATTGGTAAAAAGCTATGAGTCAGTTGTTGTTTTAAGTTATTAGCTTTCCTGTAGATTATTTTTGGTTTTCTAGGGATAGATGCTTTTAGATCTTCATCAAGAGAAAGGATATGCCAATGTTTTTCAAGTATTTGTTCAACATCTTTATGATTACTGGTGAATTGTGTTATAAAGGTGACCGGTAGTTCTTTTTTGTCTTTTTGTTTGAAAGTCAATAAATCTTTTCTGTCCATGTTTTTCACTTTTTCTAATTGTTGTGTTAAATGGCTTTCTTTATATCCCTTTTGAAGGAATTTTGTTTTCATTTCATTTGCTTGATGTTCAAATACTGTCTGATCTGTGCAATTTCGTTTTAATCGACGAAATTGTCCGCCTGGGATGTTGTTTATCCATTGTTTGTGATGGTTGCTGTTATGTGAAAGCATATTGTTACCGTTTACTTTTTTGAAATGAGTTCTTGTTAGGATGTGGTTTGTTTCTATGTAAATTTCCAAATCGAGGAAAATTACCATTTCTTCACTATGTATAGTGGTGAATTCGAGATTCATACTGTTACTGTTGATGTGTTCCTTGAATTGTGATAGGTCTTCTTGAGTTCCTTTCCAGATGAAGAACACGTCATCTATGTATCGATGCCAGCTTATGATATTTGACAGAAAAGGGTTGTTATTCCAGATGTTGAGGTCCTCCCAGTATGCAACAAATAAATTAGCATAACTGGGTGCGAATGACGTTCCCATCGCTGTCCCGCACTGTTGTAGGAAGAAATCGCCTTCATACCAGAAATAGTTGTTGTAGAGAATGAATTCAATGCTGTCCATGATGAAATTGATTTGGGAATTGGTGATTGTCGTCTGAGAGCAAAGGAAGTGTCGAGTTGCCTCACATCCTGCATGATGATTAATTGCAGTATACAGGGATTTGATGTCGCTTGTACATAATATGTACCCTTCTTGCCATTCTGTATTATTGATTACTTGCAGTATATTTGTGGTGTCTTTAAGGAAACTTCTTTGCTTTCCCACAATGTCCTGAAGATAATGATCGATGTATTTTGATAAATTCGCAGAAACTGAGCAGATTCCAGATACGATGGGTCTCCCCGGTGGATTGTCCAGATTTTTATGGATTTTTGGGAGGTAGTAGAAGGTTGGGATTTTTGGATCTTTTATACAGATGTAGTCGTATTCTTTTTTGTTGATAATTCCCAATTCTAAACCTTCTAACATTTGCTCTCTTAGTTTTGCTGTGATTTCCTGTGTTGGGTCTTTTGTCAATTTTTTGTATGTTGCTTGGTCTGAAAGGAGTCTTTCTGCTTCTTGTTTGTAAGTGTCTAGGTCTAAGATCACCACGCCCCCTCCTTTGTCCGCTGGTTTTATTACCACTGTTTTATCTTCTTTTAAGTTTTTTAATGCATTTCTTTCGTCTTTTGTGAAGTTGAAACCCTGCTTTGGTTTGGTTGTTAGGTTTTCTATTTCCTTTTCCACGAGATTTTGAAAAGTGGTGATATGAGGACCTTTTATATGAGTTGGAAAAAAAGTTGATGTTGGTTTTAAATCTGTGTGTAAAAATTCGTGATCCGTTATTGGTATTCTTTCTTTTGGTCGTTCCTGATTTTGTGAAAAAAATTTTTTGATACATAATTTTCTTACAAACTTATGTGTATCGATGAACAGGTTAAATTTATTCGTGCCTGAATGTGGGGCAAATTTCAAGCCTTTTCGTAGAACATTTTCCTCGTAGGTTGATAATGATCTCTTACTCAAATTGAATATCGTCTCTGATGTTGATGGTGTATCTATCACTTCTTTCCTTGTGGTCTTTTGTCTTTTTCCTCCTCTTGTCCCTCTTTTTCTAAAGTGGTGTTCCTCCTCTTTTTGGTTGCTGATAGCACGTAATCGGGTGGTTTCTCTGGTCCCCAAACGGTGTCTAAAAAATCCTGGTCATCATCGTCTTCTTCTTCACTTATTTGGTCATCTTCCAGATATCTTTTTTTCGTATTCCTCCCCTTTTGATCTTCTTTTTGTTCTATTTTCTTCATTAGGTCATTTAGATCATTAGCTTCTTCTTTTCTTGCTTGTTCTACCCCATTTCGGTATGACTGTTTAATTAGTGTATAGGGATTGTTTGGACGATGATTAACAGTTTGTTGTTTCTCCCGTGTTGAACTCGTCCCTGGTTTTGGATAAGGTGTTTTTTTCGGAGTATACGATCTCTGTGGTTTGGTTCTGGATGCTAGTTGATCCCTCTGTGGTTGTCTTCTTTGTTCCCAGTTCTTAATAGGCTGTTTAAAGGCTTGTCTTCTAGTGTTTTGTTGATACTGGTAGTGCTTTTTTTCTTCCTGATCTCTCTTATACTTTTTCTGTTTTTGTACTATGTACTATTTGTTATTTAAATTTATTTCTTATTTATTCATTCAGTACATCAGTACATTCAGTACATCACAACAGCATACACAAGCGCTCGGTCCAAATCAATTCCACATACGTTAAACACTAACCTGAGCAGCTTTAATTCACAAGCGCAGCACACTATACTTATCCATTTTTCATATCTTCTAAATAGCAGCTGCAGCTACACATGGCATACAAAACATACAATCAGAAACGTCAAAATTTGGATGACATCTTCTCTATAACTAATATCTTGCCAATAGCAGAAATACAGGTAGAAGATGAGCGTTTCTGCAGCCAATTTCTAAAATTAGAAAAACTTTATATAAAAGAAATCAAACAATGGTGGGAATTAACAACACTAACAAAATATTTGGAACAGGAAATGATCCCCAAAGGCCTACGGATGCAAAAACAATGCACGTTTGACCCAGCAGATCCAAACTTCCACAACAAATGGAACATGATTCTAGACAACTGTTCAAAGCAATTAATTAATGCAATCATAGAAGAAAGAAAAATATCCTTAAAAAACATCACAGATGCAATTATTGAAATAGAAAAGAAATTTGAACCCCTTCACACAATGGAAGACTATAAAACCCTGATGAATTTGACCCATCAAAAAATGGAGAAACTAGAAGATACCATCATAGTACAAAAACAGAAAAAGTATAAGAGAGATCAGGAAGAAAAAAAGCACTACCAGTATCAACAAAACACTAGAAGACAAGCCTTTAAACAGCCTATTAAGAACTGGGAACAAAGAAGACAACCACAGAGGGATCAACTAGCATCCAGAACCAAACCACAGAGATCGTATACTCCGAAAAAAACACCTTATCCAAAACCAGGGACGAGTTCAACACGGGAGAAACAACAAACTGTTAATCATCGTCCAAACAATCCCTATACACTAATTAAACAGTCATACCGAAATGGGGTAGAACAAGCAAGAAAAGAAGAAGCTAATGATCTAAATGACCTAATGAAGAAAATAGAACAAAAAGAAGATCAAAAGGGGAGGAATACGAAAAAAAGATATCTGGAAGATGACCAAATAAGTGAAGAAGAAGACGATGATGACCAGGATTTTTTAGACACCGTTTGGGGACCAGAGAAACCACCCGATTACGTGCTATCAGCAACCAAAAAGAGGAGGAACACCACTTTAGAAAAAGAGGGACAAGAGGAGGAAAAAGACAAAAGACCACAAGGAAAGAAGTGATAGATACACCATCAACATCAGAGACGATATTCAATTTGAGTAAGAGATCATTATCAACCTACGAGGAAAATGTTCTACGAAAAGGCTTGAAATTTGCCCCACATTCAGGCACGAATAAATTTAACCTGTTCATCGATACACATAAGTTTGTAAGAAAATTATGTATCAAAAAATTTTTTTCACAAAATCAGGAACGACCAAAAGAAAGAATACCAATAACGGATCACGAATTTTTACACACAGATTTAAAACCAACATCAACTTTTTTTCCAACTCATATAAAAGGTCCTCATATCACCACTTTTCAAAATCTCGTGGAAAAGGAAATAGAAAACCTAACAACCAAACCAAAGCAGGGTTTCAACTTCACAAAAGACGAAAGAAATGCATTAAAAAACTTAAAAGAAGATAAAACAGTGGTAATAAAACCAGCGGACAAAGGAGGGGGCGTGGTGATCTTAGACCTAGACACTTACAAACAAGAAGCAGAAAGACTCCTTTCAGACCAAGCAACATACAAAAAATTGACAAAAGACCCAACACAGGAAATCACAGCAAAACTAAGAGAGCAAATGTTAGAAGGTTTAGAATTGGGAATTATCAACAAAAAAGAATACGACTACATCTGTATAAAAGATCCAAAAATCCCAACCTTCTACTACCTCCCAAAAATCCATAAAAATCTGGACAATCCACCGGGGAGACCCATCGTATCTGGAATCTGCTCAGTTTCTGCGAATTTATCAAAATACATCGATCATTATCTTCAGGACATTGTGGGAAAGCAAAGAAGTTTCCTTAAAGACACCACAAATATACTGCAAGTAATCAATAATACAGAATGGCAAGAAGGGTACATATTATGTACAAGCGACATCAAATCCCTGTATACTGCAATTAATCATCATGCAGGATGTGAGGCAACTCGACACTTCCTTTGCTCTCAGACGACAATCACCAATTCCCAAATCAATTTCATCATGGACAGCATTGAATTCATTCTCTACAACAACTATTTCTGGTATGAAGGCGATTTCTTCCTACAACAGTGCGGGACAGCGATGGGAACGTCATTCGCACCCAGTTATGCTAATTTATTTGTTGCATACTGGGAGGACCTCAACATCTGGAATAACAACCCTTTTCTGTCAAATATCATAAGCTGGCATCGATACATAGATGACGTGTTCTTCATCTGGAAAGGAACTCAAGAAGACCTATCACAATTCAAGGAACACATCAACAGTAACAGTATGAATCTCGAATTCACCACTATACATAGTGAAGAAATGGTAATTTTCCTCGATTTGGAAATTTACATAGAAACAAACCACATCCTAACAAGAACTCATTTCAAAAAAGTAAACGGTAACAATATGCTTTCACATAACAGCAACCATCACAAACAATGGATAAACAACATCCCAGGCGGACAATTTCGTCGATTAAAACGAAATTGCACAGATCAGACAGTATTTGAACATCAAGCAAATGAAATGAAAACAAAATTCCTTCAAAAGGGATATAAAGAAAGCCATTTAACACAACAATTAGAAAAAGTGAAAAACATGGACAGAAAAGATTTATTGACTTTCAAACAAAAAGACAAAAAAGAACTACCGGTCACCTTTATAACACAATTCACCAGTAATCATAAAGATGTTGAACAAATACTTGAAAAACATTGGCATATCCTTTCTCTTGATGAAGATCTAAAAGCATCTATCCCTAGAAAACCAAAAATAATCTACAGGAAAGCTAATAACTTAAAACAACAACTGACTCATAGCTTTTTACCAATGCAACAAGTACAAAATCAAATAAAAACAAAAGGTTTTCACCAGTGCATGACCTGCATTGGTTGTAGAAACCAGAAGACATCTACTAAACCTGTAACCGCCTTTAAGTCAAACATAACAAAAGAAGAATTCGAAATTCCGAATCATGTAACCTGCCACACAGAAGGAGTCGTGTACATCCTGGAATGTACATGTGGAAAACAATACGTAGGACAAACAAAACGCAAACTCAAAGTCAGGATAGCAGAACATGTGTACAACATAAAGAGAGGCTTGAAAACACACAGCGTCTCAGCACATTTTCTAACAAAACACAACCAGGACCCCACTGGGCTGAAATTTATTGGAATTCAAAAGATTGAAGCTCACTGGAGAGGAGAGGACATTGTAAAAACACTGAAGAAAAAAGAGACCGAATGGATATATAAAATGAAGAGTCTAGAACCATACGGTCTGAATATTGACATAGAACTAAATGTCTTCCTGTAACACAAATGCTACCTTAACCATATTTATTTTTATATTTATTTTTTAATTTTATTTTTATCTGTATTTTTATTTTTATATTTATATTTATTTTTATTTTCATTTTTATTTATTTTTATTGTTATTTTTATTTTTAGTCATTTTTACCCTCTACCTTACCCCTTTTTTCCCCTTTTATGAAGTGCAAAGATTCATTTATTCGAAATATTCACTTACTTCCCTATGGAAGCTTTTTACCATGAGGATGCCGCCGGGATAACCCACTTCCGGTCACGGGCATATCCGGTTTTACTAATAAAGTTATACTATATAAAACGGACATTTTTCATATACAGTTTTATCATCTCCTTGAAAAAGAATCCTGCTGCGGATTCGAAACGCGTTGGAGTACAAGAAGAAGCCTTAAACACAGGACACGGAGCCCGCCGCCGCAAGCGCCCGAACACCGGAAGTAAAAACCCGAACTTCCGGTTTGCGAACGACGCAGCGGCTATAGTGTGGCCAGAAAGAGTGGAGCCGGTTTGAACAGCACAGGCAGGAGAAGCCATCCCCTGCCCTGCCAGAGCAACACCAGAACCACATCCATAGTGGATAGTAGGGTAAGTCAGGGAAAGTTTTTTCTGCTACAAACGAACAGACTGAGCCCCTTTTTTCATCTAAAGTGTCCATAAGCTCCAAAAAATACACAAGAGGAGCTGTAAACATTGCACTTCCCCCTACCTTCCATCCCACCCTTCCCCTTGTTTTTATTTTGTTTTTATTTTTGTTTTTATTTTTATTTTTATTTTTATTTTTATTTTTATTTACTTCTGTTTGTTATTTAAATTTATTTCTTATTTATTCATTCAGTACATCACAACAGCATACACAAGCGCTCGGTCCAAATCAATTCCACATACGTTAAACACTAACCTGAGCAGCTTTAATTCACAAGCGCAGCACACTATACTTATCCAAGCTTTCCTGGCTGGGGGAGCTGCGGAAGTAAGATATGTAGACTTACCTGCAGTAGCTTTGGAGATCCATTTGTCTAATTTGTCTCCAAATAAGGCCTCTCCTATGAATGGTAGACCTTCCACGCCTTTCCTGGAGTCCGCATCAGCAGTCCACTGGCATAGCCACAAGCCCCTGGGTACTGACACTGCCATAGCAGTGATGCGTGCATTAAGCAAGCCTATCTCTTTTATGGCTTCCATCATAAAGTTCGCAGAGTCTTGTATATATTGCAGGAGTAAAACAATCTCCCCCCCTAGGTAAGGAATCTAACCCCTCAATTAGGTTACCTGACCATTTAGCAATGGCTTTTGTAATCCACGCACATGCAATAGTGGGTCTCTGCGCCACCCCAGCAGCTGTGTAGAAGGATTTGAGTGTAGTCTCAATTTTACGATCAGTCGTGTCTTTCAGGGAGGCTGCACCAGGGACAGGCAATACTATTTTCCGAGACAGCCTGGACACTGATGCATCCACTATCGTGGATGTTCCCATTTTTTCCTATCCTCAGGAGGAAAAGATGAGAGTAACCTTTTAGGGATTTGAAATTTCCTATCGGGATTAACCCACAGTTCTTTAAACAGGGTATTCAATTCCTTTGATGCAGGAAAAGTGACTGAGGACCTCTTTTTTACATTAAAATAAGACTCCTCACACTCCTGTGTCCCCTTATCAGGAATCTGCAGAACGTCGCTGATAGCTTCTATAAGAGCCTCTATTCCCTGTGACAGAGCAGCATGCCTTCTTCTGAATCCACCTCACCCTCCTCCATGTCTGACCCTTCATCGTCAGAATCAGATTGCAGGACATGGGCCAGAGTTCGCTTTTGAGGACAAATGGTAGGGGAATGAGACGCTGGTATGGGGACTGAGTCTCTGTTCATAAACTCATCCACAGACTGTTTTAAGTATTGTGTCTCTTTCTCATTGTGGGACAATTTATTAGAAATATTGGAAATCATTATTTAATGGAATCCATCCATGCTGGTTCAGCAACGCTAGCCTGGGAAGGTGCACTACACTGAGTACATAGTAGTGAGCGCCCTGGGGAAGAGGAACACTCTGCCGTACATGAATCACACTCTTTGCCTGACACAATGTAAATGTAACAGCACACACACACACACACACACACACACACACACACACACACACACACACACACACACACACAGGAAAAGGTTAAAAGCACAATTAACCCACAAAGAGCCCTTTCAGGGAGACACAGAGATATACTGGAGCCAGCACACAGCGCCCTTATCGCTAATGCCAAGCTTAGCCGGGTCACAGACTAAGTATCCAGATTGGGGATTTAGTACACTAGTAATCGCTCCCCCACTGCTATGACCCCCTGGTACCGCTGAGGTAATCTGGCGTCACTCCGGAGGAGCTGCGCGTCTCTGTCAGTCAGAGTCTGTGTCCACTGCAGAGGGAAAATGGCGCTAGTGAGCTGCTGGATCCGCTCATAGTGAAGCCCCACCCCTTCAATGTCTTCCCGCTTTTTTATCCTGGCTGAGGTAATCTGATGCTTAAAATGGAGTGAGATCCATTTTAAGGAAGTGTCCGTCAGTGTGGGTACTGTGTACAGTCACATGGTGGATGTCCACCTCTGGCGATCCTGGCCTCTGTTGGGTGTCCCCGCGAGGTGAGGCACCGGCCTGTCTGGATCACCGATCCACAGGGCAGTGCTCTCAGGTGGCTCTCTCCGCCGGTGAGAGAGCAGCATGGTCCGTGGAGAACTGTCGGGCGGCGCTGAGGCCATGGGGTATTGACAGAGGCATAACTAGAACTTGAGGGGCTTCATAGCAAAATTTTTAAAAGACAACCTTTCTATAGAGAGGGGAGGTAGAGGGCGACACACACGGGGTAGAGTGGGAGTACAGGGTAACTCAAACGGGTAGAGTAAGCATACAAGGTGGCACAAACACACAGGGATAGGGGGTAGAGGGTGTCACACAGGGGTAGGGGGTGTACACTAGAGATGAGCGGGTTCGGTTTCTTTGAATCCGAACCCGCACGAACTTCACTTTTTTTTTCACGGGTCCGAGCGACTCGGATCTTCCCGCCTTGCTCGGTTAACCCGAGCGCGCCCGAACGTCATCATGACGCTGTCGGATTCTCGCGAGACTCGGATTCTATATAAGGAGCCGCGCGTCGCCGCCATTTTCACACGTGCATTGAGATTGATAGGGAGAGGACGTGGCTGGCGTCCTCTCCATTAGAATAGATTAGAAGAGAGAGAGAGAGAGAGAGATTGTGCAGACAGAGTTTACCACAGTGACCAGTGCAGTTGTTGTTAAGTTAACTTTTATTTAATATATCCGTTCTCTGCTATATCCGTTCTCTGCCTGAAAAAAACGATACACTTCAGTCACACAGTGTGACTCAGTCTGTGTGCACTCAGCTCAGCCCAGTGTGCTGCACATCAATGTATAAAAGCTTATAATAATTGTGGGGGAGACTGGGGAGCACTGCAGGTTGTTATAGCAGGAGCCAGGAGTACATAATATTATATTAATTTAAAATTAAACAGTGCACACTTTTGCTGCAGGAGTGCCACTGCCAGTGTGACTAGTGGTGACCAGTGCCTGACCACCAGTATAGTAGTATATTGTTGTATACTATCTCTTTATCAACCAGTCTATATTAGCAGCAGACACAGTACAGTGCGGTAGTTCACGGCTGTGGCTACCTCTGTGTCGGCAGTCGGCACTCGGCAGGCAGTCCGTCCATCCATAATTGTATAATTATATACCAATAACCGTGGTATTTTTTTTTCTTTCTTTATACCGTCGTCATAGTCATACTAGTTGTTACGAGTATACTACTATCTCTTTATCAACCAGTGTACAGTGCGGTAGTTCACGGCTGTGGCTACCTCTGTGTCGGCAGTCGGCAGGCAGTCCGTCCATCCATAATTGTATTATAATATATACCACCTAACCGTGGTTTTTTTTTCATTCTTTATACCGTCATAGTGTCATACTAGTTGTTACGAGTATACTACTATCTCTTTATCAACCAGTGTACAGTGCGGTAGTTCACGGCTGTGGCTACCTCTGTGTCGGCAGTCGGCAGGCAGTCCGTCCATCCATAATTGTATTATAATATATACCACCTAACCGTGGTTTTTTTTTCATTCTTTATACCGTCATAGTCAGTCATACTAGTTGTTACGAGTATACTACTATCTCTTTATCAACCAGTGTACAGTGCGGTAGTTCACGGCTGTGGCTACCTCTGTGTCGGAACTCGGCAGGCAGTCCGTCCATCCATAATTGTATTATAATATATACCACCTAACCGTGGTTTTTTTTTCATTCTTTATACCGTCATAGTCAGTCATACTAGTTGTTACGAGTATACTACTATCTCTTTATCAACCAGTGTACAGTGCGGTAGTTCACGGCTGTGGCTACCTCTGTGTCGGAACTCGGCAGGCAGTCCGTCCATCCATAATTGTATTACAATATATACCACCTAACCGTGGTTTTTTTTTCATTCTTTATACCGTCATAGTCAGTCATACTAGTTGTTACGAGTATACTACTATCTCTTTATCAACCAGTGTACAGTGCGGTAGTTCACGGCTGTGGCTACCTCTGTGTCGGAACTCGGCAGGCAGTCCGTCCATCCATAATTGTATTATTATAATATATACCACCTAACCGTGGTTTTTTTTTCATTCTTTATACCGTCATAGTGTCATACTAGTTGTTACGAGTATACTACTATCTCTTTATCAACCAGTGTACAGTGCGGTAGTTCACGGCTGTGGCTACCTCTGTGTCGGCAGTCGGCAGGCAGTCCGTCCATCCATAATTGTATTATATACCACCTAACCGTGGTTTTTTTATACCACCTAACCGTGGCAGTCCGTCCATAATTGTATACTAGTATCCAATCCATCCATCTCCATTGTTTACCTGAGGTGCCTTTTAGTTCTGCCTATAAAATATGGAGAACAAAAAAGTTGAGGTTCCAAAATTAGGGAAAGATCAAGATCCACTTCCACCTCGTGCTGAAGCTGCTGCCACTAGTCATGGCCGAGACGATGAAATGCCAGCAACGTCGTCTGCCAAGGCCGATGCCCAATGTCATAGTACAGAGCATGTCAAATCCAAAACACCAAATATCAGAAAAAAAAGGACTCCAAAACCTAAAATAAAATTGTCGGAGGAGAAGCGTAAACTTGCCAATATGCCATTTACCACACGGAGTGGCAAGGAACGGCTGAGGCCCTGGCCTATGTTCATGGCTAGTGGTTCAGCTTCACATGAGGATGGAAGCACTCAGCCTCTCGCTAGAAAACTGAAAAGACTCAAGCTGGCAAAAGCACCGCAAAGAACTGTGCGTTCTTTGAAATCCCAAATCCACAAGGAGAGTCCAATTGTGTCGTTTGCGATGCCTGACCTTCCCAACACTGGACGTGAAGAGCATGCGCCTTCCACTATTTGCATGCCCCCTGCAAGTGCTGGAAGGAGCACCCGCAGTCCAGTTCCTGATAGTCAGATTGAAGATGTCAGTGTTGAAGTACACCAGGATGAGGAGGATATGGGTGTTGCTGGCGCTGGGGAGGAAATTGACCAGGAGGATTCTGATGGTGAGGTGGTTTGTTTAAGTCAGGCACCCGGGGAGACACCTGTTGTCCGTGGGAGGAATATGGCCGTTGACATGCCAGGTGAAAATACCAAAAAAATCAGCTCTTCGGTGTGGAGGTATTTCACCAGAAATGCGGACAACAGGTGTCAAGCCGTGTGTTCCCTTTGTCAAGCTGTAATAAGTAGGGGTAAGGACGTTAACCACCTCGGAACATCCTCCCTTATACGTCACCTGCAGCGCATTCATAATAAGTCAGTGACAAGTTCAAAAACTTTGGGTGACAGCGGAAGCAGTCCACTGACCAGTAAATCCCTTCCTCTTGTAACCAAGCTCACGCAAACCACCCCACCAACTCCCTCAGTGTCAATTTCCTCCTTCCCCAGGAATGCCAATAGTCCTGCAGGCCATGTCACTGGCAAGTCTGACGAGTCCTCTCCTGCCTGGGATTCCTCCGATGCATCCTTGCGTGTAACGCCTACTGCTGCTGGCGCTGCTGTTGTTGCCGCTGGGAGTCGATGGTCATCCCAGAGGGGAAGTCGTAAGCCCACTTGTACTACTTCCAGTAAGCAATTGACTGTTCAACAGTCCTTTGCGAGGAAGATGAAATATCACAGCAGTCATCCTACTGCAAAGCGGATAACTGAGTCCTTGACAACTATGTTGGTGTTAGACGTGCATCCGGTATCCGCCGTTAGTTCACAGGGAACTAGACAATTTATTGAGGCAGTGTGCCCCCGTTACCAAATACCATCTAGGTTCCACTTCTCTAGGCAGGCGATACCGAGAATGTACACGGACGTCAGAAAAAGACTCACCAGTGTCCTAAAAAATGCAGTTGTACCCAATGTCCACTTAACCACGGACATGTGGACAAGTGGAGCAGGGCAGGGTCAGGACTATATGACTGTGACAGCCCACTGGGTAGATGTATGGACTCCCGCCGCAAGAACAGCAGCGGCGGCACCAGTAGCAGCATCTCGCAAACGCCAACTCTTTCCTAGGCAGGCTACGCTTTGTATCACCGCTTTCCAGAATATGCACACAGCTGAAAACCTCTTACGGCAACTGAGGAAGATCATCGCGGAATGGCTTACCCCAATTGGACTCTCCTGTGGATTTGTGGCATCGGACAACGCCAGCAATATTGTGTGTGCATTAAATATGGGCAAATTCCAGCACGTCCCATGTTTTGCACATACCTTGAATTTGGTGGTGCAGAATTTTTAAAAAAACGACAGGGGCGTGCAAGAGATGCTGTCGGTGGCCAGAAAAATTGCGGGACACTTTCGGCGTACAGGCACCACGTACAGAAGACTGGAGCACCACCAAAAACTACTGAACCTGCCCTGCCATCATCTGAAGCAAGAAGTGGTAACGAGGTGGAATTCAACCCTCTATATGCTTCAGAGGTTGGAGGAGCAGCAAAAGGCCATTCAAGCCTATACAATTGAGCACGATATAGGAGATGGAATGCACCTGTCTCAAGTGCAGTGGAGAATGATTTCAACGTTGTGCAAGGTTCTGATGCCCTTTGAACTTGCCACACGTGAAGTCAGTTCAGACACTGCCAGCCTGAGTCAGGTCATTCCCCTCATCAGGCTTTTGCAGAAGAAGCTGGAGGCATTGAAGAAGGAGCTAACACGGAGCGATTCCGCTAGGCATGTGGGACTTGTGGATGCAGCCCTTAATTCGCTTAACAAGGATTCACGGGTGGTCAATCTGTTGAAATCAGAGCACTACATTTTGGCCACCGTGCTCGATCCTAGATTTAAAGCCTACCTTGGATCTCTCTTTCCGGCAGACACAGGTCTGCTGGGGTTGAAAGACCTGCTGGTGACAAAATTGTCAAGTCAAGCGGAACGCGACCTGTCAACATCTCCTCCTTCACATTCTCCCGCAACTGGGGGTGCGAGGAAAAGGCTCAGAATTCCGAGCCCACCCGCTGGCGGTGATGCAGGGCAGTCTGGAGCGACTGCTGATGCTGACATCTGGTCCGGACTGAAGGACCTGACAACGATTACGGACATGTCGTCTACTGTCACTGCATATGATTCTCTCAACATTGATAGAATGGTGGAGGATTATATGAGTGACCGCATCCAAGTAGGCACGTCACACAGTCCGTACTTATACTGGCAGGAAAAAGAGGCAATTTGGAGGCCCTTGCACAAACTGGCTTTATTCTACCTAAGTTGCCCTCCCACAAGTGTGTACTCCGAAAGAGTGTTTAGTGCCGCCGCTCACCTTGTCAGCAATCGGCGTACGAGGTTACATCCAGAAAATGTGGAGAAGATGATGTTCATTAAAATGAATTATAATCAATTCCTCCGCGGAGACATTGACCAGCAGCAATTGCCTCCACAAAGTACACAGGGAGCTGAGATGGTGGATTCCAGTGGGGACGAATTGATAATCTGTGAGGAGGGGGATGTACACGGTGATATATCGGAGGGTGAAGATGAGGTGGACATCTTGCCTCTGTAGAGCCAGTTTGTGCAAGGAGAGATTAATTGCTTCTTTTTTGGGGGGGGTCCAAACCAACCCGTCATATCAGTCACAGTCGTGTGGCAGACCCTGTCACTGAAATGATGGGTTGGTTAAAGTGTGCATGTCCTGTTTTGTTTATACAACATAAGGGTGGGTGGGAGGGCCCAAGGATAATTCCATCTTGCACCTCTTTTTTCTTTTCTTTTTCTTTGCATCATGTGCTGATTGGGGAGGGTTTTTTGGAAGGGACATCCTGCGTGACACTGCAGTGCCACTCCTAGATGGGCCCGGTGTTTGTGTCGGCCACTAGGGTCGCTAATCTTACTCACACAGCTACCTCATTGCGCCTCTTTTTTTCTTTGCGTCATGTGCTGTTTGGGGAGGGTTTTTTGGAAGGGACATCCTGCGTGACACTGCAGTGCCACTCCTAGATGTGCCCGGTGTTTGTGTCGGCCACTAGGGTCGCTAATCTTACTCACACAGTCAGCTACCTCATTGCGCCTCTTTTTTTCTTTGCGTCATGTGCTGTTTGGGGAGGGTTTTTTGGAAGGGCCATCCTGCGTGACACTGCAGTGCCACTCCTAGATGGGCCCGGTGTTTGTGTCGGCCACTAGGGTCGCTAATCTTACTCACACAGCTACCTCATTGCGCCTCTTTTTTTCTTTGCGTCATGTGCTGTTTGGGGAGGGTTTTTTGGAAGGGACATCCTGCGTGACACTGCAGTGCCACTCCTAGATGGGCCCGGTGTTTGTGTCGGCCACTAGGGTCGCTTATCTTACTCACACAGCGACCTCGGTGCAAATTTTAGGACTAAAAATAATATTGTGAGGTGTGAGGTATTCAGAATAGACTGAAAATGAGTGTAAATTATGGTTTTTGAGGTTAATAATACTTTGGGATCAAAATGACCCCCAAATTCTATGATTTAAGCTTTTTTTTAGTGTTTTTGGAAAAAAACACCCGAATCCAAAACACACCCGAATCCGACAAAAATAATTCGGTGAGGTTTTGCCAAAACGCGTTCGAACCCAAAACACGGCCGCGGAACCGAACCCAAAACCAAAACACAAAACCCGAAAAATTTCAGGCGCTCATCTCTAGTGTACACTGTGTCATACACACAGGATTAGAGGGTACAGGGTGTCATACACACACATGCGTAGAAGAGTACAGTATCTCACAAACACACACACACACGGGGTAATGGGTGCAGGGTGTCATGCACAGGGGAAGAGGGTGTACACTGTGTCACACATGGGAGTGTAGGAGGGTACAGAGTGTTACACATACACAGGGGTAGGGGGTGTACACTGTCATATACACAGGTAGGGGGTACACACACAGGGTAGGGGGTACAGTGCAGGGTGTCATACACTTGGGGGACGTACAAGGTGTCACACACACACACACACACACACACACACACACACACACACACACACACACCGAGGGGTATAGGGTGTCACACACAAGGGAAGGGGGTGTACACTGTCACACATGGGAGTGTAGGGAGGTGCAGAGTGTCACACATACAGTGCAGAGTGTCATACACTGGGTGGGTACAAGGAGTCACATACACTTACAGTGGTACAGTGTGTCACAAAATGTCTGCGTGGGCAGTAACAGGCAGGGTATGGTCCCCGGGATTTGAGTTACCTGTGTCCAGCACCACTACCCACCGTAGAAGGCCTGTTTGCAGCGTGTCTGGTGCAGGGTATGCGGCCCACAGTAGTTACGCCACTGGTATAGGGATTTGATCAGCTCTGGCGTAGGCTGCAGGTGCTGCCCGCCGCGGGAGGGACTAGTGGGTGGGTGGATAAAGGCGGAACACACGCCTGAGCACGGCTCCCTGCTGACCGCACATGTACTTTTTCAGAATGGCCCGGGGTCAGTGGGGACGCTCTCCTGTGGGATGGGCTATAAGTTTAATGAATGATGTCTGCCTTGCCCGGCTGCTCCTCCTCCACTTGTATAATCCTCTCTGCAGCTGGGCAAGGGAGACATCAGTTATTAAACCGGTAGCCAATCCAGGAGGAGCACGTCCCGGTGGACCCATCCACTTTCAAAAAGTGAGTCCCCTTGCGAACACTGAATTTACTTAATTTCATATTTTTTTCTTAAACTTCTCTTTGGCCTAGGGGTGCCGTGAAAAAAAATCTGAAACTCAAGGGCTCCATGATTCAAAAAAGGTTGGAAATGACTGCACAACACCATCATTTCCATGACTGAATCTGCGCAGACATTTAGCATCTTGATTATGCACATACCACACTGAGTAGCCTGATGGGGAAGTAGTTTCTTGAGCTTAATGGGACAATGAGTAATGTTATGTAGAGCATTTTAACCGTGTCGGCATTAAACTTTAAACAACATCGTAAAGCAGTATGTTTAAAGTTAAAAATAAGATTTTAAACCTACCGGTAAATCTTTTTCTCCTAGTCCGTAGAGGATGCTGGGGACTCCGTAAGGACCATGGGGATAGACGGGCTCCGCAGGAGACATGGGCACTAAAAAGAACTTTAGATATGGGTGTGCACTGGCTCCTCCCTCTATGCCCCTCCTCCAGACCTCAGTTAGAAAACTGTGCCCAGATTAGACGGACAGTACGAGGAAAGGATTTTGTTAATCTAAGGGCAAGATTCATACCAGCCCACACCATCCACACCGTATAACATGGAATATACGAACCAGTTAACAGTATGAACAAAAACAGCATCAGCCCGAGACTGATCCAAACTGTAACATAACCCTTATGTAAGCAATAACTATATACAAGCCTTGCAGAAATCTGTCCGCACTTGGGATGGGTGCCCAGCATCCTCTACGGACTAGGAGAAAAAGATTTACCGGTAGGTTTAAAATATTATTTTCTCTTACGTCCTAGAGGATGCTGGGGACTCCGTAAGGACCATGGGGATTATACCAAAGCTCTAAAACGGGCGGGAGAGTGCGGATGACTCTGCAGCACCGATTGAGCAAACATGAGGTCCTCATCAGCCAGGGTATCAAACTTGTAAAACTTTGCAAAAGTGTTTGAACCCGACCAAGTCGCCGCTCGACAAAGCTGTAATGCCGAGACACCTCGGGCAGCCACCCAAGAAGAGCCCACCTTCCTAGTGGAATGGGCCTTTACCGAATTTGGCAACGGCAATCCAGCCGTAGAATGAGCCTGCTGAATCGTGTTACAGATCCAGCGAGCAATAGTCTGCTTAGAAGCAGGAGCGCCAACCTTGTTGGCTGCATACAGGACAAACAGTGCCTCTGTTTTCCTAACCCGAGCCGTTCTGGCTACATACATTTTCAATGCCCTGACCACATCAAGGGACTCGGAATCCTCCAAGTCCCTCGTAGCCACAGGTACCACAATAGGTTGGTTCATATGAAAAGAGGAAACCACCTTAGGCAAAAATTGAGGACGAGTCCGCAACTCAGCTCTATCCACATGGAAGATCAGATAGGGGCTTTTGTGAGACAAAGCCGCTAACTCAGATACTCTCCTAGCAGATGCCAAGGCCAACAACATGACCACCTTCCAAGTGAGATACTTTAATTCCACCGTTTGAAGCGGCTCAAACCAGTGAGACTTAAGGAACCTTAACACCACGTTAAGGTCCCATGGTGCCACTGGAGGCACAAAAGGAGGTTGGATATGCAGCACTCCCTTCACCAAAGTCTGGACTTCTGGGAGAGAAGCCAATTCCTTCTGAAAGAAATGGATAGGGCCGAAATCTGAACTTTAATGGAGCCTAATTTTAGGCCCAAATTCACTCCAGTCTGGAGGAAATGAAAACGGCCCAGATGGAATTCTTCTGGAGGAGCATTCTTGGACTCACACCAAGACACATACTTCCTCCAAATACGGTGATAATGTTTCGCCATCACCTCCTTCCTAGCCTTTATCAGAGTAGGAATGACCTCATCCGGAATGCCCTTTTCAGCTAGGATCCGGCGTTCAACCGCCAAGCCGTCAAACGCAGCCGTGGTAAGTCTTGGAATAGACATGGCCCCTTTTGCAACAGGTCCTCTCTGAGAGGAAGAGGCCACGGATCTTCTGTGAGCATTTCCTGCAGATCCAGATACCAGGCCCTTCGAGGCCAATCTGGAACAATGAGAATTGTCTGTACTCCTCTTCGTCTTATGATTCTCAATATCTTTGAGATGAGAGGAAGAGGAGGGAACACATAGACCGACTGGAACACCCACGGTGTCACCAGGGCGTCCACTGCTATCGCCTGAGGGTCCCTTGATCTGGCGCAATGCCTCGGAAGTTTCTTGTTGAGGCGTGACGCCATCATATCTATTTGAGGCAGCCCCCACTGACTTGTAATCTCTGCAAAGACTTCCAGATGAAGTCCCCACTCTCCGGGATGTAGATCGTGTCTGCTGAGGAAGTCTGCTTCCCAGTTGTTCACTCCCGGAATGAAGACTGCTGTCAGAGCGCTTACATGATTTTCCGCCCAGCGAAGAATCCTGGTGGCTTCTGTCATTGCCACTCTGCTCTTTGTTCCGCCTTGGCGGTTTACATGAGCAACTGCGGTGATGTTGTCTGACTGAATCAGAACCGGTAGGTCGCGAAGCAAATTCTCCACTTGACGAAGGCCGTTGTATATGGCCCTTAATTCCAGTACGTTGATGCGTAGACAAGCCTCCTGGCTTGACCACAGACCTTGGAAGTTTCTTCCCCGTGTGACTGCTCCCCATCCTCGGAGGCTCGCGTCCGTGGTTACCAGAACCCAGTCCTGAATGCCAAACCTGTGACCCTTTAGTAGGTGAGCACTCTGCAGCCATCACAGGAGAGATACCCTGGCCCTTGGGGACAGGCTGATCATCTGATGTATATGTAGATGTGACCCGGACCACTTGTCCAGAAGGTCCCACTGAAAGGTCCTCGCATGGAACCTGCCGAATGGAATGGCCTCGTAAGACGCCACCATCTTTCCCAGAACTCGAGTGCATTGATGCACCGACACCCTTTTCGGCTTCAACAGGTCCCTGACCAAGTTCTGGAGTTCCTGGGCCTTTTCCATCAGAAGAAAAACCCTTTTCTGTTCTGTATCCAGAATCATGCCTAAGAAAGGCAATCGGTTCATTGGAACCAACTGTGACTTTGGTAGATTGAGAATCCAGCCGTGCTGCTGCAACACCCTCAGGGAGAGTGATACGCTGTTCAGCAACTGCTCTCTTGATCTCGCTTTTATTAGGAGATCGTCCAAGTACGGGTTAATTGTGACTCCCTGCCTGCGCAGGAGCACCATCATTTCCGCCATTACCTTGGTGAAAATTCTCGGGGCCGTGGAAAGCCCAAACGGCAACGTCTGAAATTGGTAATGACAATCCTGTACCGCAAATCTCAGGAACGCCTGATGAGGATATATGGGGACATGAAGGTATGCATCCTTTATGTCCAGAGACACCATATAATCCCCCCCCTCCAGGCTGGCGATGACCGCTCTGAGTGATTCCATCTTGAACTTGAACCTTTTTAAGTATAGGTGTAAGGATTTTAAATTCAGAATGGGTCTGACCGAACCGTCCGGTTTCGGGACCACAAACAGGGTTGAGTAATACCCCATCCCCTGCTGAAGCAGGGGAACTTTGACCCCACTTGTTGAAGACACAATTTTTGAATCGCATTTAAAACTACCTCCCTCTCTGGGGAAGAAGCCGGTAGGGCCGATTTGAAAAACCGGCGAGGAGGCACCTCTTCGAATTCCAGCCTGTAACCCTGGGAAACAATGTCTATTGCCCAGGGATCCACCTGTGATTGAACCCAGATATGGCTGAAAAGTCGAAGACGTGCCCCCACTGGGGCGGACTCCCTCAGCGGAGCCCCAGCATCATGCGGTGGATTCTGTAGAAGCCGGGGAGAACGTCTGCTCCTGGGAACTAGCTGTAGTTGGCAGCTTTTTTGCCCTTGCCCTTACCTCTGGCAAGAAAGGAAGATCCCCGTACTCTCTTGGATTTATGCGACCGAAAGGACTGCATCTGATAATGTGGCGCTTTCTTAGGCTGTGAGGAAACATAAGTCAAAAAAGTTGATTTACCTGCAGTAGCTGTGGAAACCAGGTCCGTGAGACTTTCCCCAAACAATTCCTCACCCTTGTAAGGCAAAACCTCCATATGCCTCTTCGAGTCGGCATCACCCGTCCATTGTCGGGTCTATAGGTCTCGCCTAGCAGAAATCGCCATAGCGTTGGCTCTGGAACCCAGTAGGCCCTCTGAGCATCCCTCATATATAGGACCGCACCCTTAGGTCAACAAAATGGTTTCCTTATCCAGCGTATCAATATCAGCAGATAAGGTATCTGTCCACGCTGCTACAGCACTACAAACCCAAGCCGACGCTATCGCCGGTTTGAGTAATGTACCAGTATGTGTGTAAATTGACTTCAAGGTAGTCCCCTGCCTGCGATCAGCAGGATCCTTGAGGGTTGCGGTATCTTGAGATGGCAGCGCTACCTTTTTGAATAAGCATGTCAACGCTTTGTCCACCCTTGGGGAGGATTCCCACCGTATCCTATCCTTAGCCGGGAAAGGATACGCCATAAGAATACTTTTGGGAATCTGCAGTTTCTTGTCTCGAGTTTCCCAAGCCCTTTCAAACAACTCATTTAGCTCATGTGAAGGGGGAAAAGTAACCTCAGGTTTCTTTTCCTTATACATGCGCACCCTCGTATCCGGGACCGAGGGGTCATCTGTGATATGCAACACATCTTTTATTGCAATGATCATATAATGAATAATTTTAGCCAATTTTGGCTGCAACTTCGCATCATCGTAGTCGACACTGGAGTCAGAATCCGTGACGGTATCAGTGTCTGCTACTTGGGATAGTGGGCGCTTTTGAGACCCAGAAGGTCCCTGCGAGATAGTGAAAGGCAGGGCTTGACTCCCTGTACATTCCCTGGACTCTGCTTTGTCCAACCTTTTGTGTAATAAATTCACATTTGCATTTAAAACATTCCACATTTCCAACCAGTCAGGTGTCGGCGTTGCCGACGGAGACACCACACTCATTTGCTCCACCTCCTCCCTAGAAGAGCCTTCCGCTTCAGACATGCCGACACACACGTACCGACACCCCACACACTCAGGGAAATCTCTAATCTGGAGACAGTTCCCCAACAAGGCCCTTTGGAGAGCCAGAGAGAGAGTATGCCAGCACACACCCGGCGCCAATGACCCTGGAAAAAATTCCCAGATAAATATAGTGCTTTTATTATATATATTCACTGCGCCAAATTATGTGCCCCCCCCCCCTTCTTTAAAACCCTCTGTCACCGTGTTCAGCAGGGGAGAGTCCGGGGAGCCAGCTTCTCAGCGGTGTGCTGTGGAGAAAATGGCGCTGGTGAGTGCTGAGGGATCAAGCTCCGCCCCCTCAGCGGCGGGCTTCGGTCCCGCTCGATTTCTTTAAAAACTGGCGGTGGTTTCCTATATACAGCCAGCAGAGCCTATATATATACTTTGGCCAGTCCTAGAGGTTTACAAATTGCTGCCCAGGGTGTCCCCCCTGCGCCCTGCACCCATCAGTGCCTGCCATGTGTGTTGTGTGTGGGAGTCTTCTGCCGCCTCTGAAGTCTTCTATCTTCTCATACTCACCCGGCTTCTATCTTCCGGCTCTGAAAGGAGGACGGCGGCGCGACTCCGGGACGAACTGCGAGGGGAGACCTGCATTCCGACTCCCTTTGGAGCTAATGTCCATTAGCCTAAGAAGCAGAGCCTAGCATTTAAGTAGGTCTGCTTCTCTCTCCTCAGTTCCACGATGCAGGGAGCCTGTTGCCAGCAGGGCTACCTGAAAATAAAAATCCTAACAAAATTCTTTCTTTCAGAGAAACTCAGGAGAGCTCTCTGTAATGCACCCAGTCTCCTCTTGGCACAGTATCAAACTGAGGTCTGGAGGAGGGGCATAGAGGGAGGAGCCAGTGCACACCCATATCTAAATTTCTTTTTAGTGCCCATGTCTCCTGCGGAGCCCGTCTATCCCCATGGTCCTTACTAGTGATGAGCGGGTTCGGTTTCTCGGAAACCGTACCCCCCCGAACTTCACCCATTTTACACGGGTCCGAGGCAGGTTCGAACCTTCCCGCCTTGCTCGGCTAACCCGAGCGCGCCCGAACGTCATCATCCCGCTGTCGGATTCTCGCGAGATTCGGATTCTATATAAGCAGCCGCGCGTCGCCGCCATTTTCACTCGTGCATTGGAGATGATAGGGAGAGGACGTGGCTGGCGTCCTCTCCGTTTATTGTTGAACTTGATTGCTTTATTGCTTAATTGTGGGGAGGACTGGGGAGCAGCTGTTAGGAGGAGTACAGTGCAGAGTTTTGCTGATAAGTGACCACCAGTTTTATCCGTTCTCTGCCTGAAAAAAACGCTCCATACCATATCTGTGCTCAGTGTGCTGCATAATATATCTGTGCTCACACTGCTTAATTTTGGGGACTGGGGAGCAGCTGTATTATATAGCAGGAGTACAGTGCAGAGTTTTGCTGACAGTGACCACCAGTATACGTTGTCTGCCTGATAAACACTCCATATCTGTGCTCAGTGTGCTGCTGTATTGTGGGGACTGGGGACCACCAGTATAATTAATATTATATAGGAGGAGTACAGTGCAGAGTTTTGCTGACCAGTGACCACCAGTATACTATATATAGCAGTACGGTACGGTAGGCCACTGCTGTACCTACCTCTGTGTCGTCATTCATTAAGTATACTATCCATCTACATTCTATACCTGTGGTGCATTTTAGTTTTGCAGTTTGCTGACACAGTGACCACCAGTATACTATATATAGCAGTACGGTAGGCCACTGCTGTACCTACCTCTGTGTCATCATTCATTAAGTATACTATCCATCTACATTCTATACCTGTGGTGCATTTTAGTTTTGCAGTTTGCTGACACAGTGACCACCAGTATACTATATATAGCAGTACGATAGGCCACTGCTGTACCTACCTCTGTGTCATCATTCATTAAGTATACTATCCATCTACATTCTATACCTGTGGTGCATTTTAGTTTTGCAGTTTGCTGACACAGTGACCACCAGTATACTATATATAGCAGTACGGTAGGCCACTGCTGTACCTACCTCTGTGTCGTCATTCATTAAGTATACTATCCATCTACATTCTATACCTGTGGTGCATTTTAGTTTAGCAGTTTGCTGACACAGTGACCACCAGTATACTATATATAGCAGTACGGTAGGCCACTGCTGTACCTACCTCTGTGTCATCATTCATTAAGTATACTATCCATCTACATTCTATACCTGTGGTGCATTTTAGTTTTGCAGTTTGCTGACACAGTGACCACCAGTATACTATATATAGCAGTACGGAAGGCCACTGCTGTACCTACCTCTGTGTCATCAAGTATACTATCCAACCATACCTGTGGTGCATTTCAGTTGTGCGCAGTAAATATAGTAGTAGGCCATTGCTATTGATACTGGCATATAATTCCACACATTAAAAAATGGAGAACAAAAATGTGGAGGTTTAAATAGGGAAATATCAAGATCCACTTCCACCTCGTGCTGAAGCTGCTGCCACTAGTCATGGCCGAGACGATGAAATGCCATCAACATCATCTGCCAAGGCCGATGCCCAATGTCATAGTAGAGAGCATGTAAAATCCAAAAAACAAAAGTTCAGTAAAATGACCCAAAAATCAAAATTAAAATCGTCTGAGGAGAAGCGTAAACTTGCCAATATGCCATTTACGACACGGAGTGGCAAGGAATGGCTGAGGCCCTGGCCTATGTTCATGGCTAGTGGTTAAGCTTCACATGAGGATGGAAGCACTCATCCTCTCGCTAGAAAAATGAAAAGACTTAAGCTGGCAAAAGCACAGCAAAGAACTGTGCGTTCTTCTAAATCACAAATACCCAAGGAGAGTCCAATTGTGTCGGTTGCGATGCCTGACCTTCCCAACACTGGACGGGAAGAGCTTGCGCCTTCCACCATTTGCACGCCCCCTGCAAGTGCTGGAAGGAGCACCCGCAGTCCAGTTCCTGATAGTCAAATTGAAGATGTCACTGTTGAAGTACACCAGGATGAGGATATGGGTGTTGCTGGCGCTGGGGAGGAAATTGACAAGGAGGATTCTGATGGTGAGGTGGTTTGTTTAAGTCAGGCACCCGGGGAGACACCTGTTGTCCGTGGGACGAATATGGCCATTGACATGCCTGGTCAAAATACAAAAAAAATCACCTCTTCGGTGTGGAATTATTTCAACACAAATGCGGACAACAGGTGTCAAGCCGTGTGTTGCCTTTGTCAAGCTGTAATAAGTAGGGGTAAGGACGTTAACCACCTCGGAACATCCTCCCTTATACGTCACCTGCAGCGCATTCATCATAAGTCAGTGACAAGTTCAAAAACTTTGGGTGACAGCGGAAGCAGTCCACTGACCACTAAATCCCTTCCTTTTGTAACCAAGCTCCTGCAAACCACACCACCAACTCCCTCAGTGTCAATTTCCTCCTTACCCAGGAAAGCCAATAGTCCTGCAGGCCATGTCACTGTCAAGTCTGACGAGTCCTCTCCTGCCTGGGATTCCTCCGATGCATCCTTGAGTGTAACGCCTACTGCTGCTGGCGCTGCTGTTGTTGCTGCTGGGAGTCGATCGTCATCCCAGAGGGGAAGTCGGAAGACCACTTGTACTACTTCCAGTAAGAAATTGACTGTCCAACAGTCCTTTGCGAGGAAGATGAAATATCACAGCAGTCATCCTGATGCAAAGCAGATAACTCAGGCCATGGCAGGCTGGGTGGTGAGAAACGTGGTTCCGGTATCCATCGTTAATTCAGAGGCAACTATAGACTTGATTGAGGTACTGTGTCCCCGGTACCAAATACCATCTAGGTTCCATTTCTCTAGGCAGGCGATACCGAAAATGTACACAGACCTCAGAAAAAGACTCACCAGTGTCCTAAAAAATGCAGTGGTACCCAATGTCCACTTAACCACGGACATGTGGACAAGTGGAGCAGGGCAGACTCAGGACTATATGACTGTGACAGCCCACTGGGTAGATGTATTGCCTCCCGCAGCAAGAACAGCAGCGGCGGCACCAGTAGCAGCATCTCGCAAACGCTAACTCGTTCCTAGGCAGGCTACGCTTTGTATCACCGCTTTCCATAAGAGGCACACAGCTGACAACCTCTTACGGGAACTGAGGAAGATCATCGCAGAATGGCTTACCCCAATTGGACTCTCCTGGGGATTTGTGACATCGGACAACGCCAGCAATATTGTGCGTGCATTACATCTGGGCAAATTCCAGCACGTCCCATGTTTTGCACATACATTGAATTTGGTGGTGCAGAATTATTTAAAAAACGACAGGGGCGTGCAAGAGATGCTTTCGGTGGCCCGAAGAATTGCGGGCCACTTTCGGCATTCAGGCACCGCGTACAGAAGACTGGAGCACCACCAAACATTCCTGAACCTGCCCTGCCATCATCTGAAGCAAGAGGTGGTAACGAGGTGGAATTCAACACTCTATATGCTTCAGAGGATGGAGGAGCAGCAAAAGGCCATTCAAGCCTATACATCTGCCCACGATATAGGCAAAGGAGGGGGAATGCACCTGACTCAAGCGCAGTGGAGAATGATTTCAACGTTGTGCAAGGTTCTGCAACCCTTTGAACTTGCCACACGTGAAGTCAGTTCAGACATTGCCAGCCTGAGTCAGGTCATTCCCCTCATCAGGCCTTTGCAGAAGAAGCTGGAGACATTGAAGGAGGAGCTAAAACAGAGCGATTCCACTAGGCATGTGGGACTTGTGGATGGAGCCCTTAATTCGCTTAACCAGGATTCACGGGTGGTCAATCTGTTGAAATCAGAGCACTACATTTTGGCCACCGTGCTCGATCCTAGATTTAAAACCTACGTTGTATCTCTCTTTCCGGCAGACACAAGTCTGCAGAGGTTCAAAATCCTGCTGGTGAGAAAATTGTCAAGTCTAGCGGAACGTGATCCGTCAACAGCTCCTCCTTCACATTCTCCCGCAACTGGGGGTGCGAGGAAAAGGCTAAGAATTCCGAGCCCACCCGCTGGCGGTGATGCAGGGCAGTCTGGAGCGAGTGCTGACATCTGGTCCGGACTGAAGGACCTGCCAACGATTACTGACATGTCGTCTACTGTCACTGCATATGATTCTCTCACCATTGAAAGAATGGTGGAGGATTATATGAGTGACCGCATCCAAGTAGGCACGTCAGACAGTCCGTACGTATACTGGCAGGAAAAAGAGGCAATTTGGAGGCCCTTGCACAAACTGGCTTTATTCTACCTAAGTTGCCCTCCCTCCAGTGTGTACTCTGAAAGAGTGTTTAGTGCAGCCGCTCACCTTATCAGCAATCAGCGTACGAGGTTACTTCCAGAAAATGTGGAGAAGATGATGTTCATCAAAATGAATTATAATCAATTCCTCCGTGGAGAAATTCACCAGCAGCAATTGCCTCCAGAAAGTACACGGGGACCTAAGATGGTGGATTCCAGTGGGGACGAATTAATAATCTGTGAGGAGGGGGATGTACACAGTGAAAGGGGTGAGGAATCGGAGGATGATGATGAGGTGGACATCTTGCCTCTGTAGAGCCAGTTTGTGCAAGGAGAGATTGATTGCTTCTTTTTTGGTGGGGGCCCAAACCAACCAGTCATTTCAGTCACAGTCGTGTGGCAGACTCTGTCGCTGAAATGATGGGTTCGTTAAAGTGTGCATGTCCTGTTTATACAACATAAGGGTGGGTGGGAGGGCCCAAGGACAATTCCATCTTGCACCTCTTTTTTCTTTCATTTTTCTTTGCATCATGTGCTGTTTGGGGACAATTTTTTTGAAGTGCCATCCTGCCTGACACTGCAGTGCCACTCCTAGATGGGCCAGGTGTTTGTGGTGGCCACTTGTGTCGCTTAGCTTAGTCACACAGCGACCTTGGTGCGCCTCTTTTTTTCTTTGCATCATGTGCTGTTTGGGGACAATTTTTTTTAAGTGCCATCCTGCCTGACACTGCAGTGCCACTCCTAGATGGGCCGGGTGTTTGTGTCGGCCACTTGTGTCACTTAGCTTAGCCATCCAGCGACCTTGGTGCGCCTCTTTTTTTCTTTGCATCATGTGCTGTTTGGGGACAATTTTTTTGAAGTGCCATCCTGCCTGACACTGCAGTGCCACTCCTAGATGGGCCAGGTGTTTGTGTCGGCCACTTGTGTCGCTTAGCTTAGTCACACAGCGACCTTGGTGCGCCTCTTTTTTTCTTTGCATCATGTGCTGTTTGGGGACAATTTTTTTGAAGTGCCATCCTGCCTGACACTGCAGTGCCACTCCTAGATGGGCCAGGTGTTTGTGTCGGCCACTTGTGTCGCTTAGCTTAGCCATCCAGCGATCTCGGTGCAAATTGTAGGACTAAAAATAATATTGTGAGGTGTGAGGTGTTCAGAATAGACTGGAAATGAGTGGAAATTATGGTAATTGAGGTTAATAATACTATGGTAAGCTGTTTTTTAGGGTTTTTTGAAAAAAACACCCGAATCCAAAACACACCCGAATCCGACAAAAATTTTTCGGTGAGGTTTTGCCAAAACGCGTCCGAATCCAAAACACGGCCGCGGAACCGAATCCAAAACCAAAACACAAAACCTGAAAAATGTCCGGTGCACATCACTAGTCCTTACGGAGTCCCCAGCATCCTCTAGGACGTAAGAGAAATGCCAATATGCCTAAATTGCTTTGAATGACATTACAACAGTGTCGGTCGGCACTATCCCATTGATATAATGCTGTTGACAGCATGAAGATTGACCACACATACGTGACCCATCGGATATAGCACGGTCCATGACGGTATGCATTTAAAGAATAATACGATGGCACACGTCACTATCAGACTCATCGTTCAATATGGTTTTCCACCTGACCAGAGCAAGTCTGATTTAATCAGGTTTAGTCGCTACATGAGGTGTCCAGCTGAGCTCACCCCACCGACCACCCACAGAACGCAGGCAACATACCGACAATTTCCCTGGTTAGGACCATGATTTGCAGTTGCTTTCCCCAATATACCCAAAATAATTCTCTATAAAAACAATAATAGCCCTTATATCTGCAAAGTGCATGCTGCATGTACTGATTTATTGGTCTGCTTCCATCTGCAGGACCTACGGCTGCAGCGCAGGCCACCATCACTGACATCCAATGAGCTAGGGGTTTATGCATTATAGGCTGGTCCATTATAATGGGGTATTAGGGAGAGAGCACTGGCAGGATGAGGGTAACACTACACAGAGGCAATGACAGTGGCAAGAGGCTGGAAATCAGCAGCCAGCACAGCAGCACCTGGAACCGGCCACATTACCCTCTATGCACCCAACCAGCCCACGATTCTCTCCCCGGGCGGCGCTCCGAAAGGGTGTCCCCCGCATATAACCCTCTGCCTTATGCATAACTCCCAACATGGGGGGTAATTCCAAGTTGATCGCAGCAGGATTTTTGTTAGCAATTGGGCAAAACCATGGGGGTAATTCCAAGTTGATTGCAGCAGGATTTTTGATAGCATTGGGCAAAACCATGTGCATTGCAGGGGAGGCAGATATAACGTGCAGAAAGAGTTAGATTTGGGTGGGTTATTTTATTTCTGTGCAGGGTAAATACTGGCTGCTTTATTTTTACACTGCAAATTAGATTGCAGATTGAACACACCCCAACCAAATCTAACTCTCTCTGTACATGTTATATCTGCCTCCCCTGCAGTGCACATGGTTTTGACCAATTGCTAACAAAAATCCTGCTGCGATCATCTTGGAATTACCCCCCATGTGCAGTGCAGGGGAGGCAGATATAACATGTGCAGAGAGAGTTAGATTTGGGTGGGGTGTGTTCAGTCTGCAATCTAATTTGCAGTGTAAAAATAAAGCAGCCAGTATTTACCCTGCACAGAAACAAAATAACCTACCCAAATCTAACTCTTTCTGCACATGTTATATCTGCCTCCCCTGCAGTGCACATGGTTTTGCCCAATTGCTATCAGAAATCCTGCTGCGATCAACTTGGAATTACCCCCTGGATCCTCTCCAGGAGGGACAGAATGCTCTGCTCTTGGACTTCTCTCTGAATCTATGCTTGCCATCACCTGTGCTGAAACACCTTTCTTATCCATTAACCTGTTCAAAACAGGTGCCGGCAATCATAAATTAAGAGAAAAGTCCTGGAGCAGAGCATTTTGTCCCTCCTGGAGAGGGTCATGTTGGGAGTTATGCTCATGCCAGGTCAGATGGGACACGCAGCACACACAGCCCCGCCTGCTACCTCTACTCTCATACCTAAACTTTCCTCCGCCCGGCCGTGATCTGCCTATGATGAACGGCCATCTTGCATGTTCACACCCTGATGTTACTTCCTATACGCGAAACCCAAGTCAAATGCATTCCGCCTTTTCTGGTAACCTAACTACCAACCTCGTTACAGAAGTGACAGCAGATAACTTCTGCCCTCATTTCAGCGGTGACAGATATTCAACTTCCGCCCTCACTACAGGCAATAATTCCACAATTTCCGCCCTTACCAGTAGCTAACATCTGTCCTCGTTACAACAGGGACAGCTACGCAACTTCCGCCCTGATTACAGCAGTGGCCGTGACACGGCTTCCGCCCATACTGGTTACTGGAACAGTGCTGGTGCTCGGCCCATCAATACATCGGCTGTGATCAGTGTCTGTCTCCATTGTCATGACATCCGCTTACAGTACGAATATATGTCGGCTGGGTACATTTTATTCGTGATCAGATCAAAAGATGAGCGGTTCGGGCCCAAACTTTCGGTTTCATAGTCGATGCGAGCCGGGCTCGGATTCCAAATCAAGGCAGAAACGTCATTGTCCCGGTGTCTTATTCTCGCGGGTTTTGGATTCTACATAAGGGCGTGTCGGTCGTGTCTCAGCGCCATTTTATGCTGTACTCCGCACGGTTGTGTATGTTGTGCTCAGCTCTGCTATATAAAGGCTCCATAGGCGGTTGTGCTGTGTGTCCAACCAGACTCCATACAATATGAGTGGCTGTGCTGTGTCCAGATAACATTCTGCCAATGAGTAGTGCTGCCCTGGCTCTGCAGGCCATACCCCACACACTGTGTTCGCATATTAGCACTGCAGTGTCTATTGTCTGTTGCAAAATGGCCTAAAATAATAGTTATAAACTTGCTGAATTTGCACTACTCCGTGCTCTACTCTCCAGTACGCTGTACCCCAATGCGCATTGTTTTCTTTTAGTACGTTGAAAAAATAGTTTATAATTAAAATGATTTAAAAAAATGCGTATATGTAATGTTTTGTGCACTGTGCCCCAGTGTGCTCTTGTGCTCTGTTCACTTAATATACAAGTGAAAAATATATAAATATTGTATAATTTGTATTTTTCTCTTACGTCCTAGAGGATGTTGGGGACTCCGTAAAGACCATGGGGTATAGACGGGCCCCGCAGGAGACATGGGCACTTTAAGACCTTTAATGGGCGTGAACTGGCTCCTCCCTCTATGCCCCTCCTCTAGACTCCAGTTAGATCCTGTGCCCAGAGGAGACTGGTCACACACTAGGGGAGCTCTAACGAGTTTCTCTAGAAAATAGACTTTGTTAGGTTTTTTATGTTCAGGGAGACCTGCTGGCAAAAGACTCCCTGCTTCGTGGGACTGAGGATTGAGAAGCAGTCCCACTTTCATAGACTGATGGGCTCTGCTTCTTAGGCTACTGGACACCATTAGCTCCAAAGGGTCTGAACACTGGTGTCATCTAGCTGTTCGTTCCCGGAGCCGCGCCGCCATCCTCCTCACAGAGCCGGAAGATAGAAGCCTGGTGAGTATAGGAAGAAAGAAGACTTCACAGGTGGCAGAAGACATCAGAGCTTCGGAAGGTACCGCGCAGCAGTCGCGCTGCGAGCCTTTGCTCCCGCATACTCACTAGGCACTGCAAGGGTCAAGGTCGCAGGGGGGGCGCCCTGGGCAGCAAGGAGTACCTCATATAAACGACTGGCAAGCTATATACACTGCATTACAGGGTATTTAAAACCCCCGCCAGTATAAATATTAGCGGGACCGAAGCCCGCCATCGAGGGGGCGGGGCTTCGTCCCTCAGCTCTAACCAGCGACATTTTCTCCACAGCTTGGCTGCAGAGACGCTGCTCCCGGACCCTGCCCTGCTATCTACAAGTAACAGGGTACAAAATGAGGGGGGGGGGCACAATATTTGGTGCTGATTTGATATATATATTATATATAAAACGCGCTATACAGGTCTGGGGTATTGTTATATTTCAGACTGTGGTGGCGTTGGGTGTGAGCTGGCAAACTTCCTCTCTGTCTCTCCAAAGGACCTCCTTGTGGGTCTGTCCCCTATAATTCAGTGTGTGTGGGGGTGTCAGTACGTGTGTGTCGAGTTAGAAAGACCAGACGGGGAGGCAGGAAACATCCGAAAAAAAGATGGGAGAGATTGGAAGAGATACCCACAGAGAACGAGACGAGCCTACAGGAGAACATAACAGCTGATGATTTACAAATCATCAATCTCACAAGTAAAACACTAAGTCCAGTCCAATTAAAACTGCTGTCTAAAGGTTTGAGCTTCTCACCAGTACACCAAATTGACCGGTTTGAGGTCCAAAAGGACCTATGCTTATATGCCAGGAAGCTATTATTGAAGAAATTCCATAGCAATAGAGAAAGAGAACAAGATCATATACCAGACACAGATCAAGGAATCTTATCCGTCCTCAGTGAGGAAGAAAGACAAGCTTTATTAATTTTGGAAGAGATGGCAGACAATTTGGAAACAACACAAGAAGATAAATTCTCTACCGCAAGACCTATTCTGAAGAAGAAATCGTCATTTTTTCCCAATCCACAAATCTGTCCTCAAGTACATGTATTCATAGACTTGGTTTCCCAAGAACTCGACAGGATTTTTGCCCAAAGATGGATGAATAAGGAGAATAATGTCAGCAGAGAAGAACAGAAAGCCCTGGCAGAAATCACTAGCTGGGATGACGTTGTAATAAAACCCTCAGACAAAGGGGGGAACATTGTCTTGTGGAGCAAGGAAGCATACCTCAAAGAGGCATATAGGCAACTATCCGATGCCTCCACGTATAAGAAATTAATCTTCAATCCGACTGCCAACTACCAAAAACAATATGATACCCTCATTGCGAATGCCCTGAAAGATGGGATCATTACAAAAACGGAAGCGGAATATCTAGATGTTAAGGATCCTAAGACACCCACTTATTACATGTTACCAAAGGTGCATAAACACAGAGAATCACCACCTAGAAGGCCCATAATATCAGGAATTGAAAGCTTGACAGAAAAAGCTAGTATGTTTGTAGATAAGCATCTCAGACACTTTGTCTTAGAACTACCTTCACATACTAGAGATTCTATGGATGTACTAAATAAATTGGAAAACATGGATCTCCCACCAAACACATGGCTGTGCACCTGTGATGTGGAATCATTATACACGAGCATAAACCACAGTACAGGAATTAAAGCAGTTGAATATTTTCTGAATATGAGGAGATACGATGAGTTCAACAGCTTTATTTTACAACTACTAGAATTTATTCTAACAAAGAACTTCTTCCTTTTTGATGATAAATACTTCCTGCAGGTCCGGGGCACAGCCATGGGGAGTACTTGTGCCCCGACGTATGCCAATTTATATCTTGGTTGGTGGGAGAAGGAGTGGGTGTTTAACCACACCAATGAAAAATATACAGATCATGTCATAGGGTGGCACCGGTTCATAGACGATATTCTCATTGTCTGGGAAGGGGAACGAAAGTTATTTGAAGAGTTCATGTCAGTTCTCAATGACAATGAATTTAACTTGAGACTGACATTTGACATTCATTTTCAAAGTGTCACGTTCTTGGACCTTACCATCACCAAAACAGAGGATGATAAAATTGTAACAGATATCTTCCGTAAGGCTACAGCCACTAACAGCATCCTACATCATAGTAGCTCACATCTCCCAGCTACTTTGAAGGGCATACCAAAGGGTGAATATATTAGATTGAGAAGAAACTGCTCTGAGGATACCACCTTTCACAAAAGAGCAGAAGAACTCAAAAATCGATTGGAAAAAAGAGGATACAAAAGGAAAACTCTGGAACGGGCATATAACAACACCAAAACTATGCCAAGAAGTGACCTGTTGACACCGAAAACGAAGACCAAAGGAGAGAGTCAGACCAGGTTTATAAGCACGTATTGTAAGGAATGGAAAAGTATCAATCAAGCTCTACAGAATCATTGCCATGTCCTGATGACAGATGAGGACCTCAAGAAAGAAATTGGAAGTAGAATCCAAACAAGTTGGAGAAAATCTCCCAATTTACGAAACAAACTAGTGCGCAGTCATTTTGTTGGAATAAAGAAACAAGAACCGCCGGCACAAGGTTGCTATCAATGTGGAAAATGCAAAGCCTGCAGTTTCATACAACCAACCAAAACATACTCCAACAAATACAGTGATGCTGTCAAAATTCGTGGCTTCATCAACTGTGCCACACAAGGAGTCATTTATTGCCTGACTTGCCCTTGTGGGCTAAGATATGTTGGCATGACCAAAAGGCAGTTTAAAAAGCGAATATTTGAACATGCAAGCCATATTAAAAATGCGCAACGAGATCATGCTAATATGAAACAGCTCACAAGTGTTGCTAGACACTTCAGGATAAGACATGATAGTGATCCCACAAAGATGAAATTTTTCGGACTTGAGAAAGTGGAAATGGGGATAAGAGGTAGCAATATCACCAAGGAGCTCCTGAAGAGAGAGTCTAGACAGATCTTTTTACTCGACAGTCTTACACCATCAGGGCTTAATGAGGCAATACAGTATTCAGCTTTCCTGTAAATCCAAAAAAAAGGGGGGCCTCACAAATCCAGCTATAGGGGTCTAACCATTGGATCAATATCCATGTAATTGTGAATATGTTTATTCGGATATGGTGTATGCAACATCATGTTAAAAGTATAAAATAAAAAATCCTGCTCCTCCTCGAAGGAAAAGATAAAGGCATTAGGAAATAGGTTCCATATAACCAATATATACTTACCTGTAAAGAGGGTCTTCATGTGAATAAGTATTTTTGTACACCTAATATATACCTACCTTAAGTGTACCTACTTACCTTAAGCTTATAAGTACTCACCTGAGCCTATACAAGGAGAGGCAAATCAACATAAGCCCTGAAATGAGAATTCAGTTTTTGATTGATGGTTCCTAGCGATAGTGGCCGTAAATATGAAGAATGTGATACATAGAGGCGCCACAAAATGTTTGTCATACAATTAATATATACTTACCGGTAGCCTATAAAACAAAATAGGAAATAATTATCAGACTTGTTATAGAAGGTTGCACAACGATAAAGCATTTAGTGGCATTTAAGTATAAGAGGTCTCTAGAAAACTGAAGTCAGCGAAAATAAAATTAAAATATAAAATTTCTATCCATTGGAGGAAAGACTGATACTTCTTCTTTTCCCTTCTCCCCATTTTTCCCCTTCTTCCCCTATTTTCTCTTTTGAGTAAACAAATTTATCTCTTTGATTTAAAATATGGGAGGAATACAGAAAAAATAGGACATATAGCAACATAGAATGCATGAAAAATAAAAATTATATAAAATACTGTACAATATATTTTTTGTTTATGGAATAATTTAATATTTATATATTTTATTTATTTTATTATTTATTTATTATTTTTTCATACATTCCATATAATATAAACATATAATTAATGTTACTTTCAGAGGTCAATAAATAATATATGGGTATTAGAACCACTAGGTGAGCACCCCAGCTATATACACTAGATGCACTACTGTCATATTTATTATTGGCTTTTCATTAAGCAAATCGTTTAACAATTAGACACATTCACTTTCACATGACCATATAATAATTTTATTTATATGGGCATACATCTAACTGCAATAATGTCATTGCTCTTTTCACGGTCACATCATATTTAATGATTTATGCACTCACTTTATTCAGTCACATTATGCATTCACTTATCAATTTATATAGAGCACAAAAGCATCACACAGTTTGGTTTTTCAAATTTTTATTTGATCACTGTCACTTTATTTCATTCTACTCACTTTTATTTTGTTCCTAATTTTTGTAGCTTATTCAATTACTCACAATGGATCACTCACTTTATTATTTAATATAATACATTTCCTGATATATAAATATAGGTATGTAACAACGTTTACCTCTTTGATTCCCTTATAAATAATCATCTAACACTGAGAGATAATGGATATATAATAGTACACCAATGTAAAATAATTGAAAATGAATTGTTACTAAGAATTAATTAAATCCAAGCTTTAGCAATATAACGTATAATATTATTTTTGATACCTACTAACTGAATTAATAATATCTATGGGACTGTACATCGCTCACAGATATAAGGGGATCCTACACATTATATATTTATCAGATTACAGGGCGTTTCATCTGCCCAGGATCAAGTTGTTGTAGTGAATAATAGATGGGGAGAGGATGAGCGCCGCAGGTGGCTGTAATTAGCGGCTATTGTAGAGCCGCTCAGTGAGTGGTAATTAAGTGAGAAGAGGAGACGCGCTGCAGCTGCCAGCTAATAGCGGCCGCTGACAGCACATTCATTAGGCTTAACGGACAGAGATTTGAATTCCCTGTCTGTATAAGGGATTGGCTCAATATAATTTTGTTCTTCTAGGATTGGCTATTAGCAGCCATAAATAAGTTTCCTGAGGCGGGCGCTCAACACTATAGCCCTGACGAAGCTTAGTAAAGTGAAATGCGCATTGGCATTGCTATGCGCTGTCTATACTGTCTCAATATGTGTACTTAAATCCTGTGAATCTATGATTATACCTAACTAACAAATATTAGAAAAGGGTTACTAGGGGTTACTGAATAATGCTGGCAATACATATGTGTATTAGTATAGAATCATTCCCTAATATCAGTTCCTGCTTAATTTAATTACATGTGGGCAATGTGGATATTTGTGGCCCGTTTTCCCTGCTAGGATAGCTACTTAAGGCAGCAGTGAGACCTATAGCCACTTGTTTAAAATTTAACAGTGGTAACTCATATATAATCCACTGAGTTAAAATAAATGGTCTCAAGCACAACTATTTATATTTATACTGTCAGGAGCAATATCAGCTATATGTATAAATAATAACATTCATTGAATTGCTATTTGTGTAAAGAAAAAATACAAGACAATAGCAACGGAATTTTTGTATAGTCAATCAAAAGGTGCTAGAAGTATAAAGATCCACATTTACTTGGTTCTTGATTAACAAAGCCTGTGGAATTCAGGGGTTCACTACGGCTGGCCGGCGGTCGGGCTCCCGGCGACCAGCATCCCGGCGCCGGGAGCCCGACCGCCGGCTTACCGACAGCTTGGCGAGCGCAAATGAGCCCCTTGCGGGCTCGCTGCGCTCGCCACGCTACGGGCACGGTGGCGCGCTACGCGCGCCACACTATTTTATTCTCCCTCTATGGGGGTCGTGGACCCCCACGAGGGAAAATAATTGTCGGTATTCCGGCTGTCGGGCTCCCGGCGCCGGTATACTGAGCGCCGGGAGCCCGACCGCCGGCAAACAGAAGACCACCCGGAATTCAGCATGAGATAGTAGCAGTCATTGTTCAGTGCTGAACATATATCATCATCCAGGAATTGGAAGCGGGAATATATCTTAAACTGCAGTGTTCATGAGGGGAGATGCACAACATATTAATTTAATTGAGCTTGCCTAAAGTATTCATTGTGGGGGGCCTATATAGTGTCAGGAAGTTGGATCCGCTTCTTAGGCACTATTCCTCAAAAATCTAGCTAGAATAAGCTAACAACAGATACTATCAGTGCATAATTCAGTGTGCATCAGCCTATCAATGAGAAGCAGAAAATCTCACACTATTCAGTAACTTAGAATAAGAATAAAGCTCACATTGCAGTATTATTTCAAACAGCTTTATTCAATAAGCAACAAATGTTGCATTTTGATCACTGAAGTAATAATTGCGCCAACAGCATGTAAACATTGTTGCATTTGTAACCCTCCCTGCACATCACTGGCTATAATAGTCAGTATACATTTAAGGACCTTTAATCAAACATCACAGGTATTAGATTAAGTTACAGAATAAAGACAACGCATTAGCTTTTATTATTTCTTTTAAAATATCTTTATTCACGTTAGTGTATTTATTTATTTTTCTTCACACGTTTTTCTGTCTCTAATTATTTTAAACTTCACTCTACATGACCCCTTAAAAACAAGGGGACATATAATACATCACATGTGATGCCAATAAAAGATATCAACATCACATATGGGTATTGGAACTTTTTCTTTATTTTTACAAGATTATTAATAAAATTATAAACAAGTTATTTCTATTAAAGAAGAATTAAAATAGTTTTCATGTAAGGGAAAGAGTGCTGCTAATAAAAGTTGATTTATTTTCTCCTTGTCGTATAAGTACGTGTGTGTCGACATGTCTGAGGCGGAAGGAGGAAGAGGAGCAAAATGTGATAGTGACTGCATCGGCACCGCCGACTGCTTATTGGGTATACATGTGGAATGTTTTGAATGCAAGTGTGGCTTTATTGCATAAAAGATTGGCCAAAGCTGAGTCTCAGAACCAAGCATGGAGTCAATCCATGGATATTGCTGTGTCTCAGAACCCGTCAGGGTCCCAGAAACGTCCCTTTACCCAGATAGCAGACACTGATACCGACACAGATTCCGACTCCAGTGTCGACTATGATGAGGCGAGGTTACACCCACGGGTGGCCAAGAGTAGTCAGTACATGAGTGTAGCAATAAGGGATGTATTACATATCACAGAGGACCCTTCTGTCCCGGACGCATGGGTCTGTATATTTAAAGAGAAGAAACGTGAGGTAACGTTTCCCCCATCTCATGAACTGAACGCGCTATTTGAAAAGGCTTGGGAAACTCCAGACAAGAGGCTGCAGGTTCCCAAGAGAATTATTATGGCGTATCCTTTCCCCTCACAGGACAGGTTACGGTGCGAATCCTCTCCCTCGGTGGATAAAGCCTTGACGCGGTTATCCAAAAAAGTGGCCCTACCATCCCCGGACACGACGACACTAAAGGATCCTGCGGACCGCAAGCAGGAAACCACTTTAAAATCAATTTATGCGACTACGGGAGCCCTCCTCAGACCGGCAGTTGCGTCGGCATGGGTGAGTAGCGCAATTGCAGCTTGGGCAGATAACTTGTCATCTGACATGGACACCCTCGACAGGGATACTGTTCTGTTAACTTTGGGTCACATCAAAGACGCAGCGTTATACCTAAGGGAGGCTGCGAGGGATATTGGCCTCTTGGGATCAAGGGCCAATGCCATTGCAATTTCAGCTAGGAGGTCGCTATGGACACGTCAATGGACTGGTGATGCTGACTCCAAGAGACTTATGGAGGCTCTGCCTTACAAGGGTATAGGTTTGTTTGGGGATGGCCTCGCGGACCTGGTTTCCACAGCTACCGCGGGTAAGTCTTCTTTTTTGCCTTTTGTTCCCCCACAGCAAAAGAAAACGCCTCAGTACCAGATGCAGTCCTTTTGGTCTCATAAATTCAGAAAGGGGCGTGGATCGTCTTTCCTCGCCAGAGGTAGAGGAAGATGGAAAAGAACACCAGCTACAGCTAGTTCCCAGGAGCAAAAGTACTCTCCGGCTTCTGCCAAATCCACCGCATGACGCTGGGGCTCCCCTGCGGGAGTCCGCACCGGTGGGGGCATGTCTTCGGCTCTTCAGCCAGGTCTGGGTTCAGTCGGACCTGGATCCTTGGGTGCTAGGAATTGTGACGCAAGGGTACAAACTGGAGTTCGAAGACGTGCCTCCACACCGATTTCTTTTTCATCCACTAGGGGTCACTGGAGTACTCTTGGAATATGGACGGCTTTAGCAGAACAAGGCACTGAATATTTAAATTTAGTAACTCTTCTCCCCTCCATATTCCCAGAGTACCTCAGTGTTTTTTCTGTGCTCACAGCAGTGACACACTTGTGTGGACCTCCCACACTTACTTTGAATATTTTATTTTTATTTTTTATTTTTACAACTTCGGCACATCCCTTCCCAGTTTATCAAGAAACTTGGGTCCGGGATAGTGCCTGCTGCACAGAAGCAGCGCCTGGCGTGTCGGTCCTCACAAAGAGCACCCTCACAGCCACACGCAGCTCATACCTGCTGGAAAGGCTGTACGGAGCTTACAGAAGAAGCTCCGTCATAGCCCCTCACTACATACGGCACGATGAGCAAGGTATGCTGGGGGGGTCAGGGCGGTCAGCTCATGCTGCCGCCCCGCTGTGTGGGGAAAGTGCACTTCTGCCGCTGATTACTCCCGCCGCTGATTACACGCCCGCTCCCGCCGCTGATTACCCGGCCGCCGCTGTTACGAGGCCGCCCAATCCAGCCATTCTACACCGCCACTGTCTACAAGGACACCGCTCGGAGCGGCTGCACGTCACTCAGAGGCGCCGTCCGCTCTTCCGGACCGCAGCTCCTCGGTGCTATGCACAGTGCTCCCCGGCTCCCTGCTTCCGCTCCCCAGCTCCCTGCACCCGCTCCCGTCCGCTGGAGGTACACGAGGGGAGCAGTAGGGGGGAGAAGCTACCTCACAATCAGTGCAGCTGCAGGGGGGGTGAGGGGGAGTAAATGCCCATAGCAGCAGCACCATATAGCAAGGCTGCATGGGTTCATAAGTAATAGGCTGTTCAGCTTTTTAAACAGGGAGTTAGTTACAGGCTATCAGTGTAAATAACCTAGACTATGATTCTAACTGTAAGCATGGCATGGGGGCCATTTTTTAACCATGCTTCCTGTTCTTTCTGTTTCTGATTCCAGAACATTCCTGTCCTACAATGCTACTCCACCAGATGGCGTAGGGGTGTTAGTGGGAATTTGGGATCAGGTTTCATACAGTCTGGACACATGCACTGCACTTCGGCCATATATATATAGACACACCTTAGTAACAATTTTACTGAGTCGTGCAAGTTGTCTGTCTTTGTCTGTTGTATTGTCTGTCTGCATAATGAGTAAGGCACCAGCAAAAACAAAAAAGCAGTTTCACTGCAATGTCTGTAAGAGTGTGTTACCGGATGGTTCTACCACATGTACAGTATGTTTTGTGAATTCAGCTACAAATACAATTTACGCTCTGGTCTCGAAGCCGGTTTCATCCCCGGATCCTCCATGGGCTATGCTAGTAGATGTAATGGCTGGATTGCAATCAGAATTAGCCGCCACTCGACACGAGCGGGAAGCGGCAAGATCTGAGTCTCAGGTGAGACCGCCAGAACTACCGGAGGGGTCTCAGCCTTGCCAAAGGTCCAAGTTCACTTTGGGTAGAAAGGATAAATTTAATTTGTCTTATGATTTACCAGTTTCTGCTATGTTGCATTCTGACGATTCTATGCCAGACCTCACTGCGCAAGATGAGTGTGAGGAGGAAGAATTAGACCAGCAGTCAGATAGTGAAGATTTTGACAGCCCAGGCATTGATAATCTCATCAGGGCGGTGCGTCAGTCTCTGAAGTTTACAAGAGACTGAGGAGCCTCTGACAAATGATGAAGTCGTATTTACTAAACGACAGAGATCTCCAATGTGTTTTCCTGTTTCGGAATCTCTTAATAAGATATTAGTAGAAACACGGAAGAATCTGGATAAACGGTTTTCTATACCTTGCCGATTTAAGTCTAGTTACCCGTTTCCAGAGTCTGTGACATCTACATGGGAGAATCCGCCAATGGTGGATTCGTCTGTGTCAAAACTTACAAAAAAATTAACCATACCAGTACCAACTGCTACTACACTTAAAGACCCTTCAGACCGTAAAATAGAAGCTATGCTAAAGTCCATGTATATAGCAGCAGGAGTGTTGCTTAGACCTGGGTTGGTTGGCATTTGGGTAACTAAGGCGCTAATGGTATGGATAACAGAACTCAAGTCGGGCCTACATGACGATCACCTTATACTTCTCGCTGATCAAATTTGTGAAGCTGCTGATTATCTATGTACAGCTTCTACTGACGTCTGTCAGCTCAGTTCTCACCTTTCATTGTCGCTAGTTACGGCACGAGAGGTATAGAGGCGTTACCTTACGGTGGCGAGAAGTTGTTTGGTCCTGAATTGGACAAATGGATTTTTGAGGCCACGGAAGGGTAAACCAACACCAGTCGTCAGGACGCTAAGGTCACCGACAAGCCAGTGGCATGACGGGCTTCCAGCCCATCTCGGATCTCCAGTTGTGGGGGCACGCCTTCAGACATTCCATTTGGCGTGGTTCCAGACATCCACAGATGGGTGGATCCGCAATTTAGTGTTAAAAGGTTACAAGATACAGTTCGACTGTCTCCCGCCACTGCAGTTTTTCAAGACAGGACTGCCTGTGTCGGACGACAAGAGGGCGGTTCTGCAAATTGGCATTCAGTCTCTGCTGGATTCAGCAGTTTTGATTCCGGTCCCTGTACACCAACAAGGTCAGGGTTGTTATTCCAGTCTGTTTGTGGTACCAAAGCCAGATGGCTCGGTCAGGCCAATATTGAACTTAAAGGGCCTCAATCAGTACGTCACTTACTACAGAATCAAGATGGAATCTCTGCGGTCAGTAATTGCAGGTTTAGAGCCACAGGAATTCATGATTGTGCTGGATCTCAAGGATGCGTACTTACACATTACGATTTGGCCACCTCATCAGAGGTTCTTGCATTTTGCGATACGGCAAAACCATTTCCAGTTTCAGGCTCTACCGTTTGGCCTCTTGTCAGCACCTCGGGTATTCACCAAAGTGATGTCTGTGATGATAGCTCATCTCAGATCCCTGGGAGTGATAATAGTTCCGTACTTGGACGATCTGCTCATCAAAGCTCCGTCTCAACATATGCTCCTCCAACATGCGCTGCTGACGTACAATGTACTGGTTCAGCACGGTTGGATTGTCAACTTCATGAAATCACATCTGATTCCGTCTCAACGATTTAAATTCCTAGGAATGATTCTCGATACGGTAGATCAAAGAATTTACCTACCAGAACAGAAAGTACGGAGTATTCTTCATCTGGTACTATTAGTGCTCAAGCCACACATAGTCTCGGTACATTTGTGCATTCGCCTGTTAGGCACCACGGTGGCGGCTTTCGAAGTGCTTTCACTCACGTCCTTTTCAACTGGATGTGCTCGGACAGTGGTCGGGCTCGCAACTGCAGATTCACCAGAGAGTGAGGTTGTCTCCACGGGCCAGAGTATCTCTACTCTGGTGGCTCAAAGTACACAATCTAACCGCAGGGAAACGGTTCGGCGTCTTGAATTGGATAATTCTAACGACGGACGCGAGTCTCAGAGGTTGGGGAGCTGTGGTTCAAAATTGTCAGTTCCAGGGTCTCTGGGCGGATCACGAAAGATTGCTGTCTATAAATGTCCTGGAACTCCGGGCAATTTACAATGCGTTACGACAATCAGTGCACATGCTTCGGTCTCAGACTGTCCAGGTGCAGTCAGACAACGCGACGGCGGTCACGTACATCAACAAACAAGGAGGAACGAGAAGCCGCATGGCCATGCGGGAAGTAGCTCGAATCCTCAATTGGGCCGAGCATCACCAAATGATATTGTCGGCAGTGTTCATTCCGGGAGTGGACAACTGGGAGGCAGATTATCTCAGCCGCCAGGATTTTCATCCAGGAGAATGGGCATTAAATCCAGAGGTGTTTCACATGTTGGTCCAGAGGTGTGGTTACCCACAAGTGGATCCGATGGCATCGCGCCACAATCACCAAACGCCCCAGTATGTGTCCAGAACGCGAGATCCACAGGCAGTGGCGGTGGATGCTCTCACAATCGCGTGGCCGTACAGCCTCGTGTATCTGTTTCCACTGTTTCCGCTGCTCGCTCTGTTGCTAAAATGGATCAAACGAGAGTCCGCCACAGTCATACTAGTGGCGCCTCATTGGCCTCGGAGAGCTTGGTTCTCGGATCTTCGCGGGCTACTCGCAGACGATCCTTGGCTGCTGCCGCTACGTCCGGACCTGTTACAACAGGGTCCATTCCTTTACCCCGATTTAGCGCGGCTGCGTTTGACGGGTTGGCTGTTGAGACCGCCCTCTTAAGAAGAGAGGGCATTCCAGAATCGGTTATACCAACCATGTTACGTGCTAGGAAGCCAGTTACGGCAGCTCATTATTACAGAATTTGGCATGCCTATATAGGTTGGTGTGAAGCTCGGAAGTTTCCGACATCATCTTTCAAGTTATCCCGTCTTTTGTTATTTCTACAGACGGGGTTCGATGGAGGACTGCGTTTACACTAAAGGTGCAGGTCTCTGCTTTGTCAATTTACTTTCAAAGACGTTTGGCTCTATTGCCGTCTGTACACACCTTTCTGCAGGGTGTCCTCAGAGTACAGCCTCCATTCATTCCACCTACAGCACCATGGGACTTGAATCTGGTTTTAGATTTCTTAGTCTTCATATTTTGAACCCTTACAACAAGTGGATATTAAGTTTCTCACTTGAAAAACAATTTTTCTCCTAGCCTTGGCTTCAGCAAGGTGTGTTTCAGATTTGGGTGCCTTGTCATGCAAGCCACCGTATTTGGTGTTTCATGATGACAGAGCGGAACTTCGGACGAATCCCGCTTTCTTACCAAAGGTGGTGTCATCTTTTCACATCAATCAACCAATAGTAGTTCCTGTGTTAACAGGAGATTCTGGAACTTTGGATGTGGTACGCGCACTGCGCATTTATGTATCCCGAACGTCTACAGTTCGTAAGACGGATACGTTGTTTGTTCTCTATGATGCTGCCAAGATGGGTTGGCCAGCTTCTAAGCAGACCTTATCCAGATGGATAAAACTGACCATACGTCAGGCTTACCTTCTTTCTAGGTTACAGCCACCTACATCAGTAACAGCTCATTCCACTCGTTCTGTGGGAACTTCATGGGCAGCTGGTCGTGGGGCTTCTATGACGCAGCTTTGCCGTGCGGCTACATGGTCATCAGTGCACAAGTTTGTGTGCTTTTACAAGTTTGATACGTTTGCGGCATCGGCATCTAGCTTTGGCCGCCTAATGTTACAGGTGTCAAACAGCTCTCCCGCCCACGGGGGAAGCTTTGGTACGTCCCAAGAGTACTCCAGTGACCCCTAGTGGATGAAAAAGAAAATAGGATTTTGGTACTTACCAGGTAAATCCTATTCTTTGAATCCATAGGGGGCACTGGACGCCCACCCAGAGCAGTTTTACCTGGTTTGTGGTAAGTTCAGTGGATCTTATGGTAACACATTCTCACCGATTTGTTCAAATTTTCAAGTTCTAACGGTAATGGTGTCAACTGTTTAGTTGTCAGTAACATTGGGGGTCATTCCGAGTTGTTCGCTCGGTAAAAATCTTCGCATCGCAGCGATTTTCCGCTTAATGCGCATGCGCAATGTCCGCACTGCGACTGCGCCAAGTAAATTTGCTATGCACTTAGGAATTTTACTCACGGCTTTTTCTTCGTTCTGGCGATCGTAATGTGATTGACAGGAAATGGGTGTTACTGGGCGGAAACAGGCCGTTTTATGGGCGTGTGGGAAAAAACGCTACCTTTTCCGGAAAAAACGCAGGAGTGGCCAGAGAAACGGGGGAGTGTCTGGGTGAACGCTGGGTGTGTTTGTGATGTCAAACCAGGAACGACAAGCACTAGTCTGGAGCTACTCAGAAACTGCTACGAGGTGTGTAATCGCAATATTGCGAATACATCGTTCGCAATTTTAAGATGCTAAGATTCACTCCCAGTAGGCGGCGGCTTAGCATGAGCAAATCTGCTAAAATCCGCTTGCGAGCGAACAACTCGGAATGACCCCCATTATGTGTCAACTTTATTGTTGTCCGTTATGTTATAATGTTATATGTAATTCTCCATTGTTCATCCTCTCTATCGCTCCTGTTCGGCTCAGTAAAAAACACTGAGGTACTCTGGGAATATGGAGGGGAGGAGAGTTACTAAATTTAAATATTCAGTGCCTTGTTCTGCTAAAGCCGTCCATATCCCAAGAGTACTCCAGTGCCCCCTATGGATTCAAAGAAAAGGATTTACCTGGTAAGTACCAAAATCCTATTTTTTCAAATCGGCCTTACCAGCTTCTCTCCCAGAGAGAACAATAGTTTCAGCGGCAATACAAAAGCTGTGTCAACAGCAAGTGATTATCATGGTTCCCCGGTAACAACAGGGGAAGAGTTTTTATTAAGCTCTACTCGTGGTCCCCGAAGCCGGACGGCTCGGTCAGACCGATTCTAAACCTAAAATCCCTAAACCTGTATTTGAGACGATTCAAATTCAAGATGGATTCTCTCCGAGCCGTGATCTCCAGTCTGGACGGGGGGGGGGGAGTTTATGGTTTCACTGGACATAAAGGATGCATACCTTCATGTCCCCATATACCCTCCACATCAGGCGTTCCTGAGATTCGCTGTGCACGATTGTCATTACCAATTTCAGACGTTGCCGTTTGGGCTTTCCACGGCCCGAAGATTTTCACCAAGGTAATGGCAGAAATGATGGTGCTCCTGCACAAGCAGGGGGTCACAATTATCCCGTACTTGGACGATCTCCTGATAAAAGCGAGATCAAGAGAACAATTACTGAAAAATGTGGAGCTCTCTCTGAGGGTGCTACAATAACATGGCTGGCTTCTAAATTTGCAGAAGTCTCAGTTGGTTCCGACAACTCGGCTGTCGTTCTTGGGCATGATTCTGGATAAGGAAAGACAGAGGGTTTTTCTTCCAGTGGAAAAAGCTCAGGAAATCCATACCATGGTCAAGGATCTGCTAAAACCAAAAAGAGTATCAATGCGCTCGAGTGTTGGGAAAGATGGTGGCGGCCTACAAGGCCATTCCGTTTGGCAGGTTTCATGCAAGAGCTTTTCAGTGGGACCTACTGAACAAGTGGTCAGGGTCCCATCTCCAAATGCATCGGTTGATATGCCTTTCCCCCAGGGCCAGGATCTCTCTCCTGTGGTGGCTCCAGGGGGCTCACCTTCTAGAGGGTCGCGGGTTCGGAATTCAGGATTGGGTTCTCGTGACCACGGACGCGAGCCTCCGAGGATGGGGAGCGGTCACACAGGGAATAAACTTTCAGGGAATATGGTCAAGCCAGGAAGCTTGTCTGCACATAAATGTGCTGAAATTAAGGGCCATATACAACGGCCTGAGACAGGCGGAGCACCTTCTTCGCAACCTACCCGTTCTGATCCAGTCGGACAACATCACAGCCGTGGCACATGTAAACCGACAAGGCGGAACAAGGAGCAGAGCAGCAATGGCAGAGGCCACCAGAATTCTTCGCTGGGCGGAAAATCACGTGAGCGCTCTGTCAGCAGTATTCATTCCAGGAGTGGACAACTGGGAAGCAGACTTCCTCAGCAGACACGATCGCCATCCAGGAGAGTGGGGACTTCATCAAGAGGTCTTTGCAGAAGTTACAAGTTGCTGGGGACTCCCTCAAATAGACATGATGGCATCACGCCTCAACAAGAAGCTTCGGACGTATTGTTCAAGGTCAAGGGACCCTCAGGCGATAGCGGTGGACGCGCTGGTAACACCATGGGTGTATCAGGCGGTCTATGTGTTCCCTCCACTTCCGCTCATCTCGAAAATATTGAGAATAATAAGAAGAACAAAGGTTCAGACGATACTCATTGTTCCAGATAGTCCTCGAAGGGCCTGGTATCCAGATCTTCAGGAAATGCTCACGGAAGATCCTTGGCCTCTTTCTCTCAGAGAGGACCTGTTACAACAGGGGCCGTGTGTGTTCCAGGACTTACCGCAATTACGTTTGACGGCATGGCGGTTGAACGCCAGATCCTAGCTAGGAAAGGTATTCCAGGGGAAGTCATCCCTACTCTGCTTAAAGCTAGGAAGGAGGTAACGGCGAAGCACTATCACCGTATGTGGAGGAAGTATGTGTCTTGGTGTGAATCCAAGAATGCTCCTACGGAGGATTTCCAGCTGGGTCGTTTTCTCCATTTTCTACAGACAGGAGTGGATATGGGCCTGAAGTTAGGCTCCATTAAGGTGCAGATTTTGACATTATCAATATTCTTTCTGAAGGAATTGGCTTCTCTTCCAGAAGTGCAGACTTTTGTGAAGGGAGTACTGCACATCCAACCTCCTTTTGTGCCCCAGTGGCACCGTGGGACCTTAACGTGGTGTTCCAGTTCCTTAAATCACATTGGTTTGAACCTCTTCAAACTGTTGACTTGAAATTTCTCACTTGGAAGGTGGTCATGTTATTGGCCTTGGCTTCGGCAAGGCGGGTATCAGAATTGGCGGCCTTGTCTCACAAGAGCTCCTATCTGATTTTCCATGTAGATAGAGCGGAATTGAGAACTCATCCTCAATTTCTACCCAAGGTGGTTTCGTCGTTTCACATGAACCAAACTATTGTGGTGACGGTGGCTACGGATGTCTAGGAGGATTCCAAATCCCTTGATGTGGTCAGGGCTTTAAAAACCTATGTAGCCAGAACGTCTCGTATAAGGAAAACAGGCACTGTTTGTCCTGTATGCGGCCAACAAGATTGGCGCGCCTGCTTCCAAGCAGACTATTGCACGCTGGATCTGTAACACGATTCAGCAGGCTCATTCTACGGCTGGATTGCCGTTACCATAATCGGTAAAGGCCCATTCCACTAGGAAGGTGGGCTCATCTTGGGCGGCTGCCCGAGGCGTCTCGGCATTACAGCTTTGCCGAGCAGCTACTTGGTCGGGGTCAAACACTTTTGCAAAGTTCTACAAGTTTGATACCCTGGCTGATGAGGACCTCATGTTTGCTCAATTGGTGCTGCAGAGTCATCCGCACTCTCCCGCCCGGTCTGGAGCTTTGGTATAATCCCCATGGTCCTTACGGAGTCCCCAGCATCCTCTAGGACGTAAGAGAAAATAAGATTTTAAACCTACCGGTAAATATTTTTCTCCTAGTCCGTAGAGGATGCTGGGCGCCCCTCCCAGTGCGGACTGAAATCTGCAATAATTGTACATAGTTATTGATAAGGTACACACAGGTTGTGTTGCTGTTGAAATCAGGTTGTTGCTGTTTTCTGTTGTTGTTCATACTGTTAACTGGTTTACTTATATACCATGTTGTACGGTGTGTTTGTGGTGTGAGCTGGTATGTGTCCCACTCTTGATTAACAAAATCCTTTTCCTCGAAATGTCTGTCTCCTCTGGGCACAGTTCCTATAACTGGAGTCTGGAGGAGGGACATAGAGGGAGGAGCCAGTTCACGCCCATTAAAGGTCTTAAAGTGCCCATGTCTCCTGCGGGCCCGTCTATACCCCATGGTCCTTACGGAGTCCCCAGCATCCTCTACGGACTAGGAGAAAAAGATTTACCGGTAGGTTTAAAATCTTATTTTTGTGCATTCAACCTACCTCAGTATGCTGTGTACCCCAGTGTGCTTTGTTTACATAACAGTAAAGGAGAATTAGTTTAAAAAATAGTATAATTTCTACTGCTCCGTATCCCAGTGCGCTTTGTTCACTTTAAGTAAGCCCAGTGACTGTACACAGTGAGATGAGCTGCAAGTTACTAAGAAAAAACTGAAAATTATATTGTGTAATTTGTACTGTTCTGTGCACTCTACCTACCTCAGTATGGTTTGTACCCCAGTGCGCTTATTCACTTCACGTAAGCCCTGAAACTCCATACAGTGTGAGCCGAACTCCAAGTTAAAAAAATTAAGAATAAGCTTGTATAATAGGTTTGTACTGTTCTGTGCGCTCTGCCTACCCCAGTGCACTCTGTACCCCAGTTTGCACACACTGTGAGCCAAGCTGCGAGTTAAAAAAGAAAACATTTTTTTTAGAATCATATGTATTTGAAGGGATGGTGCATGTGTACGCTGGTCTCTCACTGCACCAGATCCCACATTCTTTTTAGGGGTAAGAGTATGTGTATGTGCAGGTTGAGCTGTAAAATATATAGTAGGAGGGTTTCTGGCAAGTCACTTGTACAGAAAAGATCCTAGTGATAGACAAAGGCCTTCAAGAATTTATTCCCCACTGCTGAGAATAACATTTGCTGAGTACTTTTTAATTATTAACTCTGGGCCTGATTCCAAAGGGTCTGGGACTCCAGGTCGACAACAGAAAGGTCGACACACCTTAGGTCGACACCAATTGGTCGACACACCTTAGGTCGACATGGACAAAAGGTCGCCATGGACAAAAGGTCAACAGGAGCAAGGTCGACATGGAAAAAGGTCGACATGAGTTTTTTGTTTTTTTGGTGTCGTTTTCTTCGTAGAGAACCGGGAACCCCAATTAGTGCACCGGCTCGCTTCGCTCGCCATGCTTCGGGCATGGTGCCTTCGCTCGGCACAGATTACCGTTCCAATCGTAGTCCACGTGAATCGTTTAGTATGAAAAGGTTCCAAAAAAGAAAAAAATTGTGAAAAACTCATGTCGGCCTTGTTCCTGTCGACCTTTTGTCCATTTCGACCTTTTGTCCATGTCGACATAAGGTGTGTCGACCAATTGGTGTCGACATAAGGTGTGTCGACCTTTTTGTTGTCGACCGGGAGTCCGGATACCGATTCCAAATTGTTTGTAAACCTGGTGGTTGTGCAAATCCAATAATGGGGGAAATGCGCATGTGCAGAATGAGTCCTGCGAGATTGTTTTGCAGTCCCTCTTTAGTCCTAGCATGATTGACATGCAGTGGATTTTGGGTTATAGAGCAGGGGTGGCGATCATGACCGTTTTCCAAATTTGGGGGGGGGGGGGGGGGGGATAGTGTTACTTACGTTTTGTAGGCATGCTGAGCCCAGGGTCTGCATCATTGGACACAAGACTTTCTGGACCTGTCTGACCAGTTACAACAGTCAGTCTGAGTAAGCTTCAGTGACAATCACACCCGGTTATCCAATGCTATGTCCTCGGATACAGCAATCGGATCACAGATGATGATAGGAGGCGTCTTTTTCCTACAGACACCTCCTGCTGCAATAGCAGTTTATTTGTACGGCATTGACCTGCGGCTTGCAATACCATAGAAATCGGAATAAGGCCCTCTGTTATTACTATTCTGTGTGATCAGCACATAGCTAGCTGTTCCTATGACAAACAAGTTGTAGGTACCATGGCCCTCATTCCGAGTTGTTCGCTCGCAAGCTGCTTTTAGCAGCATTGCACACGCTAAGCTGCTGCCTACTGGGAGTGAATCTTAGCTTAGCAGAATTGCGAACGAAAGAATCGCAATATTGCGAAAAGATTTTTCTGTGCAGTTTCTGAGTAGCTTGAGACTTACTCTTCCAGTGCGATCAGTTCAGTCAGTTTTGTTCCTGGTTTGACGTCACAAACACACCCAGCGTTCGCCCAGACACTTCCCCGTTTCTCCAGCCACTCCCGCGTTTTTTCCAGAAACGGCAGCGTTTTTTCACACACACCCATAAAACGGCCAGTTTCCGCCCAGAAACACCCACTTCCTGTCAATCACACTCCAATCACCAGAACGAAGAAAAAACCTCGTAATGCCGTGAGTAAAATACCTAACTTCTTAGCAAATTTACTTGGCGCAGCCGCAGTGCGAACATTGCGCATGCGCAGTTTGCGGAAAATCGCTGCGATGCGAAGAAAATTAACGAGCGAACAACTCGGAATGAGGGCCTATGGTAGTTGACCAGTTAACCAACTTAAACTATGTGCTACAGTATGTGTCAATTTTCATGAGAGTAAGGCCCCCACATCTGAAGCAGTATATAGTAAGCCAGTATATGACAGTACCTGGTCCTATCATTAATTGTACTTGTTTTTTTTTACCATAGGGCAGTTGCATTAATTATAAACGTGTTACTGCAGTCTGCAGAACCATGACCGACTTTTTACCACCACCTAATAGAAACAGGTACAGATTTACAAAGTGTAAAAAGCTGCTTCTGTGGAGTCTTAGCTGATACTAGCCAGATTTAATACCTCTTGGATTTGGTTTACCCTCCCTGTATCTCTCTTGTGTGTGTGAGAATTTACTGCATTGGTTAAGATCACTGAAATGGAGATCACAAGCAACAAAATGTGGAATAATACCAAAGGGTTTCCATTTTTTATGGGCTGTTTTTAAGAAGTCACAGTGTCGTACCTGTAGTCACAGCATTATAAAAAAAAAATCAGTGGTTTTTTAAAAAAAAAGATAAGAAACCATTTGGTTTAAACCAGCCAACCCTGATTATTATTATTATTGTTATTTTAAATATTTTTATTGAAGCTGTATATGCGTGCGTGTAAAATAGATCATACAAATGGGTTCTCTTCGCCACAGGGTCCGAAGTCTGAAAAATGGGGTATCTTCGCCACAGTTTCCAAAGCTTGAAAAATGGGGTCTCTTCGCCACAGGGCCCGAAGCCTGAAAAATGGGGTGTCTTCACCACAGGTTCCGAAGCCTGAAAAATGGTGTTTCTTTGCTACAGGATCCCAAGCCTGAAGTAGTGCTGTAAGCTTACCTTGTTAAAGGCTAAAAGATACATTTTCTAACTTACAACATAAAATTAATATTGCATTGGTCCATGGTGGCTGTGCACTCAAAGAACCGGTAATCTCATCGCCTAGAGGCCACGCCCGATAGCCATGCAATAACAGCCACTGGTAAAAAATGGGGTATCTTAGGCACAGGATCCCAAGCCTGACAAATGGGGTTTCTTTGGCACAGGATCCCAAGCCTGAAAAATGGGGTTTCTTTGGCGCAGGATCCCAAGCCTGAAAAATAGGGTCTCTTTGGCACAGGATCCCAAGCCAGAAAAATAAGTTGTCTACGCCACAGGGTCCGAACCCTGAAAAATGGGGTCTCTTCGCTACAGGGTCCGAAGCCTGAAAAATTGTGTCTCTTCGCTACAGGGTCCGAAGCCTGAAAAATGGGGTCTCTTTGCCACAGGGTCCCAAGCCTGAAAAATGGGGTCTCTTTGCCAGAGGGTCCGAAGCCTGAAAAATGGGGTCTCTTTGCGAGAGGGTCCGAAGCCTGAAAAATGTGGTATCTTTGCCACAGGTTCCGAAGCCTGAAAAAGGGGTCTCTTTGCCACAGGGTACCAAGTCTGAAAAATAGGGTCTCTTTGCCTCAGGGTTCGAAGCCTTAAAATGGGGTATCTTTGCCACAGGTTCCGAACCCTGAAAAATGAGGTCTCTTTGCCACAGGGTCCCAAGCCTGAAAAATTGGGTCTCTTTGCCACAGTGTCCGAAGCCTGAAAAATGGGGTATCTTCGCCACAGGTTCCGAAGCCTGAAAAATGGGGTTTCTTTGCTACAGGATCCCAAGCCTGAAGTAGTGCTGTAAGCTTACCTTGTTAAAGGCTAAAAGATACATTTTCTAACTTACAACATAAAATTAATATTGCGCTGGTCCATGGTGGCTGTGCCACTACCAGTTCTCAAAAAAACGGTAACCTCATCGCCTAGATACCACGCCCGATAGCCATGCAATAACAGCCACGGGTAGAAAATGGGGTTTCTTTGGCACAGGATCCCAAGCCTGAAAAATGGGGTTTCTTTGGCACAGGATCCCAAGCCTGAAAAATGGGGTCTCTTTGGCACAGGATCCCAAGCCTGAAAAATGGGTTGTCTACGTCACAGGGTCCGGACCCTGAAAAATAGGGTCTCTTCACTACAGGGTCCGAAGCCTGAAAAATGGGGTCTCTTTGCCACAGGGTCCCAAGCCTGAAAAATGGGGTCTCTTTGCCACAGGTTTCCGAACCCTGAAAAATGAGGTCTCTTTGCCACAGGGTCCCAAGACTGAAAAATGGGGTCTCTTTGGCACAGGATCCCAAGCCTGAAAAATGGGTTTTCTACGCCACAGGGTCCGAACCCTGAAAAATGGGGTCTCTTCGCTACAGGGTCCAAAGCCTGAAAAATGGGTTTTCTTTGCTACAGGATCCCAAGCCTGAAGTAGTGCTGTAAGCTTACCTTGTTAAAGGCTAAAAGATACATTTTCTAACTTACAACATAAAATTAATATTGCGTTGGTCCATGGTGGCTGTGCCACTACCAGTTCCAACATAAAATTAATATTGCGTTGGTCCATGGTGGCTGTGCCACTACCAGTTCTCAAAGAACCGGTAACCTCATCGCCTAGAGGCCACGCCCGATAGCCATGCAATTACAGCCACGGGTAAAAAATGGGGTTTCTTAGGCACAGGATCCCAAGCCTGACAAATGGGGTTTCTTTGGCACAGGATCCCAAGCCTGAAAAATGGGGTTTCTTTGGCACAAGATCCCAAGCCTGAAAAATGGGATCTCTTTGGCACAGGATCCCAAGCCAGAAAAATAAGTTGTCTACGCCACAGGGTCCGGACCCTGAAAAATGGGGTCTCTTCGCTACAGGGTCCGAAGCCTGAAAAATGGGGTCTCTTTGCCACAGGGTCCCAAGCCTGAAAAATGGGGTCTCTTTGCCAGAGGGTTCAAAGCCTGAAAAATGTGGTATCTTTGCCACAGATTCTGAAGCCTGAAAAATGGGGTCTCTTTGCCACAGGGTCCCAAGTCTGAAAAATGGTGTCTCTTTGCCTCAGGGTTCGAAGCCTTAAAATGGGGTATCTTTGCCACAGGTTCCGAACCCTGAAAAATGAGGTCTCTTTGCCACAGGGTCCCAAGCCTGAAAAATGGGTTCTCTTTGCCACAGTGTCCGAAGCCTGAAAAATGGGGTATCTTCGCCACAGGGGTTTCTTTGCTACAGGATCCCAAGCCTGAAGTAGTGCTGTAAGCTTACCTTGTTAAAGGCTAAAAGATACATTTTCTAACTTACAACATAAAATTAATATTGCGTTGGTCCATGGTGGCTGTGCCACTACCAGTTCTCAAAGAACCGGTAACCTCATCGCCTAGATACCACGCCCGATAGCCATGCAATAACAGCCACGGGTAAAAAAATGGGGTTTCTTTGGCACAGGATCCCAAGCCTGACAAATGGGGTTTCTTTGGCACAGGATCCCAAGCCTGAAAAATCGGGTTTCTTTGGCACAGGATCCCAAGCCTGAAAAATGGGGTCTCTTTGGCACAGGATCCCAAGCCTGAAAAATGGGTTGTATACGCCACAGGGTCTGAACCCTGAAAAATTGGGTCTCTTCGCTACAGGGTCCGAAGACTGAAAAATGGGGTCTTTTTGCCACAGGGTCCCAAGCCTGAAAAATGGGGTCTCTTTGCCACAGGGTTCAAAGCCTGAAAAATGGGGTCTCTTTGCCACAGGGTCCGAAGCCTTAAAAAAGGGGTATCTTCGCCACAGGTTCCGAAGCCTGAAAAAATGTTTTTTTTTGCAACAGGATCCCAAGCCTGAAGTAGTGCTTTAAGCTTACCTTGTAAAAGGCTAAAAGATACATTTTCTAACTTACAACATAAAATTAATATTGCGTTGGTCCATGGTGGCTGTGCCACTACCAGTTTTAAAAGAACCGGTAACCTCATCGCCTAGAGGCCACGCCCGATAGCCATGCAATAACAGCCACGAGTAAAAAATGGGGTTTCTTTGGCACCGGATCCCAAGCCTGACAAATGGGGTTTCTTTGGCAAAGGATCCCAAGCCTGAAAAATGGGGTTTCTTTGGCACAGGATCCCAAGCCTGAAAAATGGGTTCTCTTTGGCACAGGATCCCAAGCCTGAAAAATGGCTTGTCTACGCCACAGGGTCCGAACCCTGAAAAATTGGGTCTTTTTGCCACAGGGTCCCAAGCCTGAAAAATGGGGTCTCTTTGCCACAGGGTCTGAAGCCTGAAAAATGACGTATCTTTGCCACAGGTTCCAAACCCTGATAAACGAGTTCTCTTTGCAACTGGGTCCCAAGCCTGAAAAATGTGGTCTCTTTGCCACAGGGTCCGAAGCCTCAAAAACGGGGTATCTTCGCCACAGGTTCCGAGGCCTGAAAAATGGGGTTTCTTTACTACAGGATCCCAAGCCTGAAGTAGTGCTGTAAGCTTACCTTGTAAAAGGCTAAAAGATACATTTTCTAACTTACAACATAAAATTAATATTGCGTTGGTCCATGGTGGCTGTGCCACTACCAGTTCTCAAAGAACAGGTAACCTCATCGCCTAGAGGCCACGCCCGATAGCCATGCAATAACAGCCACGGGTAAAAAATGGGGTTTCTTTGGCACAGGATCCCAAGCCTGACAAATGGGGTTTCTTTGGCACAGAATCCCAAGCCTGAAAAATGGGGTTTCTTTGGCACAGGATCCCAAGCCTGAAAAATGGGGTCTCTTTGGCACAGGAACCCAAGCCTGAAAAATGGGTTGTCTACGCCACAGGGTCCGAACCCTGATAAATGGGGTCTCTTCGCTACTAGGTACGAAGCCTGAAAAATGGGGTCTTCTTGCCAAAGTGTTCCAAGCCTGAAAAATGGGGTCTCTTTGCCACAGTGTCCGAAGCCTGAAAAATGGCGTATCTTCGCCACAGGTTCCGAAACCTGAAAAATGGGGTTTCTTTGCTACAGGATCCCATGCCTGAAGTAGTGCTGTAAGCTTACCTTGTAAAAGGCTAAAAGATACATTTTCTAACTTACAACATAAAATGAAAATTGCGTTGGTCCATGGTGGCTGTGCCACTACCAGTTCTTAAAGAACCGGTAACCTCATTGCCTAGAGGCCACGCCCGATAGCCATGCAATAACAGCCACGGGTAAAAAATGGGGTTTCTTTGGCACAGGATCCCAAGCCTGACAAATGGGGTTTCTTTGGCACAGGATCCCAAGCCTGAAAATTGGGGTCTCTTTGGCACAGGAACCCAAGCCTGAAAAATGGGTTGTCTACGCCACAGGGTCCGGACCCTGATAAATGGGGTCTCTTCACTACAGGGTCCGAAGCCTGAAAAATGGTGTCTCTTTGCCACAGGATCCCAAGCCTGAAAAATGGGTTTTCTTTGGCACAGGATCCCAAGCCTAAAAAACGGGGTCTCTTTGGCACAGGGTCCCAAGCCTGAAAAATGGGTTGTCTACGTCACAGGGTCCGGACCCTGAAAAATGGGGTCTCTTCACTACAGGGTCCGAAGCCTGAAAAATGGGGTCTCTTTGCCACAGGGTCCCAAGCCTGAAAAATGGGGTCTCTTTGCCACAGGTTTCCGAACCCTGAAAAATGAGGTCTCTTTGCCACAGGGTCCCAAGACTGAAAAATGGGGTCTCTTTGGCACAGGATCCCAAGCCTGAAAAATGGGTTTTCTATGCCACAGGGTCCGAACCCTGAAAAATGGGGTCTCTTCGCTACAGGGTCCGAAGCCTGAAAAATGGGTTTTCTTTGCTACAGGATCCCAAGCCTGAAGTAGTGCTGTAAGCTTACCTTGTTAAAGGCTAAAGGATACATTTTCTAACTTACAACATAAAATTAGTATTGCGTTGGTCCATGGTGGCTGTGCCACTACCAGTTCTCAAAGAACCGGTAACCTCATCGCCTAGAGGCCACGCCCGATAGCCATGCAATAACAGCCACGGGTAAAAAATGGGGTTTCTTTGGCACAGGATCCCAAGCCTGACAAATGGGGTTTCTGTGGCACAGGATCCCAAGCCTGAAAAATGGGTTTTCTTTGGCACAGGATCCCAAGCCTGAAAAATGGGGTCTCTTTGGCACAGGAACCCAAGCCTGAAAAATGGGTTGTCTACGCCACAGGGTCCGAACCCTGATAAATGGGGTCTCTTCGCTACTAGGTACGAAGCCTGAAAAATGGGGTCTTCTTGCCAAAGTGTTCCAAGCCTGAAAAATGGGGTCTCTTTGCCACAGTGTCCGAAGCCTGAAAAATGGCGTATCTTCGCCACAGGTTCCGAAACCTGAAAAATGGGGTTTCTTTGCTACAGGATCCCATGCCTGAAGTAGTGCTGTAAGCTTACCTTGTAAAAGGCTAAAAGATACATTTTCTAACTTACAACATAAAATGAAAATTGCGTTGGTCCATGGTGGCTGTGCCACTACCAGTTCTTAAAGAACCGGTAACCTCATTGCCTAGAGGCCACGCCCGATAGCCATGCAATAACAGCCACGGGTAAAAAATGGGGTTTCTTTGGCACAGGATCCCAAGCCTGACAAATGGGGTTTCTTTGGCACAGGATCCCAAGCCTGAAAATTGGGGTCTCTTTGGCACAGGAACCCAAGCCTGAAAAATGGGTTGTCTACGCCACAGGGTCCGGACCCTGAAAAATGGGGTCTCTTCACTACAGGGTCCGAAGCCTGAAAAATGGTGTCTCTTTGCCACAGGATCCCAAGCCTGAAAAATGGGTTTTCTTTGGCACAGGATCCCAAGCCTAAAAAACGGGGTCTCTTTGGCACAGGGTCCCAAGCCTGAAAAATGGGTTGTCTACGTCACAGGGTCCGGACCCTGAAAAATGGGGTCTCTTCACTACAGGGTCCGAAGCCTGAAAAATGGGGTCTCTTTGCCACAGGGTCCCAAGCCTGAAAAATGGGGTCTCTTTGCCACAGGTTTCCGAACCCTGAAAAATGAGGTCTCTTTGCCACAGGGTCCCAAGACTGAAAAATGGGGTCTCTTTGGCACAGGATCCCAAGCCTGAAAAATGGGTTTTCTATGCCACAGGGTCCGAACCCTGAAAAATGGGGTCTCTTCGCTACAGGGTCCGAAGCCTGAAAAATGGGTTTTCTTTGCTACAGGATCCCAAGCCTGAAGTAGTGCTGTAAGCTTACCTTGTTAAAGGCTAAAGGATACATTTTCTAACTTACAACATAAAATTAGTATTGCGTTGGTCCATGGTGGCTGTGCCACTACCAGTTCTCAAAGAACCGGTAACCTCATCGCCTAGAGGCCACGCCCGATAGCCATGCAATAACAGCCACGGGTAAAAAATGGGGTTTCTTTGGCACAGGATCCCAAGCCTGACAAATGGGGTTTCTGTGGCACAGGATCCCAAGCCTGAAAAATGGGTTTTCTTTGGCACAGGATCCCAAGCCTGAAAAATGGGGTCTCTTTGGCACAGGGTCCCAAGCCTGAAAAATGGGTTGTCTACGTCACAGGGTCCGGACCCTGAAAAATGGGGTCTCTTCACTACAGGGTCCGAAGCCTGAAAAATGGGGTCTCTTTGCCACAGGGTCCCAAGCCTGAAAAATGGGGTCTCTTTGCCACAGGTTTCCGAACCCTGAAAAATGAGGTCTCTTTGCCACAGGGTCCCAAGACTGAAAAATGGGGTCTCTTTGGCACAGGATCCCAAGCCTGAAAAATAGGTTTTTTATGCCACAGGGTCCGAACCCTGAAAAATGGGGTCTCTTCGCTACAGGGTCCGAAGCCTGAAAAATGGGTTTTCTTTGCTACAGGATCACAAGCCTGAAGTAGTGCTGTAAGCTTACCTTGTTAAAGGCTAAAGGATACATTTTCTAACTTACAACATAAAATTAATATTGCGTTGGTCCATGGTGGCTGTGCCACTACCAGTTCTCAAAGAACCGGTAACCTCATCGCCTAGAGGCCACGCCCGATAGCCATGCAATAACAGCCACGGGTAAAAAATGGGGTTTCTTTGGCACAGGATCCCAAGCCTGACAAATGGGGTTTCTTTGGCAAAGGATCCCAAGCCTGAAAAATGGGGTTTCTTTGGCACAGGATCCCAAGCCTGAAAAATGGGTTCTCTTTGGCACAGGATCCCAAGCCTGAAAAATGGGTTGTCTACGCCACAGGGTCCGAACCCTGAAAAATGGGGTCTCTTCGCTACAGGGTCCGAAGCCTGAAAAATGGGGTCTCTTCGCTACAGGGTCCGAAGCCTGAAAAATGGGGTCTCTTTGCCACAGGGTCCCAAGCCTGAAAAATTACGTATCTTTGCCACAGGTTCCGAACCCTGAAAAATGAGGTCTCTTTGCCACAGGGTCCCGATCCTGTAAAATGGGGTCACTTTGCCACAGGGTCCGAAGCCTCAAAAATGGAGTATATTCGCCACAGGTTCCGAAGCCTGAAAAATGGGGTTTCTTTGCTACAGGATCCCAAGCCTGAAGTAGTGCTGTAAGCTTACTTATTTAAAGGCTAAAAGATACATTTTCTAACTTACAACATAAAATTAATATTGCGTTGGTCCATGGTGGCTGTGCCACTACCAATTCTCAAAGAACCGGTAACCTCATCGCCTAGAGGCCACGCCCGATAGCCATGCAATAACAGCCACGGGTAAAAAATGGGGTTTCTTTGGCACAGGATCCCAAGCCTGACAAATGGGGTTTCTTTGGCACAGGATCCCAAGCCTGAAAAATGGGGGTTCTTTGGCACAGGATCCCAAGCCTGAAAAATGGTGTCTCTTTGGCACAGGATCCCAAGCCTGAAAAATGGGTTGTCTACGCCACAGGGTTCGAACCCTGAAAAATGGGGTCTCTTCGCTACATGGTACGAAGCCTGAAAAATGGTGTCTCTTTGCCACAGGGTCCCAAGCCTGAAAAATGGGGTCTCTTTGCCACAGGGTCCGAAGCCTGAAAAATGGGGTATCTTTGCCACAGGTTCCGAAACCTAAAAAATTAGGTCTCTTTGCCACAGGGTCCTAAGCCTGAAAAATGGGGTCTCTTTGCCACAGGGTCCAAAGTCTCAAAAATGGGGTATCTTCGCCACAGGTTCCGAAGCCTGAAAAATGGGGTCTCTTTGCCACAGGGTCTGAAGCCTGAAAAATGACGTATCTTTGCCACAGGTTCCAAACCCTGATAAACGAGTTCTCTTTGCAACTGGGTCCCGAACCTGAAAAATGTGGTCTCTTTGACACAGGGTCCGAAGCCTCAAAAACGGGGTATCTTCGCCACAGGTTCCGAGGCCTGAAAAATGGGGTTTCTTTACTACAGGATCCCAAGCCTGAAGTAGTGCTGTAAGCTTACCTTGTAAAAGGCTAAAAGATACATTTTCTAACTTACAACATAAAATTAATATTGCGTTGGTCCATGGTGGCTGTGCCACTACCAGTTCTCAAAGAACAGGTAACCTCATCGCCTAGAGGCCACGCCCGATAGCCATGCAATAACAGCTACGGGTAAAAAATGGGGTTTCTTTGGCACAGGATCCCAAGCCTGACAAATGGGGTTTCTTTGGCACAGAATCCCAAGCCTGAAAAATGGGGTTTCTTTGGCACAGGATCCCAAGCCTGAAAAATGGGGTCTCTTTGGCACAGGAACCCAAGCCTGAAAAATGGGTTGTCTACGCCACAGGGTCCGAACCCTGATAAATGGGGTCTCTTCGCTACTAGGTACGAAGCCTGAAAAATGGGGTCTTCTTGCCAAAGTGTTCCAAGCCTGAAAAATGGGGTCTCTTTGCCACAGTGTCCGAAGCCTGAAAAATGGCGTATCTTCGCCACAGGTTCCGAAACCTGAAAAATGGGGTTTCTTTGCTACAGGATCCCATGCCTGAAGTAGTGCTGTAAGCTTACCTTGTAAAAGGCTAAAAGATACATTTTCTAACTTACAACATAAAATGAAAATTGCGTTGGTCCATGGTGGCTGTGCCACTACCAGTTCTTAAAGAACCGGTAACCTCATTGCCTAGAGGCCACGCCCGATAGCCATGCAATAACAGCCACGGGTAAAAAATGGGGTTTCTTTGGCACAGGATCCCAAGCCTGACAAATGGGGTTTCTTTGGCACAGGATCCCAAGCCTGAAAATTGGGGTCTCTTTGGCACAGGAACCCAAGCCTGAAAAATGGGTTGTCTACGCCACAGGGTCCGGACCCTGAAAAATGGGGTCTCTTCACTACAGGGTCCGAAGCCTGAAAAATGGGGTCTCTTTGCCACAGGATCCCAAGCCTGAAAAATGGGTTTTCTTTGGCACAGGATCCCAAGCCTAAAAAATGGGGTCTCTTTGGCACAGGGTCCCAAGCCTGAAAAATGGGTTGTCTACGTCACAGGGTCCGGACCCTGAAAAATGGGGTCTCTTCACTACAGGGTCCGAAGCCTGAAAAATGGGGTCTCTTTGCCACAGGGTCCCAAGCCTGAAAAATGGGGTCTCTTTGCCACAGGTTTCCGAACCCTGAAAAATGAAGTCTCTTTGCCACAGGGTCCCAAGACTGAAAAATGGGGTCTCTTTGGCACAGGATCCCAAGCCTGAAAAATGGGTTTTCTATGCCACAGGGTCCGAACCCTGAAAAATGGGGTCTCTTCGCTACAGGGTCCGAAGCCTGAAAAATGGGTTTTCTTTGCTACAGGATCCCAAGCCTGAAGTAGTGCTGTAAGCTTACCTTGTTAAAGGCTAAAGGATACATTTTCTAACTTACAACATAAAATTAGTATTGCGTTGGTCCATGGTGGCTGTGCCACTACCAGTTCTCAAAGAACCGGTAACCTCATCGCCTAGAGGCCACGCCCGATAGCCATGCAATAACAGCCACGGGTAAAAAATGGGGTTTCTTTGGCACAGGATCCCAAGCCTGACAAATGGGGTTTCTGTGGCACAGGATCCCAAGCCTGAAAAATGGGTTTTCTTTGGCACAGGATCCCAAGCCTGAAAAATGGGGTCTCTTTGGCACAGGGTCCCAAGCCTGAAAAATGGGTTGTCTACGTCACAGGGTCCGGACCCTGAAAAATGGGGTCTCTTCACTACAGGGTCCGAAGCCTGAAAAATGGGGTCTCTTTGCCACAGGGTCCCAAGCCTGAAAAATGGGGTCTCTTTGCCACAGGTTTCCGAACCCTGAAAAATGAGGTCTCTTTGCCACAGGGTCCCAAGACTGAAAAATGGGGTCTCTTTGGCACAGGATCCCAAGCCTGAAAAATAGGTTTTTTATGCCACAGGGTCCGAACCCTGAAAAATGGGGTCTCTTCGCTACAGGGTCCGAAGCCTGAAAAATGGGTTTTCTTTGCTACAGGATCACAAGCCTGAAGTAGTGCTGTAAGCTTACCTTGTTAAAGGCTAAAGGATACATTTTCTAACTTACAACATAAAATTAATATTGCGTTGGTCCATGGTGGCTGTGCCACTACCAGTTCTCAAAGAACCGGTAACCTCATCGCCTAGAGGCCACGCCCGATAGCCATGCAATAACAGCCACGGGTAAAAAATGGGGTTTCTTTGGCACAGGATCCCAAGCCTGACAAATGGGGTTTCTTTGGCAAAGGATCCCAAGCCTGAAAAATGGGGTTTCTTTGGCACAGGATCCCAAGCCTGAAAAATGGGTTCTCTTTGGCACAGGATCCCAAGCCTGAAAAATGGGTTGTCTACGCCACAGGGTCCGAAGCCTGAAAAATGGGGTCTCTTCGCTACAGGGTCCGAAGCCTGAAAAATGGGGTCTCTTCGCTACAGGGTCCGAAGCCTGAAAAATGGGGTCTCTTTGCCACAGGGTCCCAAGCCTGAAAAATTACGTATCTTTGCCACAGGTTCCGAACCCTGAAAAATGAGGTCTCTTTGCCACAGGGTCCCGATCCTGTAAAATGGGGTCACTTTGCCACAGGGTCCGAAGCCTCAAAAATGGAGTATATTCGCCACAGGTTCCGAAGCCTGAAAAATGGGGTTTCTTTGCTACAGGATCCCAAGCCTGAAGTAGTGCTGTAAGCTTACTTATTTAAAGGCTAAAAGATACATTTTCTAACTTACAACATAAAATTAATATTGCGTTGGTCCATGGTGGCTGTGCCACTACCAATTCTCAAAGAACCGGTAACCTCATCGCCTAGAGGCCACGCCCGATAGCCATGCAATAACAGCCACGGGTAAAAAATGGGGTTTCTTTGGCACAGGATCCCAAGCCTGACAAATGGGGTTTCTTTGGCACAGGATCCCAAGCCTGAAAAATGGGGGTTCTTTGGCACAGGATCCCAAGCCTGAAAAATGGTGTCTCTTTGGCACAGGATCCCAAGCCTGAAAAATGGGTTGTCTACGCCACAGGGTTCGAACCCTGAAAAATGGGGTCTCTTCGCTACATGGTCCGAAGCCTGAAAAATGGTGTCTCTTTGCCACAGGGTCCCAAGCCTGAAAAATGGGGTCTCTTTGCCACAGGGTCCGAAGCCTGAAAAATGGGGTATCTTTGCCACAGGTTCCGAAACCTAAAAAATTAGGTCTCTTTGCCACAGGGTCCTAAGCCTGAAAAATGGGGTCTCTTTGCCACAGGGTCCAAAGTCTCAAAAATGGGGTATCTTCGCCACAGGTTCCGAAGCCTGAAAAATGGGGTCTCTTTGCCACAGGGTCTGAAGCCTGAAAAATGACGTATCTTTGCCACAGGTTCCAAACCCTGATAAACGAGTTCTCTTTGCAACTGGGTCCCGAACCTGAAAAATGTGGTCTCTTTGACACAGGGTCCGAAGCCTCAAAAACGGGGTATCTTCGCCACAGGTTCCGAGGCCTGAAAAATGGGGTTTCTTTACTACAGGATCCCAAGCCTGAAGTAGTGCTGTAAGCTTACCTTGTAAAAGGCTAAAAGATACATTTTCTAACTTACAACATAAAATTAATATTGCGTTGGTCCATGGTGGCTGTGCCACTACCAGTTCTCAAAGAACAGGTAACCTCATCGCCTAGAGGCCACGCCCGATAGCCATGCAATAACAGCTACGGGTAAAAAATGGGGTTTCTTTGGCACAGGATCCCAAGCCTGACAAATGGGGTTTCTTTGGCACAGAATCCCAAGCCTGAAAAATGGGGTTTCTTTGGCACAGGATCCCAAGCCTGAAAAATGGGGTCTCTTTGGCACAGGAACCCAAGCCTGAAAAATGGGTTGTCTACGCCACAGGGTCCGAACCCTGATAAATGGGGTCTCTTCGCTACTAGGTACGAAGCCTGAAAAATGGGGTCTTCTTGCCAAAGTGTTCCAAGCCTGAAAAATGGGGTCTCTTTGCCACAGTGTCCGAAGCCTGAAAAATGGCGTATCTTCGCCACAGGTTCCGAAACCTGAAAAATGGGGTTTCTTTGCTACAGGATCCCATGCCTGAAGTAGTGCTGTAAGCTTACCTTGTAAAAGGCTAAAAGATACATTTTCTAACTTACAACATAAAATGAAAATTGCGTTGGTCCATGGTGGCTGTGCCACTACCAGTTCTTAAAGAACCGGTAACCTCATTGCCTAGAGGCCACGCCCGATAGCCATGCAATAACAGCCACGGGTAAAAAATGGGGTTTCTTTGGCACAGGATCCCAAGCCTGACAAATGGGGTTTCTTTGGCACAGGATCCCAAGCCTGAAAATTGGGGTCTCTTTGGCACAGGAACCCAAGCCTGAAAAATGGGTTGTCTACGCCACAGGGTCCGGACCCTGAAAAATGGGGTCTCTTCACTACAGGGTCCGAAGCCTGAAAAATGGGGTCTCTTTGCCACAGGATCCCAAGCCTGAAAAATGGGTTTTCTTTGGCACAGGATCCCAAGCCTAAAAAATGGGGTCTCTTTGGCACAGGGTCCCAAGCCTGAAAAATGGGTTGTCTACGTCACAGGGTCCGGACCCTGAAAAATGGGGTCTCTTCACTACAGGGTCCGAAGCCTGAAAAATGGGGTCTCTTTGCCACAGGGTCCCAAGCCTGAAAAATGGGGTCTCTTTGCCACAGGTTTCCGAACCCTGAAAAATGAGGTCTCTTTGCCACAGGGGTCCCAAGACTGAAAAATGGGGTCTCTTTGGCACAGGATCCCAAGCCTGAAAAATGGGTTTTCTATGCCACAGGGTCCGAACCATGAAAAATGGGGTCTCTTCGCTACAGGGTCCGAAGCCTGAAAAATGGGTTTTCTTTGCTACAGGATCCCAAGCCTGAAGTAGTGCTGTAAGCTTACCTTGTTAAAGGCTAAAGGATACATTTTCTAACTTACAACATAAAATTAATATTGCGTTGGTCCTTGGTGGCTGTGCCACTACCAGTACTCAAAGAACCGGTAACCTCATCGCCTAGAAGCCACGCCCGATAGCCATGCAATAACAGCCACGGGTAAAAAATGGGGTTTCTTTGGCACAGGATCCCAAGCCTGACAAATGGGGTTTCTGTGGCACAGGATCCCAAGCCTGAAAAATGGGTTTTCTTTGGCACAGGATCACAAGCCTGAAAAATGGGGTCTCTTTGGCACAGGGTCCCAAGCCTGAAAAATGGGTTGTCTACGTCACAGGGTCCGGACCCTGAAAAATGGGGTCTCTTCACTACAGGGTCCGAAGCCTGAAAAATGGGGTCTCTTTGCCACAGGGTCCCAAGCCTGAAAAATGGGGTCTCTTTGCCACAGGTTTCCGAACCCTGAAAAATGAGGTCTCTTTGCCACATGGTCCCAAGACTGAAAAATGGGGTCTCTTTGGCACAGGATCCCAAGCCTGAAAAATGGGTTTTCTATGCCACAGGGTCCTAACCCTGAAAAATGGGGTCTCTTCGCTACAGGGTCCGAAGCCTGAAAAATGGGTTTTCTTTGCTACAGGATCCCAAGCCTGAAGTAGTGCTGTAAGCTTACCTTGTTAAAGGCTAAAGGATACATTTTCTAACTTACAACATAAAATTAGTATTGCGTTGGTCCATGGTGGCTGTGCCACTACCAGTTCTCAAAGAACCGGTAACCTCATCGCCTAGAGGCCACGCCCGATAGCCATGCAATAACAGCCACGGGTAAAAAATGGGGTTTCTTTGGCACAGGATCCCAAGCCTGACAAATGGGGTTTCTGTGGCACAGGTTCCCAAGCCTGAAAAATGGGTTTTCTTTGGCACAGGATCCCAAGCCTGAAAAATGGGGTCTCTTTGGCACAGGGTCCCAAGCCTGAAAAATGGGTTGCCTACGTCACAGGGTCCGGACCCTGAAAAATGGGGCCTCTTCACTACAGGGTCCGAAGCCTGAAAAATGGGGTCTCTTTGCCACAGGGTCCCAAGCCTGAAAAATGGGGTCTCTTTGCCACAGGTTTCCGAACCCTGAAAAATGAGGTCTCTTTGCCACAGGGTCCCAAGACTGAAAAATGGGGTCTCTTTGGCACAGGATCCCAAGCCTGAAAAATAGGTTTTTTATGCCACAGGGTCCGAACCCTGAAAAATGGGGTCTCTTCGCTACAGGGTCCGAAGCCTGAAAAATGGGTTTTCTTTGCTACAGGATCACAAGCCTGAAGTAGTGCTGTAAGCTTACCTTGTTAAAGGCTAAAGGATACATTTTCTAACTTACAACATAAAATTAATATTGCGTTGGTCCATGGTGGCTGTGCCACTACCAGTTCTCAAAGAACCGGTAACCTCATCGCCTAGAGGCCACGCCCGATAGCCATGCAATAACAGCCACGGGTAAAAAATGGGGTTTCTTTGGCACAGGATCCCAAGCCTGACAAATGGGGTTTCTTTGGCAAAGGATCCCAAGCCTGAAAAATGGGGTTTCTTTGGCACAGGATCCCAAGCCTGAAAAATGGGTTCTCTTTGGCACAGGATCCCAAGCCTGAAAAATGGGTTGTCTACGCCACAGGGTCCGAACCCTGAAAAATGGGGTCTCTTCGCTACAGGGTCCGAAGCCTGAAAAATGGGGTCTCTTCGCTACAGGGTCCGAAGCCTGAAAAATGGGGTCTCTTTGCCACAGGGTCCCAAGCCTGAAAAATTACGTATCTTTGCCACAGGTTCCGAACCCTGAAAAATGAGGTCTCTTTGCCACAGGGTCCCGATCCTGTAAAATGGGGTCACTTTGCCACAGGGTCCGAAGCCTCAAAAATGGAGTATATTCGCCACAGGTTCCGAAGCCTGAAAAATGGGGTTTCTTTGCTACAGGATCCCAAGCCTGAAGTAGTGCTGTAAGCTTACTTATTTAAAGGCTAAAAGATACATTTTCTAACTTACAACATAAAATTAATATTGCGTTGGTCCATGGTGGCTGTGCCACTACCAATTCTCAAAGAACCGGTAACCTCATCGCCTAGAGGCCACGCCCGATAGCCATGCAATAACAGCCACGGGTAAAAAATGGGGTTTCTTTGGCACAGGATCCCAAGCCTGACAAATGGGGTTTCTTTGGCACAGGATCCCAAGCCTGAAAAATGGGGGTTCTTTGGCACAGGATCCCAAGCCTGAAAAATGGTGTCTCTTTGGCACAGGATCCCAAGCCTGAAAAATGGGTTGTCTACGCCACAGGGTTCGAACCCTGAAAAATGGGGTCTCTTCGCTACATGGTCCGAAGCCTGAAAAATGGTGTCTCTTTGCCACAGGGTCCCAAGCCTGAAAAATGGGGTCTCTTTGCCACAGGGTCCGAAGCCTGAAAAATGGGGTATCTTTGCCACAGGTTCCGAAACCTAAAAAATTAGGTCTCTTTGCCACAGGGTCCTAAGCCTGAAAAATGGGGTCTCTTTGCCACAGGGTCCAAAGCCTCAAAAATGGGGTATCTTCGCCACAGGTTCCGAAGCCTGAAAAATGGGGTTTCTTTGCTACAGGATCCCAAGCCTGAAGTAGTGCTGTAAGCTTACCTTGTTAAAGGCTAAAAGATACATTTTCTAACTCGCAACATAAAATTAATATTGCGTTGGTCCATGGTGGCTGTGCCACTACCAGTTCTCAAAGAACCAGTAACCTCATCGCCTAGAGGCCACGCCCGATAGCCATGCAATAACAGCCACAGGTAAAAAATGGGGTTTCTTTGGCACAGGATCCCAAGCCTGAAAAATGGGGTTTCTTTGGCACAGGATCCCAAGCCTGAAAAATGGATTTTCTTTGGCACAGGATCCCAAGCCTAAAAAATGGGTTGTCTACGCCACAGGGTCCGAACCCTGAAAAATTGGGTCTCTTCGCTACAGGGTCCAAAGCCTGGAAAATGGGGTCTCTTTGCCACAGGGTCCCAAGCCTGAAAAATGGGGTCTCTTTGCCACAGGGTCCCAAGCCTGAAAAATGGGGTCTCTTTGCCACAGGGTCCGAAGCCTGAAAAATGGGGTATCTTTGCCACAGGTTCCGAACCCTGAAAAATGAGGTATCTTTGCCACAGGGTCCCAAGCCTGAAAAATGGGGTCTCTTTGCCACAGGGTCCGAAGCCTGAAAAATGGTGTTTCTTTGATACAGAATCCCAAGCCTGAAGTAGTGCTGTAAGCTTACTTAGTTAAAGGCTAAAAGATACATTTTCTAACTTACAACATAAAATTAATATTGTGTTGGTCCATGGTGGCTGTGCCACTACCAGTTCTCAAAGAACCGGTAAACTCATCGCCTAGAGGCCACGCCCGATAGCCATGCAATAACAGCCACGGGTAAAAAATGGGGTTTCTTTGGCACAGGATCCCAAGCCTGACAAATGGGGTTTCTTTGGCACAGGATCCCAAGCCTGACAAATGGGGTTTCTTTGGCACAGGATCCCAAGCCTGAAAAATGGGTTGTCTACACCACTGGGTCCGAACCCTGAAAAATGGGGTCTCTTCGCTACATGGTCCGAAGCCTGAAAAATGGGGTCTCTTTGCCACAGGGTCCCAAGCCTGAAAAATGGGGTCTCTTTGCCACAGGGTCCCAAGCCTGAAAAATGGGGTCTCTTTGCCACAGGGTCCGAAGCCTGAAAAATGATGTATCTTTGCCACAGGTTCCGAACCCTAAAAATGAGGTCTCTTTGCCACAGGGTCCTAAGCCTGAAAAATGGGGTCTCTTTGCCACAGGGTCCAAAGCCTCAAAAATGGGGTATCTTCGCCACAGGTTCCGAAGCCTGAAAAATGGGGTTTCTTTGCTACAGGATCCCAAGCCTGAAGTAGTACTGTAAGCTTACCTTGTTAAAGGCTAAAAGATACATTTTCTAACTCACAACATAAAATTAATATTGCGTTGGTCCATGGTGGCTGTGCCACTACCAGTTCTCAAAGAACCAGTAACCTCATCGCCTAGAGGCCACGCCCGATAGCCATGCAATAACAGCCACAGGTAAAAAATGGGGTTTCTTTGGCACAGGATCCCAAGCCTGAAAAATGGGGTTTCTTTGGCACAGGATCCCAAGCCTAAAAAATGGGTTGTCTACGCCACAGGGTCCGAACCCTGAAAAATGGGGTCTCTTCGCTACAGGGTCCAAAGCCTGGAAAATGGGGTCTCTTTGCCACAGGGTCCCAAGCCTGAAAAATGGGGTCTCTTTGCCACAGGGTCCGAAGCCTGAAAAATGGGGTATCTTTGCCACAGGTTCCGAACCCTGAAAAATGAGGTCTCTTTGCCACAGGGTACCGATCCTGAAAAATGGGGACTCTTTGCCACAGGGTCCGAAGCCTGAAAAATGGGGTATCTTCGCCACAGGTTCAGAAGCCTGAAAAATAGGGTTTCTTTGCTACAGGATCCCAAGCCTGAAGTAGTGCTGTAAGCTTACTTAGTTAAAGGCTAAAAGATACATTTTCTAACTTACAACATAAAATTAATATTGCATTGGTCCATGGTGGCTGTGCCACTACCAGTTCTCAAAGAACCGGTAACCTCATCGCCTAGAGGCCACGCCCGATAGCCATGCAATAACAGCCACGGGTAAAAAATGGGGTTTCTTTGGCACAGGATCCCAAGCCTGACAAATTGGGTTTCTTTGGCAAAGGATCCCAAGCCTGAAAAATGGGGTTTCTTTGGCACAGGATCCCAAGCCTGAAAAATGGGTTGTCTACGCCACAGGGTCCGAACCCTGAAAAATGGGGTCTCTTCGCTACAGGGTCCGAAGCCTGAAAAATGGGGTCTCTTCGCTACAGGGTCCGAAGCCTGAAAAATGGGGTCTCTTTGCCACAGGGTCCCAAGCCTGAAAAATGACGTATCTTTGCCACAGGTTCCGAACCCTGAAAAATGAGGTCTCTTTGCCACAGGGTCCCGATCCTGTAAAATGGGGTCTCTTTGCCACAGGGTCCGAAGCCTCAAAAATGGAGTATCTTCGCCACAGGTTCCGAAGCCTGAAAAATGGGGTTTCTTTGCTACAGGATCCCAAGCCTGAAGTAGTGCTGTAAGCTTACTTATTTAAAGGCTAAAAGATACATTTTCTAACTTACAACATAAAATTAATATTGCATTGGTCCATGGTGGCTGTGCCACTACCAGTTCTCAAAGAACCGGTAACCTCATCGCCTAGAGGCCACGCCCGATAGCCATGCAATAACAGCCACGGGTAAAAAAATGGGGTTTCTTTGGCACAGGATCCCAAGCCTGACAAATGGTGTTTCTTTGGCACAGGATCCCAAGCCTGAAAAATGGGGGTTCTTTGGCACAGGATCCCAAGCCTGAAAAATGGTGTCTCTTTGGCACAGGATCCCAAGCCTGAAAAATGGGTTGTCTACGCCACAGGGTTCGAACCCTGAAAAATGGGGTCTCTTCGCTACATGGTCCGAAGCCTGAAAAATGGTGTCTCTTTGCCACAGGGTCCCAAGCCTGAAAAATGGTGTCTCTTTGCCACAGGGTCCCAAGCCTGAAAAATGGGGTCTCTTTGCCACAGGGTCCGAAGCCTGAAAAATGGGGTATCTTTGCCACAGGGTCCGAAGCCTGAAAAATGGGGTATCTTTGCCACAGGTTCCGAAACCTAAAAAATTAGGTCTCTTTGCCACAGGTTCCGAAACCTAAAAAATTAGGTCTCTTTGCCACAGGGTCCTAAGCCTGAAAAATGGGGTCTCTTCGCCACAGGTTCCGAATCCTGAAAAATGGGGTTTCTTTGCTACAGGATCCCAAGCCTGAAGTAGTGCTGTAAGCTTACCTTGTTAAAGGCTAAAAGATACATTTTCTAACTCACAACATAAAATTAATATTGCGTTGGTCCATGGTGGCTGTGCCACTACCAGTTCTCAAAGAACCAGTAACCTCATCGCCTAGAGGCCACGCCCGATAGCCATGCAATAACAGCCACGGGTAAAAAATGGGGTTTCTTAGGCACAGGATCCCAAGCCTGACAAATGGGGTTTCTTTGGCACAGGGTCCCAAGCCTGAAAAATGGGTTTTCTTTGGCACAGGATCCCAAGCCTGAAAAATGGGTTGTCTACGCCACAGGGTCCGAACCCTTAAAAATTGGGTCTCTTCGCTACAGGGTCCGAAGCCTGAAAAATGGGGTCTCTTTGCCACAGGGTCCCAAGCCTGAAAAATGGGGTCTCTTTGCCACAGGGTCCCAAGCCTGAAAAATGGGGTCTCTTTGCCACAGGGTCCCAAGCCTGAAAAATTGGGTCTCTTTGCCACAGGGTCCGAAGCCTGAAAAATGGGGTATCTTTGCCACAGGTTCCGAACCCTGAAAAATGAGGTATCTTTGCCACAGGGTCCCAAGCCTGAAAAATGGGGTCTCTTTGCCACAGGGTCCGAAGCCTGAAAAATGGTGTTTCTTTGATACAGAATCCCAAGCCTGAAGTAGTGCTGTAAGCTTACTTAGTTAAAGGCTAAAAGATACATTTTCTAACTTACAACATAAAATTAATATTGTGTTGGTCCATGGTGGCTGTGCCACTACCAGTTCTCAAAGAACCGGTAAACTCATCGCCTAGAGGCCACGCCCGATAGCCATGCAATAACAGCCACGGGTAAAAAATGGGGTTTCTTTGGCACAGGATCCCAAGCCTGAAAAATGGGGTTTCTTTGGCACAGGATCCCAAGCCTGAAAAATGGGTTGTCTACACCACAGGGTCCGCCCCTGAAAAATGGGGTCTCTTCGCTACATGGTCCGAACCCTGAAAAATGGGGTCTCTTCGCTACATGGTCCGAAGCCTGAAAAATGGGGTCTCTTTGCCACAGGGTACCAAGCCTGAAAAATGGGGTCTCTTTGCCACAGGGTCCGAAGCCTGAAAAATGGGGTATCTTTGCCACAGGTTCCGAACCCTAAAAATGAGGTCTCTTTGCCACAGGGTCCTAAGCCTGAAAAATGGGGTCTCTTTGCCACAGGGTCCAAAGCCTCAAAAATGGGGTATCTTCGCCACAGGTTCCGAAGCCTGAAAAATGGGGTTTCTTTGCTACAGGATCCCAAGCCTGAAGTAGTACTGTAAGCTTACCTTGTTAAAGGCTAAAAGATACATTTTCTAACTCACAACATAAAATTAATATTGCGTTGGTCCATGGTGGCTGTGCCACTACCAGTTCTCAAAGAACCAGTAACCTCATCGCCTAGAGGCCACGCCCGATAGCCATGCAATAACAGCCACAGGTAAAAAATGGGGTTTCTTTGGCACAGGATCCCAAGCCTGAAAAATGGGGTTTCTTTGGCACAGGATCCCAAGCCTAAAAAATGGGTTGTCTACGCCACAGGGTCCGAACCCTGAAAAATGGGGTCTCTTCGCTACAGGGTCCAAAGCCTGGAAAATGGGGTCTCTTTGCCACAGGGTCCCAAGCCTGAAAAATGGGGTCTCTTTGCCACAGGGTCCGAAGCCTGAAAAATGGGGTATCTTTGCCACAGGTTCCGAACCCTGAAAAATGAGGTCTCTTTGCCACAGGGTACCGATCCTGAAAAATGGGGACTCTTTGCCACAGGGTCCGAAGCCTGAAAAATGGGGTATCTTCGCCACAGGTTCAGAAGCCTGAAAAATAGGGTTTCTTTGCTACAGGATCCCAAGCCTGAAGTAGTGCTGTAAGCTTACTTATTTAAAGGCTAAAAGATACATTTTCTAACTTACAACATAAAATTAATATTGCATTGGTCCATGGTGGCTGTGCCACTACCAGTTCTCAAAGAACCGGTAACCTCATCGCCTAGAGGCCACGCCCGATAGCCATGCAATAACAGCCACGGGTAAAAAATTGGGTTTCTTTGGCACAGGATCCCAAGCCTGACAAATGGGGTTTCTTTGGCAAAGGATCCCAAGCCTGAAAAATGGGGTTTCTTTGGCACAGGATCCCAAGCCTGAAAAATGGGTTCTCTTTGGCACAGGATCCCAAGCCTGAAAAATGGGTTGTCTACGCCACAGGGTCCGAACCCTGAAAAATGGGGTCTCTTCGCTACAGGGTCCGAAGCCTGAAAAATGGGGTCTCTTCGCTACAGGGTCCGAAGCCTGAAAAATGGGGTCTCTTTGCCACAGGGTCCCAAGCCTGAAAAATGACGTATCTTTGCCACAGGTTCCGAACCCTGAAAAATGAGGTCTCTTTGCCACAGGGTCCCGATCCTGTAAAATGGGGTCTCTTTGCCACAGGGTCCGAAGCCTGAAAAATGGGGTATCTTTGCCACAGGTTCCGAAACCTAAAAAATTAGGTCTCTTTGCCACAGGGTACTAAGCCTGAAAAATGGGGTCTCTTTGCCACAGGGTCCAAAGCCTCAAAAATGGGGTATCTTCGCCACAGGTTCCGAATCCTGAAAAATGGGGTTTCTTTGCTACAGGATCCCAAGCCTGAAGTAGTGCTGTAAGCTTACCTTGTTAAAGGCTAAAATATACATTTTCTAACTCACAACATAAAATTAATATTGCGTTGGTCCATGGTGGCTGTGCCACTACCAGTTCTCAAAGAACCAGTAACCTCATCGCCTAGAGGCCACGCCCGATAGCCATGCAATAACAGCCACAGGTAAAAAATGGGGTTTCTTTGGCACAGGATCCCAAGCCTGAAAAATGGGGTTTCTTTGGCACAGGATCCCAAGCCTAAAAAATGGGTTGTCTACGCCACAGGGTCCGAACCCTGAAAAATTGGGTCTCTTCGCTACAGGGTCCAAAGCCTGGAAAATGGGGTCTCTTTGCCACAGGGTCCCAAGCCTGAAAAATGGGGTCTCTTTGCCACAGGGTCCGAAGCCTGAAAAATGGGGTATCTTTGCCACAGGTTCCGAACCCTGAAAAATGAGGTCTCTTTGCCACAGGGTACCGATCCTGAAAAATGGGGACTCTTTGCCACAGGGTCCCAAGCCTGAAAAATGGGGTATCTTCGCCACAGGTTCCGAAGCCTGAAAAATAGGGTTTCTTTGCTACAGGATCCCAAGCCTGAAGTAGTGCTGTAAGCTTACTTAGTTAAAGGCTAAAAGATACATTTTCTAACTTACAACATAAAATGAATATTGCGTTGGTCCATGGTGGCTGTGCCACTACCAGTTCTCAAAGAACCGGTAACCTCATCGCCTAGAGGCCACGCCCGATAGCCATGCAATAACAGCCACGGGTAAAAAATGGGGTTTCTTAGGCACAGGATCCCAAGCCTGACAAATGGGGTTTCTTTGGCACAGGGTCCCAAGCCTGAAAAATGGGGTTTCTTTGGCACAGGATCCCAAGCCTGAAAAATGGGTTGTCTACGCCACAGGGTCCGAACCCTTAAAAATGGGGTCTCTTCGCTACAGGGTCCGAAGCCTGAAAAATGGGGTCTCTTTGCCACAGGGTCCCAAGCCTGAAAAATGGGGTCTCTTTGCCACAGGGTCCCAAGCCTGAAAAATGGGGTCTCTTTGCCACTGGGTCCGAAGCCTGAAAAATGGGGTATCTTTGCCACAGGTTCCGAACCCTGAAAAATTAGGTATCTTTGCCACAGGGTCCCAAGCCTGAAAAATGGGGTCTCTTTGCCACAGGGTCCGAAGCCTGAAAAATGGTGTTTCTTTGATACAGAATCCCAAGCCTGAAGTAGTGCTGTAAGCTTACTTAGTTAAAGGCTAAAAGATACATTTTCTAACTTACAACATAAAATTAATATTGTGTTGGTCCATGGTGGCTGTGCCACTACCAGTTCTCAAAGAACCGGTAAACTCATCGCCTAGAGGCCACGCCCGATAGCCATGCAATAACAGCCACGGGTAAAAAATGGGGTTTCTTTGGCACAGGATCCCAAGCCTGACAAATGGGGTTTCTTTGGCACAGGATCCCAAGCCTGAAAAATGGGGTTTCTTTGGCACAGGATCCCAAGCCTGAAAAATGGGTTGTCTACGCCACAGGGTCCGAACCCTGAAAAATGGGGTCTCTTTGCTACATGGTCCGAAGCCTGAAAAATGGGGTCTCTTTGCCACAGGGTCCCAAGCCTGAAAAATGGGGTCTCTTTGCCACAGGGTCCCAAGCCTGAAAAATGGGGTCTCTTTGCCACAGGGTCCGAAGCCTGAAAAATGGGGTATCTTTGCCACAGGTTCTGAACCCTAAAAATGAGGTCTCTTTGCCACAGGGTCCTAAGCCTGAAAAATGGGGTCTCTTTGCCACAGGGTCCAAAGCCTCAAAAATGGGGTATCTTCGCCACAGGTTCCGAAGCCTGAAAAATGGGGTTTCTTTGCTACAGGATCCCAAGCCTGAAGTAGTGCTGTAAACTTACCTTGTTAAAGGCTAAAAGATACATTTTCTAACTCACAACATAAAATTAATATTGCGTTGGTCCATGGTGGCTGTGCCACTACCAGTTCTCAAAGAACCAGTAACCTCATCGCCTAGAGGCCACGCCCGATAGCCATGCAATAACAGCCACAGGTAAAAAATGGGGTTTCTTTGGCACAGGATCCCAAGCCTGAAAAATGGGGTTTCTTTGGCACAGGATCCCAAGCCTAAAAAATGGGTTGTCTACGCTACAGGGTCCGAACCCTGAAAAATGGGGTCTCTTCGCTACAGGGTCCAAAGCCTGGAAAATGGGGTCTCTTTGCCACAGGGTCCCAAGCCTGAAAAATGGGGTCTCTTTGCCACAGGGTCCGAAGCCTGAAAAATGGGGTATCTTTGCCACAGGTTCCGAACCCTGAAAAATGAGGTCTCTTTGCCACAGGGTACCGATCCTGAAAAATTGGGTCTCTTTGCCACAGGGTCCGAAGCCTGAAAAATGGGGTATCTTCGCCACAGGTTCCGAAGCCTGAAAAATGGGGTTTCTTTGCTACAGGATCCCAAGCCTGAAGTAGTGCTGTAAGCTTACTTAGTTAAAGGCTAAAAGATACATTTTCTAACTTACAACATAAAATTAATATTGCATTGGTCCATGGTGGCTGTGCCACTACCAGTTCTCAAAGAACCGGTAACCTCATCGCCCTATCGGCCACGCCCGATAGCCATGCAATAACAGCCACGGGTAAAAAATGGGGTTTCTTTGGCACAGGATCCCAAGCCTGACAAATTGGGTTTCTTTGGCAAAGGATCCCAAGCCTGAAAAATGGGTTCTCTTTGGCACAGGATCCCAAGCCTGAAAAATGGGTTGTCTACGCCACAGGGTCCGAACCCTGAAAAATGGGGTCTCTTCGCTACAGGGTCCGAAGCCTGAAAAATGGGGTCTCTTCGCTACAGGGTCCGAAGCCTGAAAAATGGGGTCTCTTTGCCACAGGGTCCCAAGCCTGAAAAATGACGTATCTTTGCCACAGGTTCCGAACCCTGAAAAATGAGGTCTCTTTGCCACAGGGTCCCGATCCTGTAAAATGGGGTCTCTTTGCCACAGGGTCCGAAGCCTCAAAAATGGAGTATCTTCGCCACAGGTTCCGAAGCCTGAAAAATGGGGTTTCTTTGCTACAGGATCCCAAGCCTGAAGTAGTGCTGTAAGCTTACTTATTTAAAGGCTAAAAGATACATTTTCTAACTTACAACATAAAATTAATATTGCATTGGTCCATGGTGGCTGTGCCACTACCAGTTCTCAAAGAACCGGTAACCTCATCGCCTAGAGGCCACGCCCGATAGCCATGCAATAACAGCCACGGGTAAAAAAATGGGGTTTCTTTGGCACAGGATCCCAAGCCTGACAAATGGTGTTTCTTTGGCACAGGATCCCAAGCCTGAAAAATGGGGGTTCTTTGGCACAGGATCCCAAGCCTGAAAAATGGTGTCTCTTTGGCACAGGATCCCAAGCCTGAAAAATGGGTTGTCTACGCCACAGGGTTCGAACCCTGAAAAATGGGGTCTCTTCGCTACATGGTCCGAAGCCTGAAAAATGGTGTCTCTTTGCCACAGGGTCCCAAGCCTGAAAAATGGTGTCTCTTTGCCACAGGGTCCCAAGCCTGAAAAATGGGGTCTCTTTGCCACAGGGTCCGAAGCCTGAAAAATGGGGTATCTTTGCCACAGGGTCCGAAGCCTGAAAAATGGGGTATCTTTGCCACAGGTTCCGAAACCTAAAAAATTAGGTCTCTTTGCCACAGGTTCCGAAACCTAAAAAATTAGGTCTCTTTGCCACAGGGTCCTAAGCCTGAAAAATGGGGTCTCTTCGCCACAGGTTCCGAATCCTGAAAAATGGGGTTTCTTTGCTACAGGATCCCAAGCCTGAAGTAGTGCTGTAAGCTTACCTTGTTAAAGGCTAAAAGATACATTTTCTAACTCACAACATAAAATTAATATTGCGTTGGTCCATGGTGGCTGTGCCACTACCAGTTCTCAAAGAACCAGTAACCTCATCGCCTAGAGGCCACGCCCGATAGCCATGCAATAACAGCCACGGGTAAAAAATGGGGTTTCTTAGGCACAGGATCCCAAGCCTGACAAATGGGGTTTCTTTGGCACAGGGTCCCAAGCCTGAAAAATGGGTTTTCTTTGGCACAGGATCCCAAGCCTGAAAAATGGGTTGTCTACGCCACAGGGTCCGAACCCTTAAAAATTGGGTCTCTTCGCTACAGGGTCCGAAGCCTGAAAAATGGGGTCTCTTTGCCACAGGGTCCCAAGCCTGAAAAATGGGGTCTCTTTGCCACAGGGTCCCAAGCCTGAAAAATGGGGTCTCTTTGCCACAGGGTCCCAAGCCTGAAAAATTGGGTCTCTTTGCCACAGGGTCCGAAGCCTGAAAAATGGGGTATCTTTGCCACAGGTTCCGAACCCTGAAAAATGAGGTATCTTTGCCACAGGGTCCCAAGCCTGAAAAATGGGGTCTCTTTGCCACAGGGTCCGAAGCCTGAAAAATGGTGTTTCTTTGATACAGAATCCCAAGCCTGAAGTAGTGCTGTAAGCTTACTTAGTTAAAGGCTAAAAGATACATTTTCTAACTTACAACATAAAATTAATATTGTGTTGGTCCATGGTGGCTGTGCCACTACCAGTTCTCAAAGAACCGGTAAACTCATCGCCTAGAGGCCACGCCCGATAGCCATGCAATAACAGCCACGGGTAAAAAATGGGGTTTCTTTGGCACAGGATCCCAAGCCTGAAAAATGGGGTTTCTTTGGCACAGGATCCCAAGCCTGAAAAATGGGTTGTCTACACCACAGGGTCCGAACCCTGAAAAATGGGGTCTCTTCGCTACATGGTCCGAACCCTGAAAAATGGGGTCTCTTCGCTACATGGTCCGAAGCCTGAAAAATGGGGTCTCTTTGCCACAGGGTACCAAGCCTGAAAAATGGGGTCTCTTTGCCACAGGGTCCGAAGCCTGAAAAATGGGGTATCTTTGCCACAGGTTCCGAACCCTAAAAATGAGGTCTCTTTGCCACAGGGTCCTAAGCCTGAAAAATGGGGTCTCTTTGCCACAGGGTCCAAAGCCTCAAAAATGGGGTATCTTCGCCACAGGTTCCGAAGCCTGAAAAATGGGGTTTCTTTGCTACAGGATCCCAAGCCTGAAGTAGTACTGTAAGCTTACCTTGTTAAAGGCTAAAAGATACATTTTCTAACTCACAACATAAAATTAATATTGCGTTGGTCCATGGTGGCTGTGCCACTACCAGTTCTCAAAGAACCAGTAACCTCATCGCCTAGAGGCCACGCCCGATAGCCATGCAATAACAGCCACAGGTAAAAAATGGGGTTTCTTTGGCACAGGATCCCAAGCCTGAAAAATGGGGTTTCTTTGGCACAGGATCCCAAGCCTAAAAAATGGGTTGTCTACGCCACAGGGTCCGAACCCTGAAAAATGGGGTCTCTTCGCTACAGGGTCCAAAGCCTGGAAAATGGGGTCTCTTTGCCACAGGGTCCCAAGCCTGAAAAATGGGGTCTCTTTGCCACAGGGTCCAAAGCCTGAAAAATGGGGTATCTTTGCCACAGGTTCCGAACCCTGAAAAATGAGGTCTCTTTGCCACAGGGTACCGATCCTGAAAAATGGGGACTCTTTGCCACAGGGTCCGAAGCCTGAAAAATGGGGTATCTTCGCCACAGGTTCAGAAGCCTGAAAAATAGGGTTTCTTTGCTACAGGATCCCAAGCCTGAAGTAGTGCTGTAAGCTTACTTAGTTAAACGCTAAAAGATACATTTTCTAACTTACAACATAAAATTAATATTGCATTGGTCCATGGTGGCTGTGCCACTACCAGTTCTCAAAGAACCGGTAACCTCATCGCCTAGAGGCCACGCCCGATAGCCATGCAATAACAGCCACGGGTAAAAAATGGGGTTTCTTTGGCACAGGATCCCAAGCCTGACAAATGGGGTTTCTTTGGCAAAGGATCCCAAGCCTGAAAAATGGGGTTTCTTTGGCACAGGATCCCAAGCCTGAAAAATGGGTTCTCTTTGGCACAGGATCCCAAGCCTGAAAAATGGGTTGTCTACGCCACAGGGTCCGAACCCTGAAAAATGGGGTCTCTTCGCTACAGGGTCCGAAGCCTGAAAAATGGGGTCTCTTCGCTACAGGGTCCGAAGCCTGAAAAATGGGGTCTCTTTGCCACAGGGTCCCAAGCCTGAAAAATGACGTATCTTTGCCACAGGTTCCGAACCCTGAAAAATGAGGTCTCTTTGCCACAGGGTCCCGATCCTGTAAAATGGGGTCTCTTTGCCACAGGGTCCCGATCCTGTAAAATGGGGTCTCTTTGCCACAGGGTCCGAAGCCTCAAAAATGGAGTATCTTCGCCACAGGTTCCGAAGCCTGAAAAATGGGGTTTCTTTGCTACAGGATCCCAAGCCTGAAGTAGTGCTGTAAGCTTACTTATTTAAAGGCTAAAAGATACATTTTCTAACTTACAACATAAAATTAATATTGCATTGGTCCATGGTGGCTGTACCACTACCAGTTCTCAAAGAACCGGTAACCTCATCGCCTAGAGGCCACGCCCGATAGCCATGCAATAACAGCCACGGGTAAAAAATGGGGTTTCTTTGGCACAGGATCCCAAGCCTGACAAATGGGGTTTCTTTGGCACAGGATCCCAAGCCTGAAAAATGGGGGTTCTTTGGCACAGGATCCCAAGCCTGAAAAATGGTGTCTCTTTGGCACAGGATCCCAAGCCTGAAAAATGGGTTGTCTACGCCACAGGGTTCGAACCCTGAAAAATTGGGTCTCTTCGCTACATGGTCCGAAGCCTGAAAAATGGTGTCTCTTTGCCACAGGGTCCCAAGCCTGAAAAATGGGGTCTCTTTGCCACAGGGTCCGAAGCCTGAAAAATGGGGTATCTTTGCCACAGGTTCCGAAACCTAAAAAATTAGGTCTCTTTGCCACAGGGTCCTAAGCCTGAAAAATGGGGTCTCTTTGCCACAGGGTCCAAAGCCTCAAAAATGGGGTATCTTCGCCACAGGTTCCGAATCCTGAAAAATGGGGTTTCTTTGCTACAGGATCCCAAGCCTGAAGTAGTGCTGTAAGCTTACCTTGTTAAAGGCTAAAATATACATTTTCTAACTCACAACATAAAATTAATATTGCGTTGGTCCATGGTGGCTGTGCCACTACCAGTTCTCAAAGAACCAGTAACCTCATCGCCTAGAGGCCACGCCCGATAGCCATGCAATAACAGCCACAGGTAAAAAATGGGGTTTCTTTGGCACAGGATCCCAAGCCTGAAAAATGGGGTTTCTTTGGCACAGGATCCCAAGCCTAAAAAATGGGTTGTCTACGCCACAGGGTCCGAACCCTGAAAAATTGGGTCTCTTCGCTACAGGGTCCAAAGCCTGGAAAATGGGGTCTCTTTGCCACAGGGTCCCAAGCCTGAAAAATGGGGTCTCTTTGCCACAGGGTCCGAAGCCTGAAAAATGGGGTATCTTTGCCACAGGTTCCGAACCCTGAAAAATGAGGTCTCTTTGCCACAGGGTACCGATCCTGAAAAATGGGGACTCTTTGCCACAGGGTCCCAAGCCTGAAAAATGGGGTATCTTCGCCACAGGTTCCGAAGCCTGAAAAATAGGGTTTCTTTGCTACAGGATCCCAAGCCTGAAGTAGTGCTGTAAGCTTACTTAGTTAAAGGCTAAAAGATACATTTTCTAACTTACAACATAAAATGAATATTGCGTTGGTCCATGGTGGCTGTGCCACTACCAGTTCTCAAAGAACCGGTAACCTCATCGCCTAGAGGCCACGCCCGATAGCCATGCAATAACAGCCACGGGTAAAAAATGGGGTTTCTTAGGCACAGGATCCCAAGCCTGACAAATGGGGTTTCTTTGGCACAGGGTCCCAAGCCTGAAAAATGGGGTTTCTTTGGCACAGGATCCCAAGCCTGAAAAATGGGTTGTCTACGCCACAGGCTCCGAACCCTTAAAAATGGGGTCTCTTCGCTACAGGGTCCGAAGCCTGAAAAATGGGGTCTCTTTGCCACAGGGTCCCAAGCCTGAAAAATGGGGTCTCTTTGCCACAGGGTCCCAAGCCTGAAAAATGGGGTCTCTTTGCCACAGGGTCCGAAGCCTGAAAAATGGGGTATCTTTGCCACAGGTTCCGAACCCTGAAAAATTAGGTATCTTTGCCACAGGGTCCCAAGCCTGAAAAATGGGGTCTCTTTGCCACAGGGTCCGAAGCCTGAAAAATGGTGTTTCTTTGATACAGAATCCCAAGCCTGAAGTAGTGCTGTAAGCTTACTTAGTTAAAGGCTAAAAGATACATTTTCTAACTTACAACATAAAATTAATATTGTGTTGGTCCATGGTGGCTGTGCCACTACCAGTTCTCAAAGAACCGGTAAACTCATCGCCTAGAGGCCACGCCCGATAGCCATGCAATAACAGCCACGGGTAAAAAATGGGGTTTCTTTGGCACAGGATCCCAAGCCTGACAAATGGGGTTTCTTTGGCACAGGATCCCAAGCCTGAAAAATGGGGTTTCTTTGGCACAGGATCCCAAGCCTGAAAAATGGGTTGTCTACGCCACAGGGTCCGAACCCTGAAAAATGGGGTCTCTTTGCTACATGGTCCGAAGCCTGAAAAATGGGGTCTCTTTGCCACAGGGTCCCAAGCCTGAAAAATGGGGTCTCTTTGCCACAGGGTCCCAAGCCTGAAAAATGGGGTCTCTTTGCCACAGGGTCCGAAGCCTGAAAAATGGGGTATCTTTGCCACAGGTTCTGAACCCTAAAAATGAGGTCTCTTTGCCACAGGGTCCTAAGCCTGAAAAATGGGGTCTCTTTGCCACAGGGTCCAAAGCCTCAAAAATGGGGTATCTTCGCCACAGGTTCCGAAGCCTGAAAAATGGGGTTTCTTTGCTACAGGATCCCAAGCCTGAAGTAGTGCTGTAAACTTACCTTGTTAAAGGCTAAAAGATACATTTTCTAACTCACAACATAAAATTAATATTGCGTTGGTCCATGGTGGCTGTGCCACTACCAGTTCTCAAAGAACCAGTAACCTCATCGCCTAGAGGCCACGCCCGATAGCCATGCAATAACAGCCACAGGTAAAAAATGGGGTTTCTTTGGCACAGGATCCCAAGCCTGAAAAATGGGGTTTCTTTGGCACAGGATCCCAAGCCTAAAAAATGGGTTGTCTACGCCACAGGGTCCGAACCCTGAAAAATGGGGTCTCTTCGCTACAGGGTCCAAAGCCTGGAAAATGGGGTCTCTTTGCCACAGGGTCCCAAGCCTGAAAAATGGGGTCTCTTTGCCACAGGGTCCGAAGCCTGAAAAATGGGGTATCTTTGCCACAGGTTCCGAACCCTGAAAAATGAGGTCTCTTTGCCACAGGGTACCGATCCTGAAAAATTGGGTCTCTTTGCCACAGGGTCCGAAGCCTGAAAAATGGGGTATCTTCGCCACAGGTTCCGAAGCCTGAAAAATGGGGTTTCTTTGCTACAGGATCCCAAGCCTGAAGTAGTGCTGTAAGCTTACTTAGTTAAAGGCTAAAAGATACATTTTCTAACTTACAACATAAAATTAATATTGCGTTGGTCCATGGTGGCTGTGCCACTACCAGTTCTCAAAGAACCGGTAACCTCATCGCCTAGAGGCCACGCCCGATAGCCATGCAATAACAACCACAGGTAAAAAATGGGGTTTCTTTGGCACAGGATCCCAAGCCTGAAAAATGGGGTTTCTTTGGCACAGGATCCCAAGCCTAAAAAATGGGGTCTCTTTGGCACAGGATCCCAAGCCTGAAAAATGGGTTGTCTACGCCACAGGGTCCGAACCCTGAAAAATGGGGTCTCTTCGCTACAGGGTCCAAAGCCTGGAAAATGGGGTCTCTTTGCCACAGGGTCCCAAGCCTGAAAAATGGGGTCTTTGCCACAGGGTCCGAAGCCTGAAAAATGGGGTATCTTTGCCACAGGTTCCGAACCCTGAAAAATGAGGTCTCTTTGCCACAGGGTACCGATCCTGAAAAATGGGGACTCTTTGCCACAGGGTCCGAAGCCTGAAAAATGGGGTATCTTCGCCACAGGTTCCGAAGCCTGAAAAATAGGGTTTCTTTGCTACAGGATCCCAAGCCTGAAGTAGTGCTGTAGGCTTACTTAGTTAAAGGCTAAAAGATACATTTTCTAACTTACAACATAAAATTAATATTGCGTTGGTCCATGGTGGCTGTGCCACTACCAGTTCTCAAAGAACCGGTAAACTCATCGCCTAGAGGCCATGCCCGATAGCCATGCAATAACAGCCACGGGTAAAAAATGGGGTTTCTTTGGCACAGGATCCCAAGCCTGACAAATGGGGTTTCTTTGGCACAGGATCCTAAGCCTGAAAAATGGGGTTTCTTTGGCACAGGATCCCAAGCCTGAAAAATTGGGTCTCTTTGGCACAGGATCCTAAGCCTGAAAAATTGGGTCTCTTTGGCACAGGATCCTAAGCCTGAAAAATGGGTTGTCTACGCCACAGGGTCCGAACCCTGAAAAATGGGGTCTCTTCGCTACAGGGTCCGAAGCCTGAAAAATGGGGTCTCTTCGCTACAGGGTCCGAAGCCTGAAAAATGGGGTCTCTTTGCCACAGGGTCCTAAGCCTGAAAAATGGGGTCTCTTTGCAACAGGGTCCGAAGCCTGAAAAATGGGGTATCTTTGCCACAGGTTCCGAACCCTGAAAAATGAGGTCTCTTTGCCACAGGGTCCCAAGCCTGAAAAAATGGGTCTCTTTGCCACAGGGTCCCAAGCCTGAAAAATTGGGTCTCTTTGCCACAGGGTCCGAAGCCTGAAAAATGGGGTATCTTCGCCACAGGTTCCGAAGCCTGAAAAATGGGGTTTCTTTGCTACAGGATCCCAAGCCTGAAGTAGTGCTGTAAGCTTACCTAGTTAAAGGCTAACAGATACATTTTCTAACTTACAACATAAAATTAATATTGCGTTGGTCCATGGTGGCTGTGCCACGACCAGTTCTCAGAGAACCGGTAATCTCATCGCCTAGAGGCCACGCCCGATAGCCATGCAATAACAGCCACGGGTAAAAAAATGGGGTTTCTTTGGCACAGGATCCCAAGCCTGAAAAATGGGGTTTCTTTGGCACAGGATCCCAAGCCTACAAAATGGGGTCTCTTTGGCACAGGATCCCAAGCCTGAAAAATGGGTTGTCTACGCCACAGGGTCCGAACCCTGAAAAATGGGGTCTCTTCTCTACAGGGTCCGAAGCCTGGAAAATGGGGTCTCTTTGCCACAGGGTCCCAAGTCTGAAAAATGGTGTCTCTTTGCCTTAGGGTTCGAAGCCTTAAAATGGGGTATTTTTGCCACAGGTCCCGAACCCTGAAAAATGAGGTCTCTTTGCCACAGGGTCCAAAGCCTCAAAAATGGGGTATCTTCGCTACAGGATCCCAAGCCTGAAGTAGTGCTGTAAGCTTACCTTGTTAAAGGCTAAAGGATACATTTTCTAACTTACAACATAAAATTAGTATTGCGTTGGTCCATGGTGGCTGTGCCACTACCAGTTCTCAAAGAACCGGTAACCTCATCGCCTAGAGGCCACGCCCGATAGCCATGCAATAACAGCCACGGGTAAAAAATGGGGTTTCTTTGGCACAGGATCCCAAGCCTGACAAATGGGGTTTCTGTGGCACAGGATCCCAAGCCTGAAAAATGGGTTTTCTTTGGCACAGGATCCCAAGCCTGAAAAATGGGGTCTCTTTGGCACAGGGTCCCAAGCCTGAAAAATGGGTTGTCTACGTCACAGGGTCCGGACCCTGAAAAATGGGGTCTCTTCACTACAGGGTCCGAAGCCTGAAAAATGGGGTCTCTTTGCCACAGGGTCCCAAGCCTGAAAAATGGGGTCTCTTTGCCACAGGTTTCCGAACCCTGAAAAATGAGGTCTCTTTGCCACAGGGTCCCAAGGCTGAAAAATGGGGTCTCTTTGGCACAGGATCCCAAGCCTGAAAAATAGGTTTTTTATGCCACAGGGTCCGAACCCTGAAAAATGGGGTCTCTTCGCTACAGGGTCCGAAGCCTGAAAAATGGGTTTTCTTTGCTACAGGATCACAAGCCTGAAGTAGTGCTGTAAGCTTACCTTGTTAAAGGCTAAAGGATACATTTTCTAACTTACAACATAAAATTAATATTGCGTTGGTCCATGGTGGCTGTGCCACTACCAGTTCTCAAAGAACCGGTAACCTCATCGCCTAGAGGCCACGCCCGATAGCCATGCAATAATAGCCACGGGTAAAAAATGGGGTTTCTTTGGCACAGGATCCCAAGCCTGACAAATGGGGTTTCTTTGGCACAGGATCCCAAGCCTGAAAAATGGGGGTTCTTTGGCACAGGATCCCAAGCCTGAAAAATGGTGTCTCTTTGGCACAGGATCTCAAGCCTGAAAAATGGGTTGTCTACGCCACAGGGTCCGAACCCTGAAAAATGGGGTCTCTTCGCTACAGGGTCCAACGCCTGGAAAATGGGGTCTCTTTGCCACAGGGTCCCAAGCCTGAAAAATGGGGTATCTTTGCCACAGGTTCCGAACCCTGAAAAATGAGGTCTCTTTGCCACAGGGTACCGATCCTGAAAAATGGGGACTCTTTGCCACAGGGTCCCAAGCCTGAAAAATGGGGTATCTTCGCCACAGGTTCCGAAGCCTGAAAAATAGGGTTTCTTTGCTACAGGATCCCAAGCCTGAAGTAGTGCTGTAAGCTTACTTAGTTAAAGGCTAAAAGATACATTTTCTAACTTACAACATAAAATGAATATTGCGTTGGTCCATGGTGGCTGTGCAACTACCAGTTCTCAAAGAACCGGTAACCTCATCGCCTAGAGGCCACGCCCGATAGCCATGCAATAACAGCCACGGGTAAAAAATGGGGTTTCTTAGGCACAGGATCCCAAGCCTGACAAATGGGGTTTCTTTGGCACAGGGTCCCAAGCCTGACAAATGGGGTTTCTTTGGCACAGGGTCCCAAGCCTGACAAATGGGGTTTCTTTGGCACAGGGTCCCAAGCCTGAAAAATGGGGTTTCTTTGGCACAGGATCCCAAGCCTGAAAAATGGGTTGTCTACGCCAAAGGGTCCGAACCCTTAAAAATGGGGTCTCTTCGCTACAGGGTCCGAAGCCTGAAAAATGGGGTCTCTTTGCCACAGGGTCCCAAGCCTGAAAAATGGGGTCTCTTTGCCACAGGGTCCCAAGCCTGAAAAATGGGGTCTCTTTGCCACAGGGTCCGACGCCTGAAAAATGGGGTATCTTTGCCACAGGTTCCGAACCCTGAAAAATGAGGTATCTTTGCCACAGGGTCCCAAGCCTGAAAAATGGGGTCTCTTTGCCACAGGGTCCGCAGCCTGAAAAATGGTGTTTCTTTGATACAGGATCCCAAGCCTGAAGTAGTGCTGTAAGCTTACTTAGTTAAAGGCTAAAAGATACATTTTCTAACTTACAACATAAAATTAATATTATGTTGGTCCATGGTGGCTGTGCCACTACCAGTTCTCAAAGAACCGGTAAACTCATCGCCTAGAGGCCACGCCCGATAGCCATGCAATAACAGCCACGGGTAAAAAATGGGGTTTCTTTGGCACAGGATCCCAAGCCTGACAAATGGGGTTTCTTTGGCACAGGATCCCAAGCCTGAAAAATGGGGTTTCTTTGGCACAGGATCCCAAGCCTGAAAAATGGTGTCTCTTTGGCACAGGATCCCAAGCCTGAAAAATGGGTTGTCTACGCCACAGGGTCCGAACCCTGAAAAATGGGGTCTCTTCGCTACATGGTCCGAAGCCTGAAAAATGGGGTCTCTTTGCCACAGGGTCCCAAGCCTGAAAAATGGGGTCTCTTTGCCACAGGGTCCGAAGCCTGAAAAATGGGGTATCTTTGCCACAGGTTCCGAACCCTAAAAATGAGGTCTCTTTGCCACAGGGTCCTAAGCCTGAAAAATGGGGTCTCTTTGCCACAGGGTCCAAAGCCTCAAAAATGGGGTATCTTCGCCACAGGTTCCGAAGCCTGGAAAATGGGGTCTCTTTGCCACAGGGTCCCAAGTCTGAAAAATGGTGTCTCTTTGCCTTAGGGTTCGAAGCCTTAAAATGGGGTATTTTTGCCACAGGTCCCGAACCCTGAAAAATGAGGTCTCTTTGCCACAGGGTCCAAAGCCTCAAAAATGGGGTATCTTCGCTACAGGATCCCAAGCCTGAAGTAGTGCTGTAAGCTTACCTTGTTAAAGGCTAAAGGATACATTTTCTAACTTACAACATAAAATTAGTATTGCGTTGGTCCATGGTGGCTGTGCCACTACCAGTTCTCAAAGAACCGGTAACCTCATCGCCTAGAGGCCACGCCCGATAGCCATGCAATAACAGCCACGGGTAAAAAATGGGGTTTCTTTGGCACAGGATCCCAAGCCTGACAAATGGGGTTTCTGTGGCACAGGATCCCAAGCCTGAAAAATGGGTTTTCTTTGGCACAGGATCCCAAGCCTGAAAAATGGGGTCTCTTTGGCACAGGGTCCCAAGCCTGAAAAATGGGTTGTCTACGTCACAGGGTCCGGACCCTGAAAAATGGGGTCTCTTCACTACAGGGTCCGAAGCCTGAAAAATGGGGTCTCTTTGCCACAGGGTCCCAAGCCTGAAAAATGGGGTCTCTTTGCCACAGGTTTCCGAACCCTGAAAAATGAGGTCTCTTTGCCACAGGGTCCCAAGACTGAAAAATGGGGTCTCTTTGGCACAGGATCCCAAGCCTGAAAAATAGGTTTTTTATGCCACAGGGTCCGAACCCTGAAAAATGGGGTCTCTTCGCTACAGGGTCCGAAGCCTGAAAAATGGGTTTTCTTTGCTACAGGATCACAAGCCTGAAGTAGTGCTGTAAGCTTACCTTGTTAAAGGCTAAAGGATACATTTTCTAACTTACAACATAAAATTAATATTGCGTTGGTCCATGGTGGCTGTGCCACTACCAGTTCTCAAAGAACCGGTAACCTCATCGCCTAGAGGCCACGCCCGATAGCCATGCAATAATAGCCACGGGTAAAAAATGGGGTTTCTTTGGCACAGGATCCCAAGCCTGACAAATGGGGTTTCTTTGGCACAGGATCCCAAGCCTGAAAAATGGGGGTTCTTTGGCACAGGATCCCAAGCCTGAAAAATGGTGTCTCTTTGGCACAGGATCTCAAGCCTGAAAAATGGGTTGTCTACGCCACAGGGTCCGAACCCTGAAAAATGGGGTCTCTTCGCTACAGGGTCCAACGCCTGGAAAATGGGGTCTCTTTGCCACAGGGTCCCAAGCCTGAAAAATGGGGTATCTTTGCCACAGGTTCCGAACCCTGAAAAATGAGGTCTCTTTGCCACAGGGTACCGATCCTGAAAAATGGGGACTCTTTGCCACAGGGTCCCAAGCCTGAAAAATGGGGTATCTTCGCCACAGGTTCCGAAGCCTGAAAAATAGGGTTTCTTTGCTACAGGATCCCAAGCCTGAAGTAGTGCTGTAAGCTTACTTAGTTAAAGGCTAAAAGATACATTTTCTAACTTACAACATAAAATGAATATTGCGTTGGTCCATGGTGGCTGTGCAACTACCAGTTCTCAAAGAACCGGTAACCTCATCGCCTAGAGGCCACGCCCGATAGCCATGCAATAACAGCCACGGGTAAAAAATGGGGTTTCTTAGGCACAGGATCCCAAGCCTGACAAATGGGGTTTCTTTGGCACAGGGTCCCAAGCCTGACAAATGGGGTTTCTTTGGCACAGGGTCCCAAGCCTGACAAATGGGGTTTCTTTGGCACAGGGTCCCAAGCCTGAAAAATGGGGTTTCTTTGGCACAGGATCCCAAGCCTGAAAAATGGGTTGTCTACGCCAAAGGGTCCGAACCCTTAAAAATGGGGTCTCTTCGCTACAGGGTCCGAAGCCTGAAAAATGGGGTCTCTTTGCCACAGGGTCCCAAGCCTGAAAAATGGGGTCTCTTTGCCACAGGGTCCCAAGCCTGAAAAATGGGGTCTCTTTGCCACAGGGTCCGACGCCTGAAAAATGGGGTATCTTTGCCACAGGTTCCGAACCCTGAAAAATGAGGTATCTTTGCCACAGGGTCCCAAGCCTGAAAAATGGGGTCTCTTTGCCACAGGGTCCGCAGCCTGAAAAATGGTGTTTCTTTGATACAGGATCCCAAGCCTGAAGTAGTGCTGTAAGCTTACTTAGTTAAAGGCTAAAAGATACATTTTCTAACTTACAACATAAAATTAATATTATGTTGGTCCATGGTGGCTGTGCCACTACCAGTTCTCAAAGAACCGGTAAACTCATCGCCTAGAGGCCACGCCCGATAGCCATGCAATAACAGCCACGGGTAAAAAATGGGGTTTCTTTGGCACAGGATCCCAAGCCTGACAAATGGGGTTTCTTTGGCACAGGATCCCAAGCCAGAAAAATGGGGTTTCTTTGGCACAGGATCCCAAGCCTGAAAAATGGTGTCTCTTTGGCACAGGATCCCAAGCCTGAAAAATGGGTTGTCTACGCCACAGGGTCCGAACCCTGAAAAATGGGGTCTCTTCGCTACATGGTCCGAAGCCTGAAAAATGGGGTCTCTTTGCCACAGGGTCCCAAGCCTGAAAAATGGGGTCTCTTTGCCACAGGGTCCGAAGCCTGAAAAATGGGGTATCTTTGCCACAGGTTCCGAACCCTAAAAATGAGGTCTCTTTGCCACATGGTCCTAAGCCTGAAAAATGGGGTCTCTTTGCCACAGGGTCCAAAGCCTCAAAAATGGGGTATCTTCGCCACAGGTTCCGAAGCCTGAAAAATGGGGTTTCTTTGCTACAGGATCCCAAGCCTGAAGTAGTGCTGTAAGCTTACCTTGTTAAAGGCTAAAAGATACATTTTCTAACTCACAACATAAAATTAATATTGCGTTGGTCCATGGTGGCTGTGCCACTACCAGTTCTCAAAGAACCAGTAACCTCATCGCCTAGAGGCCACGCCCGATAGCCATGCAATAACAGCCACAGGTAAAAAATGGGGTTTCTTTGGCACAGGATCCCAAGCCTGAAAAGTGGGGTTTCTTTGGCACAGGATCCCAAGCCTAAAAAATGGGTTGTCTACGCCACAGGGTCCGAACCCTGAAAAATGGGGTCTCTTCGCTACAGGGTCCGAAGCCTGGAAAATGGGGTCTCTTTGCCACAGGGTCCCAAGCCTGAAAAATGAGGACTCTTTGCCACAGGGTCCGAAGCCTGAAAAATGGGGTATCTTCGCCACAGGTTCAGAAGCCTGAAAAATAGGGTTTCTTTGCTACAGGATCCCAAGCCTGAAGTAGTGCTGTAAGCTTACTTAGTTAAAGGCTAAAAGATACATTTTCTAACTTACAACATAAAATTAATATTGCGTTGGTCCATGGTGGCTGTGCCACTACCAGTTCTCAAAGAACCGGTAACCTCATCGCCTAGAGGCCACGCCCGATAGCCATGCAATAACAACCACAGGTAAAAAATGGGGTTTCTTTGGCACAGGATCCCAAGCCTGAAAAATGGGGTTTCTTTGGCACAGGATCCCAAGCCTAAAAAATGGGGTCTCTTTGGCACAGGATCCCAAGCCAGTAAAATGGGTTGTCTACGCCACAGGGTCCGAACCCTGAAAAATGGGGTCTCTTCGCTACAGGGTCCAAAGCCTGGAAAATGGGGTCTCTTTGCCACAGGGTCCCAAGCCTGAAAAATGGGGTCTCTTTGCCACAGGGTCCGAAGCCTGAAAAATGGGGTATCTTTGCCACAGGTTCCGAACCCTGAAAAATTAGGTCTCTTTGCCACAGGGTACCGATCCTGAAAAATGGGGACTCTTTGCCACAGGGTCCGAAGCCTGAAAAATGGGGTATCTTCGCCACAGGTTCCGAAGCCTGAAAAATAGGGTTTCTTTGCTACAGGATCCCAAGCCTGAAGTAGTGCTGTAGGCTTACTTAGTTAAAGGCTAAAAGATACATTTTCTAACTTACAACATAAAATTAATATTGCGTTGGTCCATGGTGGCTGTGCCACTACCAGTTCTCAAAGAACCGGTAAACTCATCGCCTAGAGGCCATGCCCGATAGCCATGCAATAACAGCCACGGGTAAAAAATGGGGTTTCTTTGGCACAGGATCCCAAGCCTGACAAATGGGGTTTCTTTGGCACAGGATCCTAAGCCTGAAAAATGGGGTTTCTTTGGCACAGGATCCCAAGCCTGAAAAATTGGGTCTCTTTGGCACAGGATCCTAAGCCTGAAAAATGGGTTGTCTACGCCACAGGGTCCGAACCCTGAAAAATGGGGTCTCTTCGCTACAGGGTCCGAAGCCTGAAAAATGGGGTCTCTTTGCCACAGGGTCCTAAGCCTGAAAAATGGGGTCTCTTTGCAACAGGGTCCGAAGCCTGAAAAATGGGGTCTCTTTGCAACAGGGTCCGAAGCCTGAAAAATGGGGTATCTTTGCAACAGGGTCCGAAGCCTGAAAAATGGGGTATCTTTGCAACAGGGTCCGAAGCCTGAAAAATGGGGTATCTTTGCCACAGGTTCCGAACCCTGAAAAATGAGGTCTCTTTGCCACAGGGTCCCAAGCCTGAAAAATTGGGTCTCTTTGCCACAGGGTCCGAAGCCTGAAAAATGGGGTATCTTCGCCACAGGTTCCGAAGCCTGAAAAATGGGGTTTCTTTGCTACAGGATCCCAAGCCTGAAGTAGTGCTGTAAGCTTACTTAGTTAAAGGCTAAAAGATACATTTTCTAACTTACAACATAAAATTAATATTGCGTTGGTCCATGGTGGCTGTGCCACGACCAGTTCTCAAAGAACCGGTAATCTCATCGCCTAGAGGCCACGCCCGATAGCCATGCAATAACAGCCACGGGTAAAAAAATGGGGTTTCTTTGGCACAGGATCCCAAGCCTGAAAAATGGGGTTTCTTTGGCACAGGATCCCAAGCCTACAAAATGGGGTCTCTTTGGCACAGGATCCCAAGCCTGAAAAATGGGTTGTCTACGCCACAGGGTCCGAACCCTGAAAAATGGGGTCTCTTCTCTACAGGGTCCGAAGCCTGGAAAATGGGGTCTCTTTGCCACAGGGTCCCAAGTCTGAAAAATGGTGTCTCTTTGCCTTAGGGTTCGAAGCCTTAAAATGGGGTATTTTTGCCACAGGTCCCGAACCCTGAAAAATGAGGTCTCTTTGCCACAGGGTCCAAAGCCTCAAAAATGGGGTATCTTCGCTACAGGATCCCAAGCCTGAAGTAGTGCTGTAAGCTTACCTTGTTAAAGGCTAAAGGATACATTTTCTAACTTACAACATAAAATTAGTATTGCGTTGGTCCATGGTGGCTGTGCCACTACCAGTTCTCAAAGAACCGGTAACCTCATCGCCTAGAGGCCACGCCCGATAGCCAGGCAATAACAGCCACGGGTAAAAAATGGGGTTTCTTTGGCACAGGATCCCAAGCCTGACAAATGGGGTTTCTGTGGCACAGGATCCCAAGCCTGAAAAATGGGTTTTCTTTGGCACAGGATCCCAAGCCTGAAAAATGGGGTCTCTTTGGCACAGGGTCCCAAGCCTGAAAAATGGGTTGTCTACGCCAAAGGGTCCGAACCCTTAAAAATGGGGTCTCTTCGCTACAGGGTCCGAAGCCTGAAAAATGGGGTCTCTTTGCCACAGGGTCCCAAGCCTGAAAAATGGGGTCTCTTTGCCACAGGGTCCCAAGCCTGAAAAATGGGGTCTCTTTGCCACAGGGTCCGACGCCTGAAAAATGGGGTATCTTTGCCACAGGTTCCGAACCCTGAAAAATGAGGTATCTTTGCCACAGGGTCCCAAGCCTGAAAAATGGGGTCTCTTTGCCACAGGGTCCGCAGCCTGAAAAATGGTGTTTCTTTGATACAGGATCCCAAGCCTGAAGTAGTGCTGTAAGCTTACTTAGTTAAAGGCTAAAAGATACATTTTCTAACTTACAACATAAAATTAATATTGCGTTGGTCCATGGTGGCTGTGCCACTACCAGTTCTCAAAGAACCGGTAAACTCATCGCCTAGAGGCCACGCCCGATAGCCATGCAATAACAGCCACGGGTAAAAAATGGGGTTTCTTTGGCACAGGATCCCAAGCCTGACAAATGGGGTTTCTTTGGCACAGGATCCCAAGCCTGAAAAATGGGGTTTCTTTGGCACAGGATCCCAAGCCTGAAAAATGGTGTCTCTTTGGCACAGGATCCCAAGCCTGAAAAATGGGTTGTCTACGCCACAGGGTCCGAACCCTGAAAAATGGGGTCTCTTCGCTACATGGTCCGAAGCCTGAAAAATGGGGTCTCTTTGCCACAGGGTCCCAAGCCTGAAAAATGGGGTCTCTTTGCCACAGGGTCCGAAGCCTGAAAAATGGGGTATCTTTGCCACAGGTTCCGAACCCTAAAAATGAGGTCTCTTTGCCACAGGGTCCTAAGCCTGAAAAATGGGGTCTCTTTGCCACAGGGTCCAAAGCCTCAAAAATGGGGTATCTTCGCCACAGGTTCCGAAGCCTGAAAAATGGGGTTTCTTTGCTACAGGATCCCAAGCCTGAAGTAGTGCTGTAAGCTTACCTTGTTAAAGGCTAAAAGATACATTTTCTAACTCACAACATAAAATTAATATTGCGTTGGTCCATGGTGGCTGTGCCACTACCAGTTCTCAAAGAACCAGTAACCTCATCGCCTAGAGGCCACGCCCGATAGCCATGCAATAACAGCCACAGGTAAAAAATGGGGTTTCTTTGGCACAGGATCCCAAGCCTGAAAAATGGGGTTTCTTTGGCACAGGATCCCAAGCCTAAAAAATGGGTTGTCTACGCCACAGGGTCCGAACCCTGAAAAATGGGGTCTCTTCGCTACAGGGTCCGAAGCCTGGAAAATGGGGTCTCTTTGCCACAGGGTCCCAAGCCTGAAAAATGAGGTCTCTTTGCCACAGGGTCCCAAGCCTGAAAAATGAGGACTCTTTGCCACAGGGTCCGAAGCCTGAAAAATGGGGTATCTTCGCCACAGGTTCAGAAGCCTGAAAAATAGGGTTTCTTTGCTACAGGATCCCAAGCCTGAAGTAGTGCTGTAAGCTTACTTAGTTAAAGGCTAAAAGATACATTTTCTAACTTACAACATAAAATTAATATTGCGTTGGTCCATGGTGGCTGTGCCACTGCCAGTTCTCAAAGAACCGGTAACCTCATCGCCTAGAGGCCACGCCCGATAGCCATGCAATAACAACCACAGGTAAAAAATGGGGTTTCTTTGGCACAGGATCCCAAGCCTGAAAAATGGGGTTTCTTTGGCACAGGATCCCAAGCCTAAAAAATGGGGTCTCTTTGGCACAGGATCCCAAGCCTGAAAAATGGGTTGTCTACGCCACAGGGTCCGAACCCTGAAAAATGAAGTCTCTTTGCTACAGGGTCCAAAGCCTGGAAAATGGGGTCTCTTTGCCACAGGGTCCCAAGCTTGAAAAATGGGGTCTCTTTGCCACAGGGTCCGAAGCCTGAAAAATGGGGTATCTTTGCCACAGGTTCCGAACCCTGAAAAATGAGGTCTCTTTGCCACAGGGTACCGATCCTGAAAAATGGGGACTCTTTGCCACAGGGTCCGAAGCCTGAAAAATGGGGTATCTTCGCCACAGGTTCAGAAGCCTGAAAAATAGGGTTTCTTTGCTACAGGATCCCAAGCCTGAAGTAGTGCTGTAAGCTTACTTAGTTAAAGGCTAAAAGATACATTTTCTAACTTACAACATAAAATTAATATTGCGTTGGTCCATGGTGGCTGTGCCACTACCAGTTCTCAAAGAACCGGTAACCTCATCGCCTAGAGGCCACGCCCGATAGCCATGCAATAACAACCACAGGTAAAAAATGGGGTTTCTTTGGCACAGGATCCCAAGCCTGAAAAATGGGGTTTCTTTGGCACAGGATCCCAAGCCTAAAAAATGGGGTCTCTTTGGCACAGGATCCCAAGCCTGAAAAATGGGTTGTCTACGCCACAGGGTCCGAACCCTGAAAAATGGGGTCCCTTCGCTACAGGGTCCAAAGCCTGAAAAATGGGGTCTCTTTGCCACAGGGTCCGAAGCCTGAAAAATGGGGTATCTTTGCCACAGGTTCCGAACCCTGAAAAATGAGGTCTCTTTGCCACAGGGTACCGATCCTGAAAAATGGGGACTCTTTGCCACAGGGTCCGAAGCCTGAAAAATGGGGTATCTTCGCCACAGGTTCCGAAGCCTGAAAAATAGGGTTTCTTTGCTACAGGATCCCAAGCCTGAAGTAGTGCTGTAGGCTTACTTAGTTAAAGGCTAAAAGATACATTTTCTAACTTACAACATAAAATTAATATTGCGTTGGTCCATGGTGGCTGTGCCACTACCAGTTCTCAAAGAACCGGTAAACTCATCGCCTAGAGGCCATGCCCGATAGCCATGCAATAACAGCCACGGGTAAAAAATGGGGTTTCTTTGGCACAGGATCCCAAGCCTGACAAATGGGGTTTCTTTGGCACAGGATCCTAAGCCTGAAAAATGGGGTTTCTTTGGCACAGGATCCCAAGCCTGAAAAATTGGGTCTCTTTGGCACAGGATCCTAAGCCTGAAAAATGGGTTGTCTACGCCACAGGGTCCGAACCCTGAAAAATGGGGTCTCTTCGCTACAGGGTCCGAAGCCTGAAAAATGGGGTCTCTTTGCCACAGGGTCCTAAGCCTGAAAAATGGGGTCTCTTTGCAACAGGGTCCGAAGCCTGAAAAATGGGGTATCTTTGCAACAGGGTCCGAAGCCTGAAAAATGGGGTATCTTTGCCACAGGTTCCGAACCCTGAAAAATGAGGTCTCTTTGCCACAGGGTCCCAAGCCTGAAAAATTGGGTCTCTTTGCCACAGGGTCCGAAGCCTGAAAAATGGGGTATCTTCGCCACAGGTTCCGAAGCCTGAAAAATGGGGTTTCTTTGCTACAGGATCCCAAGCCTGAAGTAGTGCTGTAAGCTTACTTAGTTAAAGGCTAAAAGATACATTTTCTAACTTACAACATAAAATTAATATTGCGTTGGTCCATGGTGGCTGTGCCACGACCAGTTCTCAAAGAACCGGTAATCTCATCGCCTAGAGGCCACGCCCGATAGCCATGCAATAACAGCCACGGGTAAAAAAATGGGGTTTCTTTGGCACAGGATCCCAAGCCTGAAAAATGGGGTTTCTTTGGCACAGGATCCCAAGCCTACAAAATGGGGTCTCTTTGGCACAGGATCCCAAGCCTGAAAAATGGGTTGTCTACGCCACAGGGTCCGAACCCTGAAAAATGGGGTCTCTTCTCTACAGGGTCCGAAGCCTGGAAAATGGGGTCTCTTTGCCACAGGGTCCCAAGTCTGAAAAATGGTGTCTCTTTGCCTTAGGGTTCGAAGCCTTAAAATGGGGTATTTTTGCCACAGGTCCCGAACCCTGAAAAATGAGGTCTCTTTGCCACAGGGTCCAAAGCCTCAAAAATGGGGTATCTTCGCTACAGGATCCCAAGCCTGAAGTAGTGCTGTAAGCTTACCTTGTTAAAGGCTAAAGGATACATTTTCTAACTTACAACATAAAATTAGTATTGCGTTGGTCCATGGTGGCTGTGCCACTACCAGTTCTCAAAGAACCGGTAACCTCATCGCCTAGAGGCCACGCCCGATAGCCATGCAATAACAGCCACGGGTAAAAAATGGGGTTTCTTTGGCACAGGATCCCAAGCCTGACAAATGGGGTTTCTGTGGCACAGGATCCCAAGCCTGAAAAATGGGTTTTCTTTGGCACAGGATCCCAAGCCTAAAAAATGGGGTCTCTTTGGCACAGGGTCCCAAGCCTGAAAAATGGGTTGTCTACGTCACAGGGTCCGGACCCTGAAAAATGGGGTCTCTTCACTACAGGGTCCGAAGCCTGAAAAATGGGGTCTCTTTGCCACAGGGTCCCAAGCCTGAAAAATGGGGTCTCTTTGCCACAGGTTTCCGAACCCTGAAAAATGAGGTCTCTTTGCCACAGGGTCCCAAGACTGAAAAATGGGGTCTCTTTGGCACAGGATCCCAAGCCTGACAAATGGGGTTTCTTTGGCACAGGATCCCAAGCCTGAAAAATGGGGGTTCTTTGGCACAGGATCCCAAGCCTGAAAAATGGTGTCTCTTTGGCACAGGATCTCAAGCCTGAAAAATGGGTTGTCTACGCCACAGGGTCCGAACCCTGAAAAATGGGGTCTCTTCGCTACAGGGTCCAACGCCTGGAAAATGGGGTCTCTTTGCCACAGGGTCCCAAGCCTGAAAAATGGGGTCTCTTTGCCACAGGGTCCGAAGCCTGAAAAATGGGGTATCTTTGCCACAGGTTCCGAACCCTAAAAATGAGGTCTCTTTGCCACAGGGTCCTAAGCCTGAAAAATGGGGTCTCTTTGCCAAAGGGTCCAAAGCCTCAAAAATGGGGTATCTTCGCCACAGGTTCCGAAGCCTGAAAAATGGGGTTTCTTTGCTACAGGATCCCAAGCCTGAAGTAGTGCTGTAAGCTTACCTTGTTAAAGGCTAAAAGATACATTTTCTAACTCACAACATAAAATTAATATTGCGTTGGTCCATGGTGGCTGTGCCACTACCAGTTCTCAAAGAACCAGTAACCTCATCGCCTAGAGGCCACGCCCGATAGCCATGCAATAACAGCCACAGGTAAAAAATGGGGTTTCTTTGGCACAGGATCCCAAGCCTAAAAAATGGGTTGTCTACGCCACAGGGTCCGAACCGTGAAAAATGGGGTCTCTTCGCTACAGGGTCCGAAGCCTGGAAAATGGGGTCTCTTTGCCACAGGGTCCCAAGCCTGAAAAATGAGGACTCTTTGCCACAGGGTCCGAAGCCTGAAAAATGGGGTATCTTCGCCACAGGTTCAGAAGCCTGAAAAATAGGGTTTCTTTGCTACAGGATCCCAAGCCTGAAGTAGTGCTGTAAGCTTACTTAGTTAAAGGCTAAAAGATACATTTTCTAACTTACAACATAAAATTAATATTGCGTTGGTCCATGGTGGCTGTGCCACTACCAGTTCTCAAAGAACCGGTAACCTCATGGCCTAGAGGCCACGCCCGATAGCCATGCAATAACAACCACAGGTAAAAAATGTGGTTTCTTTGGCACAGGATCCCAAGCCTGAAAAATGGGGTTTCTTTGGCACAGGATCCCAAGCCTAAAAAATGGGGTCTCTTTGGCACAGGATCCCAAGCCTGAAAAATGGGTTGTCTACACCACAGGGTCCGAACCCTGAAAAATGGGGTCTCTTCGCTACAGGGTCCAAAGCCTGGAAAATGGGGTCTCTTTGCCACAGGGTCCCAAGCCTGAAAAATGGGGTCTCTTTGCCACAGGGTCCGAAGCCTGAAAAATGGGGTATCTTTGCCACAGGTTCCGAACCCTGAAAAATGAGGTCTCTTTGCCACAGGGTACCGATCCTGAAAAATGGGGACTCTTTGCCACAGGGTCCGAAGCCTGAAAAATGGGGTATCTTCGCCACAGGTTCCGAAGCCTGAAAAATGGGGTATCTTCGCCACAGGTTCAGAAGCCTGAAAAATAGGGTTTCTTTGCTACAGGATCCCAAGCCTGAAGTAGTGCTGTAAGCTTACTTAGTTAAAGGCTAAAAGATACATTTTCTAACTTACAACATAAAATTAATATTGCGTTGGTCCATGGTGGCTGTGCCACTACCAGTTCTCAAAGAACCGGTAACCTCATCGCCTAGAGGCCACGCCCGATAGCCATGCAATAACAACCACAGGTAAAAAATGGGGTTTCTTTGGCACAGGATCCCAAGCCTGAAAAATGGGGTTTCTTTGGCACAGGATCCCAAGCCTGAAAAATGGGGTTTCTTTGGCACAGGATCCCAAGCCTAAAAAATGGGGTCTCTTTGGCACAGGATCCCAAGCCTGAAAAATGGGTTGTCTACGCCACAGGGTCCGAACCCTGAAAAATGGGGTCTCTTCGCTACAGGGTCCAAAGCCTGGAAAATGGGGTCTCTTTGCCACAGGGTCCCAAGCCTGAAAAATGGGGTCTCTTTGCCACAGGGTCCGAAGCCTGAAAAATGGGGTCTCTTTGCCACAGGTTCCGAACCCTGAAAAATGAGGTCTCTTTGCCACAGGGTACCGATCCTGAAAAATGGGGACTCTTTGCCACAGGGTCCGAAGCCTGAAAATTGGGGTATCTTCGCCACAGGTTCCGAAGCCTGAAAAATAGGGTTTCTTTGCTACAGGATCCCAAGCCTGAAGTAGTGCTGTAGGCTTACTTAGTTAAAGGCTAAAAGATACATTTTCTAACTTACAACATAAAATTAATATTGCGTTGGTCCATGGTGGCTGTGCCACTACCAGTTCTCAAAGAACCGGTAAACTCATCGCCTAGAGGCCATGCCCGATAGCCATGCAATAACAGCCACGGGTAAAAAATGGGGTTTCTTTGGCACAGGATCCCAAGCCTGACAAATGGGGTTTCTTTGGCACAGGATCCTAAGCCTGAAAAATGGGGTTTCTTTGGCACAGGATCCCAAGCCTGAAAAATTGGGTCTCTTTGGCACAGGATCCTAAGCCTGAAAAATGGGTTGTCTACGCCACAGGGTCCGAACCCTGAAAAATGGGGTCTCTTCGCTACAGGGTCCGAAGCCTGAAAAATGGGGTCTCTTTGCCACAGGGTCCTAAGCCTGAAAAATGGGGTCTCTTTGCAACAGGGTCCGAAGCCTGAAAAATGGGGTATCTTTGCCACAGGTTCCGAACCCTGAAAAATGAGGTCTCTTTGCCACAGGGTCCCAAGCCTGAAAAATTGGGTCTCTTTGCCACAGGGTCCGAAGCCTGAAAAATGGGGTATCTTCGCCACAGGTTCCGAAGCCTGAAAAATGGGGTTTCTTTGCTACAGGATCCCAAGCCTGAAGTAGTGCTGTAAGCTTACTTAGTTAAAGGCTAAAAGATACATTTTCTAACTTACAACATAAAATTAATATTGCGTTGGTCCATGGTGGCTGTGCCACGACCAGTTCTCAAAGAACCGGTAACCTCATCGCCTAGAGGCCACGCCCGATAGCCATGCAATAACAGCCACGGGTAAAAAAATGGTGTTTCTTTGGCACAGGATCCCAAGCCTTAAAAATGGGGTTTCTTTGGCACAGGATCCCAAGCCTGAAAAATTGGGTCTCTTTGGCACAGGATCCTAAGCCTGAAAAATGGGTTGTCTACGCCACAGGGTCCGAACCCTGAAAAATGGGGTCTCTTCGCTACAGGGTCCGAAGCCTGAAAAATGGGGTCTCTTTGCCACAGGGTCCTAAGCCTGAAAAATGGGGTCTCTTTGCAACAGGGTCCGAAGCCTGAAAAATGGGGTCTCTTTGCCACAGGTTCCGAACCCTGAAAAATGAGGTCTCTTTGCCACAGGGTCCCAAGCCTGAAAAATTGTGTCTCTTTGCCACAGGGTCCGAAGCCTGAAAAATTGTGTCTCTTTGCCACAGGGTCCGAAGCCTGAAAAATGGGGTATCTTTGCCACAGGTTCCGAAGCCTGAAAAATGGGGTATCTTCGCCACAGGTTCCGAAGCCTGAAAAATGGGGTATCTTCGCCACAGGTTCCGAAGCCTGAAAAATGGGGTTTCTTTGCCACAGGTTCCGAAGCCTGAAAAATGGGGTTTCTTTGGCACAGGATCCCAAGCCTGAAAAATGGGGTTTCTTTGGCACAGGATCCCAAGCCTACAAAATGGGGTCTCTTTGGCACAGGATCCCAAGCCTGAAAAATGGGTTGTCTACGCCACAGGGTCCGAACCCTGAAAAATGGGGTCTCTTCTCTACAGGGTCCGAAGCCTGGAAAATGGGGTCTCTTTGCCACAGGGTCCCAAGTCTGAAAAATGGTGTCTCTTTGCCTTAGGGTTCGAAGCCTTAAAATGGGGTATTTTTGCCACAGGTCCCGAACCCTGAAAAATGAGGTCTCTTTGCCACAGGGTCCAAAGCCTCAAAAATGGGGTATCTTCGCTACAGGATCCCAAGCCTGAAGTAGTGCTGTAAGCTTACCTTGTTAAAGGCTAAAGGATACATTTTCTAACTTACAACATAAAATTAATATTGCGTTGGTCCATGGTGGCTGTGCCACTACCAGTTCTCAAAGAACCGGTAACCTCATCGCCTAGAGGCCACGCCCGATAGCCATGCAATAACAACCATAGGTAAAAAATGGGGTTTCTTTGGCACAGGATCCCAAGCCTGAAAAATGGGGTTTCTTTGGCACAGGATCCCAAGCCTAAAAAATGGGGTCTCTTTGGCACAGGATCCCAAGCCTGAAAAATGGGTTGTCTACGCCACAGGGTCCGAACCCTGAAAAATGGGGTCTCTTCGCTACAGGGTCCAAAGCCTGGAAAATGGGGTCTCTTTGCCACAGGGTCCCAAGCCTGAAAAATGGGGTCTCTTTGCCACAGGGTCCGAAGCCTGAAAAATGGGGTATCTTTGCCACAGGTTCCTAACCCTGAAAAATGAGGTCTCTTTGCCACAGGGTACCGATCCTGAAAAATGGGGACTCTTTGCCACACGGTCCGAAGCCTGAAAAATGGGGTATCTTCGCCACAGGTTCAGAAGCCTGAAAAATGGGGTATCTTCGCCACAGGTTCAGAAGCCTGAAAAATAGGGTTTCTTTGCTACAGGATCCCAAGCCTGAAGTAGTGCTGTAAGCTTACTTAGTTAAAGGCTAAAAGATACATTTTCTAACTTACAACATAAAATTAATATTGCGTTGGTCCATGGTGGCTGTGCCACGACCAGTTCTCAAAGAACCGGTAACCTCATCGCCTAGAGGCCACGCCCGATAGCCATGCAATAACAACCACAGGTAAAAAATGGGGTTTCTTTGGCACAGGATCCCAAGCCTGAAAAATGGGGTTTCTTTGGCACAGGATCCCAAGCCTAAAAAATGGGGTCTCTTTGGCACAGGATCCCAAGCCTGAAAAATGGGTTGTCTACGCCACAGGGTCCGAACCCTGAAAAAAATGGGGTCTCTTCGCTACAGGGTCCAAAGCCTGGAAAATGGGGTCTCTTTGCCACCGGGTCCCAAGCCTGAAAAATGGGGTCTCTTTGCCACAGGGTCCCAAGCCTGAAAAATGGGGTCTCTTTGCCACAGGGTCCCAAGCCTGAAAAATGGGGTCTCTTTGCCACAGGGTCCGAAGCCTGAAAAATGGGGTATCTTTGCCACAGGTTCCGAACCCTGAAAAATGAGGTCTCTTTGCCACAGGGTACCGATCCTGAAAAATGGGGACTCTTTGCCACAGGGTCCGAAGCCTGAAAAATGGGGTATCTTCGCCACAGGTTCCGAAGCCTGAAAAATAGGGTTTCTTTGCTACAGGATCCCAAGCCTGAAGTAGTGCTGTAGGCTTACTTAGTTAAAGGCTAAAAGATACATTTTCTAACTTACAACATAAAATTAATATTGCGTTGGTCCATGGTGGCTGTGCCACTACCAGTTCTCAAAGAACCGGTAAACTCATCGCCTAGAGGCCATGCCCGATAGCCATGCAATAACAGCCACGGGTAAAAAATGGGGTTTCTTTGGCACAGGATCCCAAGCCTGACAAATGGGGTTTCTTTGGCACAGGATCCTAAGCCTGAAAAATGGGGTTTCTTTGGCACAGGATCCCAAGCCTGAAAAATTGGGTCTCTTTGGCACAGGATCCTAAGCCTGAAAAATGGGTTGTCTACGCCACAGGGTCCGAACCCTGAAAAATGGGGTCTCTTCGCTACAGGGTCCGAAGCCTGAAAAATGGGGTCTCTTTGCCACAGGGTCCTAAGCCTGAAAAATGGGGTCTCTTTGCAACAGGGTCCGAAGCCTGAAAAATGGGGTATCTTTGCCACAGGTTCCGAACCCTGAAAAATGAGGTCTCTTTGCCACAGGGTCCAAAGCCTGAAAAATTGGGTCTCTTTGCCACAGGGTCCGAAGCCTGAAAAATGGGGTATCTTCGCCACAGGTTCCAAAGCCTGAAAAAATGGGGTTTCTTTGCTACAGGATCCCAAGCCTGAAGTAGTGCTGTAAGCTTACTTAGTTAAAGGCTAAAAGGTACATTTTCTAACTTACAACATAAAATTAATATTGCGTTGGTCCATGGTGGCTGTGCCACGACCAGTTCTCAAAGAACCGGTAACCTCATCGCCTAGAGGCCACGCCCGATAGCCATGCAATAACAGCCACGGGTAAAAAAATGGGGTTTCTTTGGCACAGGATCCCAAGCCTGAAAAATGGGGTTTCTTTGGCACAGGATCCCAAGCCTGAAAAATTGGGTCTCTTTGGCACAGGATCCTAAGCCTGAAAAATGGGTTGTCTACGCCACAGGGTCCGAACCCTGAAAAATGGGGTCTCTTCGCTACAGGGTCCGAAGCCTGAAAAATGGGGTCTCTTTGCCACAGGGTCCTAAGCCTGAAAAATGGGGTCTCTTTGCAACAGGGTCCGAAGCCTGAAAAATGGGGTATCTTTGCCACAGGTTCCGAACCCTGAAAAATGAGGTCTCTTTGCCACAGGGTCCCAAGCCTGAAAAATTGGGTCTCTTTGCCACAGGGTCCGAAGCCTGAAAAATGGGGTATCTTCGCCACAGGTTCCGAAGCCTGAAAAATGGGGTTTCTTTGGCACAGGATCCCAAGCCTGAAAAATGGGGTTTCTTTGGCACAGGATCCCAAGCCTACAAAATGGGGTCTCTTTGGCACAGGATCCCAAGCCTGAAAAATGGGTTGTCTACGCCACAGGGTCCGAACCCTGAAAAATGGGGTCTCTTCTCTACAGGGTCCGAAGCCTGGAAAATGGGGTCTCTTTGCCACAGGGTCCCAAGTCTGAAAAATGGTGTCTCTTTGCCTTAGGGTTCGAAGCCTTAAAATGGGGTATTTTTGCCACAGGTCCCGAACCCTGAAAAATGAGGTCTCTTTGCCACAGGGTCCAAAGCCTCAAAAATGGGGTATCTTCGCTACAGGATCCCAAGCCTGAAGTAGTGCTGTAAGCTTACCTTGTTAAAGGCTAAAGGATACATTTTCTAACTTACAACATAAAATTAGTATTGCGTTGGTCCATGGTGGCTGTGCCACTACCAGTTCTCAAAGAACCGGTAACCTCATCGCCTAGAGCCCACGCCCGATAGCCATGCAATAACAGCCACGGGTAAAAAATGGGGTTTCTTTGGCACAGGATCCCAAGCCTGACAAATGGGGTTTCTGTGGCACAGGATCCCAAGCCTGAAAAATGGGTTTTCTTTGGCACAGGATCCCAAGCCTGAAAAATGGGGTCTCTTTGGCACAGGGTCCCAAGCCTGAAAAATGGGTTGTCTACGTCACAGGGTCCGGACCCTGAAAAATGGGGTCTCTTCACTACAGGGTCCGAAGCCTGAAAAATGGGGTCTCTTTGCCACAGGGTCCCAAGCCTGAAAAATGGGGTCTCTTTGCCACAAGTTTCCGAACCCTGAAAAATGAGGTCTCTTTGCCACAGGGTCCCAAGACTGAAAAATGGGGTCTCTTTGGCACAGGATCCCAAGCCTGAAAAATAGGTTTTTTATGCCACAGGGTCCGAACCCTGAAAAATGGGGTCTCTTCGCTACAGGGTCCGAAGCCTGAAAAATGGGTTTTCTTTGCTACAGGATCACAAGCCTGAAGTAGTGCTGTAAGCTTACCTTGTTAAAGGCTAAAGGATACATTTTCTAACTTACAACATAAAATTAATATTGCGTTGGTCCATGGTGGCTGTGCCACTACCAGTTCTCAAAGAACCGGTAACCTCATCGCCTAGGAGCCACGCCCGATAGCCATGCAATAACAGCCACGGGTAAAAAATGGGGTTTCTTTGGCACAGGATCCCAAGCCTGACAAATGGGGTTTCTTTGGCACAGGATCCCAAGCCTGAAAAATGGGGTTTCTTTGGCACAGGATCCCAAGCCTGAAAAATGGGGTTTCTTTGGCACAGGATCCCACGCCTGAAAAATGGGTTCTCTTTGGCACAGGATCCCAAGCCTGAAAAATGGGTTGTCTACGCCACAGGGTCCGAACCCTGAAAAATGGGGTCTCTTCGCTACAGGGTCCGAAGCCTGAAAAATGGGGTCTCTTTGCCACAGGGTCCCAAGCCTGAAAAATGACGTATCTTTGCCACAGGTTCCGAACCCTGAAAAATGAGGTCTCTTTGCCACAGGGTCCCGATCCTGTAAAATGGGGTCTCTTTGCCACAGGGTCCGAAGCCTGAAAAATGAAGTATCTTCGCCACAGGTTCTGAAGCCTGAAAAATGGGGTTTCTTTGCTACAGGATCCCAAACCTGAAGTAGTGCTGTAAGCTTACTTAGTTAAAGGCTAAAAGATACATTTTCTAACTTACAACATAAAATTAATATTGCGTTGGTCCATGGTGGCTGTGCCACGACCAATTCTCAAAGAACCGGTAACCTCATCGCCTAGAGGCCACGCCCGATAGCCATGCAATAACAGCCACGGGTAAAAAAATGGGGTTTCTTTGGCACAGGATCCCAAGCCTGAAAAATGGGGTTTCTTTGGCACAGGATCCCAAGCCTACAAAATGGGGTCTCTTTGGCACAGGATCCCAAGCCTGAAAAATGGGTTGTCTACGCCACAGGGTCCGAACCCTGAAAAATGGGGTCTCTTCTCTACAGGGTCCGAAGCCTGGAAAATGGGGTCTCTTTGCCACAGGGTCCCAAGTCTGAAAAATGGTGTCTCTTTGCCTTAGGGTTCGAAGCCTTAAAATGGGGTATTTTTGCCACAGGTCCCGAACCCTGAAAAATGAGGTCTCTTTGCCACAGGGTCCAAAGCCTCAAAAATGGGGTATCTTCGCTACAGGATCCCAAGCCTGAAGTAGTGCTGTAAGCTTACCTTGTTAAAGGCTAAAGGATACATTTTCTAACTTACAACATAAAATTAGTATTGCGTTGGTCCATGGTGGCTGTGCCACTACCAGTTCTCAAAGAACCGGTAACCTCATCGCCTAGAGGCCACGCCCGATAGCCATGCAATAACAGCCACGGGTAAAAAATGGGGTTTCTTTGGCACAGGATCCCAAGCCTGACAAATGGGGTTTCTGTGGCACAGGATCCCAAGCCTGAAAAATGGGTTTTCTTTGGCACAGGATCCCAAGCCTGAAAAATGGGGTCTCTTTGGCACAGGGTCCCAAGCCTGAAAAATGGGTTGTCTACGTCACAGGGTCCGGACCCTGAAAAATGGGGTCTCTTCACTACAGGGTCCGAAGCCTGAAAAATGGGGTCTCTTTGCCACAGGTTTCCAAACCCTGAAAAATGAGGTCTCTTTGCCACAGGGTCCCAAGACTGAAAAATGGGGTCTCTTTGGCACAGGATCCCAAGCCTGAAAAATAGGTTTTTTATGCCACAGGGTCCGAACCCTGAAAAATGGGGTCTCTTCGCTACAGGGTCCGAAGCCTGAAAAATGGGTTTTCTTTGCTACAGGATCACAAGCCTGAAGTAGTGCTGTAAGCTTACCTTGTTAAAGGCTAAAGGATAAATTTTCTAACTTACAACATAAAATTAATATTGCGTTGGTCCATGGTGGCTGTGCCACTACCAGTTCTCAAAGAACCGGTAACCTCATCGCCTAGGAGCCACGCCCGATAGCCATGCAATAACAGCCACGGGTAAAAAATGGGGTTTCTTTGGCACAGGATCCCAAGCCTGACAAATGGGGTTTCTTTGGCAAAGGATCCCAAGCCTGAAAAATGGGGTTTCTTTGGCACAGGATCCCAAGCCTGAAAAATGGGTTGTCTACGCCACAGGGTCCGAACCCTGAAAAATGGGGTCTCTTCGCTACAGGGTCCGAAGCCTGAAAAATGGGGTCTCTTTGCCACAGGGTCCCAAGCCTGAAAAATGACGTATCTTTGCCACAGGTTCCGAACCCTGAAAAATTAGGTCTCTTTGCCACAGGGTCCCGATCCTGTAAAATGGGGTCTCTTTGCCACAGGGTCCGAAGCCTGAAAAATGAAGTATCTTCGCCACAGGTTCCGAAGCCTGAAAAATGGGGTTTCTTTGCTACAGGATCCCAAGCCTGAAGTAGTGCTGTAAGCTTACTTAGTTAAAGGCTAAAAGATACATTTTCTAACTTACAACATAAAATTAATATTGCGTTGGTCCATGGTGGCTGTGCCACTACCAGTTCTCAAAGAACCGGTAACCTCATCGCCTAGAGGCCACGCCCGATAGCCATGCAATAACAGCCACGGGTAAAAAATGGGGTTTCTTTGGCACAGGAACCCAAGCCTGACAAATGGGGTTTCTTTGGCACAGGATCCCAAGCCTGAAAAATGGGGGTTCTTTGGCACAGGATCCCAAGCCTGAAAAATGGTGTCTCTTTGGCACAGGATCCCAAGCCTGAAAAATGGGTTGTCTACGCCACAGGGTCCGAACCCTGAAAAATGGGGTCTCTTCGCTACATGGTCCGAAGCCTGAAAAATGGTGTCTCTTTGCCACAGGGTCCCAAGCCTGAAAAATGGGGTCTCTTTGCCACAGGGTCCGAAGCCTGAAAAATGGGGTCTCTTTGCCACAGGGTCCGAAGCCTGAAAAATGGGGTCTCTTTGCCACAGGGTCCGAAGCCTGAAAAATGGGGTCTCTTTGCCACAGGTTCCGAAACCTAAAAAATTAGGTCTCTTTGCCACAGGGTCCCAAGCCTGAAAAATGGGGTCTCTTTGCCACAGGGTCCAAAGCCTCAAAAATGGGGTATCTTCGCCACAGGTTCCGAAGCCTGAAAAATTGGGTTTTTTTGCTACAGGGTCCCAAGCCTGAAGTAGTGCTGTAAGCTTACCTTGTTAAAGGCTAAAAGATACATTTTCTAACTCACAACATAAAATTAATATTGCGTTGGTCCATGGTGCCTGTGCCACTACCAGTTCTCAAAGAACCAGTAACCTCATCGCCTAGAGGCCACGCCCGATAGCCATGCAATAACAGCCACAGGTAAAAAATGGGGTTTCTTTGGCACAGGATCCCAAGCCTGAAAAATGGGGTTTCTTTGGCACAGGATCCCAAGCCTGAAAAATGGGGTTTCTTTGGCACAGGATCCCAAGCCTAAAAAATGGGTTGTCTACACCACAGGGTCCGAACCCTGAAAAATTGGGTCTCTTCGCTACAGGGTCCAAAGCCTGGAAAATGGGGTCTCTTTGCCACAGGGTCCCAAGCCTGAAAAATGGGGTCTCTTTGCCACAGGGTCCGAAGCCTGAAAAATGGGGTATCTTTGCCACAGGGTACCGATCCTGAAAAATGGGGACTCTTTGCCACAGGGTCCCAAGCCTGAAAAATGGGGTATCTTCGCCACAGGTTCCGAAGCCTGAAAAATAGGGTTTCTTTGCTACAGGATCCCAAGCCTGAAGTAGTGCTGTAAGCTTACTTAGTTAAAGGCTAAAAGATACATTTTCTAACTTACAACATAAAATGAATATTGCGTTGGTCCATGGTGGCTGTGCAACTACCAGTTCTCAAAGAACCGGTAACCTCATCGCCTAGAGGCCACGCCCGATAGCCATGCAATAACAGCCACGGGTAAAAAATTGGGTTTCTTAGGCACAGGATCCCAAGCCTGACAAATGGGGTTTCTTTGGCACAGGGTCCCAAGCCTGAAAAATGGGGTTTCTTTGGCACAGGATCCCAAGCCTGAAAAATGGGGTTTCTTTGGCACAGGATCCCAAGCCTGAAAAATGGGTTGTCTACGCCACAGGGTCCGAACCCTTAAAAATGGGGTCTCTTCGCTACAGGGTCCGAAGCCTGAAAAATGGGGTCTCTTTGCCACAGGGTCCCAAGCCTGAAAAATGGGGTCTCTTTGCCACAGGGTCCCAAGCCTGAAAAATGGGGTCTCTTTGCCACAGGGTCCGAAGCCTGAAAAATGGGGTATCTTTGCCACAGGTTCCGAACCCTGAAAAATGAGGTATCTTTGCCACAGGGTCCCAAGCCTGAAAAATGGGGTCTCTTTGCCACAGGGTCCGCAACCTGAAAAATGGTGTTTCTTTGATACAGGATCCCAAGCCTGAAGTAGTGCTGTAAGCTTACTTAGTTAAAGGCTAAAAGATACATTTTCTAACTTACAACATAAAATTAATATTGTGTTGGTCCATGGTGGCTGTGCCACTACCAGTTCTCAAAGAACCGGTAAACTCATCGCCTAGAGGCCACGCCCGATAGCCATGCAATAACAGCCACGGGTAAAAAATGGGGTTTCTTTGGCACAGGATCCCAAGCCTGACAAATGGGGTTTCTTTGGCACAGGATCCCAAGCCTGAAAAATGGTGTTTCTTTGGCACAGGATCCCAAGCCTGAAAAATGGTGTCTCTTTGGCACAGGATCCCAAGCCTGAAAAATGGGTTGTCTACGCCACAGGGTCCGAACCCTGAAAAATGGGGTCTCTTCGCTACATGGTCCGAAGCCTGAAAAATGGGGTCTCTTTGCCACAGGGTCCCAAGCCTGAAAAATGGGGTCTCTTTGCCACAGGGTCCGAAGCCTGAAAAATGGGGTATCTTTGCCACAGGTTCCGAACCCTAAAAATGAGGTCTCTTTGCCACAGGGTCCTAAGCCTGAAAAAAGGGGTCTCTTTGCCACAGGGTCCAAAGCCTCAAAAATGGGGTATCTTCGCCACAGGTTCCGAAGCCTGAAAAATGGGGTTTCTTTGCTACAGGATCCCAAGCCTGAAGTAGTGCTGTAAGCTTACCTTGTTAAAGGCTAAAAGATACATTTTCTAACTCACAACATAAAATTAATATTGCGTTGGTCCATGGTGGCTGTGCCACTACCAGTTCTCAAAGAACCAGTAACCTCATCGCCTAGAGGCCACGCCCGATAGCCATGCAATAACAGCCACAGGTAAAAAATGGGGTTTCTTTGGCACAGGATCCCAAGCCTGAAAAATGGGGTTTCTTTGGCACAGGATCCCAAGCCTAAAAAATGGGTTGTCTACGCCACAGGGTCCGAACCCTGAAAAATGGGGTCTCTTCGCTACAGGGTCCGAAGCCTGGAAAATGGGGTCTCTTTGCCACAGGGTCCCAAGCCTGAAAAATGGGGTCTCTTTGCCACAGGGTCCGAAGCCTGAAAAATGGGGTATCTTTGCCACAGGTTCCGAACCCTGAAAAATGAGGTCTCTTTGCCACAGGTTCCGAAGCCTGAAAAATAGGGTTTCTTTGCTACAGGATCCCAAGCCTGAAGTAGTGCTGTAAGCTTACTTAGTTAAAGGCTAAAAGATACATTTTCTAACTTACAACATAAAATGAATATTGCGTTGGTCCATGGTGGCTGTGCAACTACCAGTTCTCAAAGAACCGGTAACCTCATCGCCTAGAGGCCACGCCCGATAGCCATGCAATAACAGCCACGGGTAAAAAATTGGGTTTCTTAGGCACAGGATCCCAAGCCTGACAAATGGGGTTTCTTTGGCACAGGGTCCCAAGCCTGAAAAATGGGGTTTCTTTGGCACAGGATCCCAAGCCTGAAAAATGTGGTTTCTTTGGCACAGGATCCCAAGCCTGAAAAATGGGTTGTCTACGCCACAGGGTCCGAACCCTTAAAAATGGGGTCTCTTCGCTACAGGGTCCGAAGCCTGAAAAATGGGGTCTCTTTGCCACATGGTCCCAAGCCTGAAAAATGGGGTCTCTTTGCCACAGGGTCCCAAGCCTGAAAAATGGGGTCTCTTTGCCACAGGGTCCGAAGCCTGAAAAATGGGGTATCTTTGCCACAGGTTCCGAACCCTGAAAAATTAGGTATCTTTGCCACAGGGTCCCAAGCCTGAAAAATGGGGTCTCTTTGCCACAGGGTCCGCAGCCTGAAAAATGGTGTTTCTTTGATACAGGATCCCAAGCCTGAAGTAGTGCTGTAAGCTTACTTAGTTAAAGGCTAAAAGATACATTTTCTAACTTACAACATAAAATTAATATTGTGTTGGTCCATGGTGGCTGTGCCACTACCAGTTCTCAAAGAACCGGTAAACTCATCGCCTAGAGGCCACGCCCGATAGCCATGCAATAACAGCCACGGGTAAAAAATGGGGTTTCTTTGGCACAGGATCCCAAGCCTGACAAATGGGGTTTCTTTGGCACAGGATCCCAAGCCTGAAAAATGGGGTTTCTTTGGCACAGGATCCCAAGCCTGAAAAATGGTGTCTCTTTGGCACAGGATCCCAAGCCTGAAAAATGGGTTGTCTACGCCACAGGGTCCGAACCCTTAAAAATGGGGTCTCTTCGCTACAGGGTCCGAAGCCTGAAAAATGGGGTCTCTTTGCCACAGGGTCCCAAGCCTGAAAAATGGGGTCTCTTTGCCACAGGGTCCCAAGCCTGAAAAATGGGGTCTCTTTGCCACAGGGTCCGAAGCCTGAAAAATGGGGTATCTTTGCCACAGGTTCCGAACCCTGAAAAATGAGGTATCTTTGCCACAGGGTCCCAAGCCTGAAAAATGGGGTCTCTTTGCCACAGGGTCCGCAACCTGAAAAATGGTGTTTCTTTGCTACAGGATCCCAAGCCTGAAGTAGTGCTGTAAGCTTACCTTGTTAAAGGCTAAAAGATACATTTTCTAACTCACAACATAAAATTAATATTGCGTTGGTCCATGGTGGCTGTGCCACTACCAGTTCTCAAAGAACCAGTAACCTCATCGCCTAGAGGCCACGCCCGATAGCCATGCAATAACAGCCACAGGTAAAAAATGGGGTTTCTTTGGCACAGGATCCCAAGCCTGAAAAATGGGGTTTCTTTGGCACAGGATCCCAAGCCTAAAAAATGGGTTGTCTACGCCACAGGGTCCGAACCCTGAAAAATGGGGTCTCTTTGCCACAGGGTCCGAAGCCTGAAAAATGGGGTATCTTTGCCACAGGTTCCGAACCCTGAAAAATGAGGTCTCTTTGCCACAGGTTCCGAAGCCTGAAAAATAGGGTTTCTTTGCTACAGGATCCCAAGCCTGAAGTAGTGCTGTAAGCTTACTTAGTTAAAGGCTAAAAGATACATTTTCTAACTTACAACATAAAATGAATATTGCGTTGGTCCATGGTGGCTGTGCAACTACCAGTTCTCAAAGAACCGGTAAACTCATCGCCTAGAGGCCACGCCCGATAGCCATGCAATAACAGCCACGGGTAAAAAATGGGGTTTCTTTGGCACAGGATCCCAAGCCTGACAAATGGGGTTTCTTTGGCACAGGATCCCAAGCCTGAAAAAAGTGGTTTCTTTGGCACAGGATCCCAAGCCTGAAAAATGGTGTCTCTTTGGCACAGGATCCCAAGCCTGAAAAATGGGTTGTCTACGCCACAGGGTCCGAACCCTGAAAAATGGGGTCTCTTCGCTACATGGTCCGAAGCCTGAAAAATGGGGTCTCTTTGCCACATGGTCCCAAGCCTGAAAAATGGGGTCTCTTTGCCACAGGGTCCGAAGCCTGAAAAATGGGGTATCTTTGCCACAGGTTCCGAACCCTAAAAATGAGGTCTCTTTGCCACAGGGTCCTAAGCCTGAAAAAAGGGGTCTCTATGCCACAGGGTCCAAAGCCTCAAAAATGGGGTATCTTCGCCACAGGTTCCGAAGCCTGAAAAATGGGGTTTCTTTGCTACAGGATCCCAAGCCTGAAGTAGTGCTGTAAGCTTACCTTGTTAAAGGCTAAAAGATACATTTTCTAACTCACAACATAAAATTAATATTGCGTTGGTCCATGGTGGCTGTGCCACTACCAGTTCTCAAAGAACCAGTAACCTCATCGCCTAGAGGCCACGCCCGATAGCCATGCAATAACAGCCACAGGTAAAAAATGGGGTTTCTTTGGCACAGGATCCCAAGCCTGAAAAATGGGGTTTCTTTGGCACAGGATCCCAAGCCTAAAAAATGGGTTGTCTACGCCACAGGGTCCGAACCCTAAAAAATGGGGTCTCTTCGCTACAGGGTCCGAAGCCTGGAAAATGGGGTCTCTTTGCCACAGGGTCCCAAGCCTGAAAAATGGGGTCTCTTTGCCACAGGGTCCGAAGCCTGAAAAATGGGGTATCTTTGCCACAGGTTCCGAACCCTGAAAAATGAGGTCTCTTTGCCACAGGTTCCGAAGCCTGAAAAATAGGGTTTCTTTGCTACAGGATCCCAAGCCTGAAGTAGTGCTGTAAGCTTACTTAGTTAAAGGCTAAAAGATACATTTTCTAACTTACAACATAAAATGAATATTGCGTTGGTCCATGGTGGCTGTGCAACTACCAGTTCTCAAAGAACCGGTAACCTCATCGCCTAGAGGCCACGCCCGATAGCCATGCAATAACAGCCACGGGTAAAAAATTGGGTTTCTTAGGCACAGGATCCCAAGCCTGACAAATGGGGTTTCTTTGGCACAGGGTCCCAAGCCTGAAAAATGGGGTTTCTTTGGCACAGGATCCCAAGCCTGAAAAATGGGTTGTCTACGCCACAGGGTCCGAACCCTTAAAAATGGGGTCTCTTCGCTACAGGGTCCGAAGCCTGAAAAATGGGGTCTCTTTGCCACAGGGTCCCAAGCCTGAAAAATGGGGTCTCTTTGCCACAGGGTCCCAAGCCTGAAAAATGGGGTCTCTTTGCCACAGGGTCCGAAGCCTGAAAAATGGGGTATCTTTGCCACAGGTTCCGAACCCTGAAAAATTAGGTATCTTTGCCACAGGGTCCCAAGCCTGAAAAATGGGGTCTCTTTGCCACAGGGTCCGCAGCCTGAAAAATGGTGTTTCTTTGATACAGGATCCCAAGCCTGAAGTAGTGCTGTAAGCTTACTTAGTTAAAGGCTAAAAGATACATTTTCTAACTTACAACATAAAATTAATATTGTGTTGGTCCATGGTGGCTGTGCCACTACCAGTTCTCAAAGAACCGGTAAACTCATCGCCTAGAGGCCACGCCCGATAGCCATGCAATAACAGCCACGGGTAAAAAATGGGGTTTCTTTGGCACAGGATCCCAAGCCTGACAAATGGGGTTTCTTTGGCACAGGATCCCAAGCCTGAAAAATGGGGTTTCTTTGGCACAGGATCCCAAGCCTGAAAAATGGTGTCTCTTTGGCACAGGATCCCAAGCCTGAAAAATGGGTTGTCTACGCCACAGGGTCTGAACCCTGAAAAATGGGGTCTCTTCGCTACATGGCCCGAAGCCTGAAAAATGGGGTCTCTTTGCCACAGGGTCCCAAGCCTGAAAAATGGGGTCTCTTTGCCACAGGGTCCGAAGCCTGAAAAATGGGGTATCTTTGCCACAGGTTCCGAACCCTAAAAATGAGGTCTCTTTGCCACAGGGTCCTAAGCCTGAAAAAAGGGGTCTCTTTGCCACAGGGTCCAAAGCCTCAAAAATGGGGTATCTTCGCCACAGGTTCCGAAGCCTGAAAAATGGGGTTTCTTTGCTACAGGATCCCAAGCCTGAAGTAGTGCTGTAAGCTTACCTTGTTAAAGGCTAAAAGATACATTTTCTAACTCACAACATAAAATTAATATTGCGTTGGTCCATGGTGGCTGTGCCACTACCAGTTCTCAAAGAACCAGTAACCTCATCGCCTAGAGGCCACGCCCGATAGCCATGCAATAACAGCCACAGGTAAAAAATGGGGTTTCTTTGGCACAGGATCCCAAGCCTGAAAAATGGGGTTTCTTTGGCACAGGATCCCAAGCCTAAAAAATGGGTTGTCTACGCCACAGGGTCCGAACCCTGAAAAATGGGGTCTCTTCGCTACAGGGTCCGAAGCCTGGAAAATGGGGTCTCTTTGCCACAGGGTCCCAAGCCTGAAAAATGGGGTCTCTTTGCCACAGGGTCCGAAGCCTGAAAAATGGGGTATCTTTGCCACAGGTTCCGAACCCTGAAAAATGAGGTCTCTTTGCCACAGGGTACCGATCCTGAAAAATGGGGACTCTTTGCCACAGGGTCCGAAGCCTGAAAAATGGGGTATCTTCGCCACAGGTTCAGAAGCCTGAAAAATAGGGTTTCTTTGCTACAGGATCCCAAGCCTGAAGCAGTGCTGTAAGCTTACTTAGTTAAAGGCTAAAAGATACATTTTCTAACTTACAACATAAAATTAATATTGCGTTGGTCCATGGTGGCTGTGCCACTACCAGTTCTCAAAGAACCGGTAACCTCATCGCCTAGAGGCCACACCCGATAGCCATGCAATAACAGCCACGGGTAAAAAAATGGGGTTTCTTTGGCACAGGATTCCAAGCCTGACAAATGGGGTTTCTTTGGCACAGGATCCCAAGCCTGACAAATGGGGTTTCTTTGGCACAGGATCCCAAGCCTGAAAAATGGGGGTTCTTTGGCACAGGATCCCAAGCCTGAGAAATGGGTTGTCTACGCCACAGGGTCCGAACCCTGAAAAATGGGGTCTCTTCGCTACATGGTCCGAAGCCTGAAAAATGGTGTCTCTTTGCCACAGGGTCCCAAGCCTGAAAAATGGGGTCTCTTTGCCACAGGGTCCGAAGCCTGAAAAATGGGGTATCTTTGCCACAGGTTCCGAAACCTAAAAAATTAGGTCTCTTTGCCACAGGGTCCCAAGCCTGAAAAATGGGGTCTCTTTGCCACAGGGTCCAAAGCCTCAAAAATGGGGTATCTTCGCCACAGGGTCCGAAGCCTGAAAAATGGGGTATCTTTGCCACATGTTCCGAACCCTGAAAAATGAGGTATCTTTGCCACAGGGTCCCAAGCCTGAAAAATGGGGTCTCTTTGCCACAGGGTCCGCAGCCTGAAAAATGGTGTTTCTTTGATACAGGATCCCAAGCCTGAAGTAGTGCTGTAAGCTTACTTAGTTAAAGGCTAAAAGATACATTTTCTAACTTACAACATAAAATTAATATTGTGTTGGTCCATGGTGGCTGTGCCACTACCAGTTCTCAAAGAACCGGTAAACTCATCGCCTAGAGGCCACGCCCGATAGCCATGCAATAACAGCCACGGGTAAAAAATGGGGTTTCTTTGGCACAGGATCCCAAGCCTGACAAATGGGGTTTCTTTGGCACAGGATCCCAAGCCTGAAAAATGGGGTTTCTTTGGCACAGGATCCCAAGCCTGAAAAATGGTGTCTCTTTGGCACAGGATCCCAAGCCTGAAAAATGGGTTGTCTACGCCACAGGGTCCGAACCCTGAAAAATGGGGTCTCTTCGCTACATGGTCCGAAGCCTGAAAAATGGGGTCTCTTTGCCACAGGGTCCCAAGCCTGAAAAATGGGGTCTCTTTGCCACAGGGTCCGAAGCCTGAAAAATGGGGTATCTTTGCCACAGGTTCCGAACCCTAAAAATGAGGTCTCTTTGCCACAGGGTCCTAAGCCTGAAAAATGGGGTCTCTTTGCCACAGTGTCCAAAGCCTCAAAAATGGGGTATCTTCGCCACAGGTTCCGAAGCCTGAAAAATGGGGTTTCTTTGCTACAGGATCCCAAGCCTGAAGTAGTGCTGTAAGCTTACCTTGTTAAAGGCTAAAAGATACATTTTCTAACTCACAACATAAAATTAATATTGCGTTGGTCCATGGTGGCTGTGCCACTACCAGTTCTCAAAGAACCAGTAACCTCATCGCCTAGAGGCCACGCCCGATAGCCATGCAATAACAGCCACAGGTAAAAAATGGGGTTTCTTTGGCACAGGATCCCAAGCCTGAAAAATGGGGTTTCTTTGGCACAGGATCCCAAGCCTAAAAAATGGGTTGTCTACGCCACAGGGTCCGAACCCTGAAAAATGGGGTCTCTTCGCTACAGGGTCCGAAGCCTGGAAAATGGGGTCTCTTTGCCACAGGGTCCCAAGCCTGAAAAATGGGGTCTCTTTGCCACAGGGTCCGAAGCCTGAAAAATGGGGTATCTTTGCCACAGGTTCCGAACCCTGAAAAATGAGGTCTCTTTGCCACAGGGTACCGATCCTGAAAAATGGGGACTCTTTGCCACAGGGTCCGAAGCCTGAAAAATGGGGTATCTTCGCCACAGGTTCAGAAGCCTGAAAAATAGGGTTTCTTTGCTACAGGATCCCAAGCCTGAAGTAGTGCTGTAAGCTTACTTAGTTAAAGGCTAAAAGATACATTTTCTAACTTACAACATAAAATTAATATTGCGTTGGTCCATGGTGGCTGTGCCACTACCAGTTCTCAAAGAACCGGTAACCTCATCGCCTAGAGGCCACACCCGATAGCCATGCAATAACAGCCACGGGTAAAAAATGGGGTTTCTTTGGCACAGGATTCCAAGCCTGACAAATGGGGTTTCTTTGGCACAGGATCCCAAGCCTGACAAATGGGGTTTCTTTGGCACAGGATCCCAAGCCTGAAAAATGGGGGTTCTTTGGCACAGGATCCCAAGCCTGAAAAATGGGTTGTCTACACCACAGGGTCCGAACCCTGAAAAATTGGGTCTCTTCGCTACAGGGTCCAAAGCCTGGAAAATGGGGTCTCTTTGCCACAGGGTCCCAAGCCTGAAAAATGGGGTCTCTTTGCCACAGGGTCCGAAGCCTGAAAAATGGGGTATCTTTGCCACAGGTTCCGAACCCTGAAAAATGAGGTCTCTTTGCCACAGGGTACCGATCCTGAAAAATGGGGACTCTTTGCCACAGGGTCCCAAGCCTGAAAAATGGGGAATCTTCGCCACAGGTTCCGAAGCCTGAAAAATAGGGTTTCTTTGCTACAGGATCCTAAGCCTGAAGTAGTGCTGTAAGCTTACTTAGTTAAAGGCTAAAAGATACATTTTCTAACTTACAACATAAAATGAATATTGCGTTGGTCCATGGTGGCTGTGCAACTACCAGTTCTCAAAGAACCGGTAACCTCATCGCCTAGAGGCCACGCCCGATAGCCATGCAATAACAGCCACGGGTAAAAAATTGGGTTTCTTAGGCACAGGATCCCAAGCCTGACAAATGGGGTTTCTTTGGCACAGGGTCCCAAGCCTGAAAAATGGGGTTTCTTTGGCACAGGATCCCAAGCCTGAAAAATGGGTTGTCTACGCCACAGGGTCCGAACCCTTAAAAATGGGGTCTCTTCGCTACAGGGTCCGAAGCCTGAAAAATGGGGTCTCTTTGCCACAGGGTCCCAAGCCTGAAAAATGGGGTCTCTTTGCCACAGGGTCCCAAGCCTGAAAAATGGGGTCTCTTTGCCACAGGGTCCCAAGCCTGAAAAATGGGGTCTCTTTGCCACAGGGTCCGAAGCCTGAAAAATGGGGTATCTTTGCCACAGGTTCCGAACCCTGAAAAATGAGGTATCTTTGCCACAGGGTCCCAAGCCTGAAAAATGGGGTCTCTTTGCCACAGGGTCCGCAGCCTGAAAAATGGTGTTTCTTTGATACAGGATCCCAAGCCTGAAGTAGTGCTGTAAGCTTACTTAGTTAAAGGCTAAAAGATACATTTTCTAACTTACAACATAAAATTAATATTGTGTTGGTCCATGGTGGCTGTGCCACTACCAGTTCTCAAAGAACCGGTAAACTCATCGCCTAGAGGCCACGCCCGATAGCCATGCAATAACAGCCACGGGTAAAAAATGGGGTTTCTTTGGCACAGGATCCCAAGCCTGACAAATGGGGTTTCTTTGGCACAGGATCCCAAGCCTGAAAAATGGTGTTTCTTTGGCACAGGATCCCAAGCCTGAAAAATGGTGTCTCTTTGGCACAGGATCCCAAGCCTGAAAAATGGGTTGTCTACGCCACAGGGTCCGAACCCTGAAAAATGGGGTCTCTTCGCTACATGGTCCGAAGCCTGAAAAATGGGGTCTCTTTGCCACAGGGTCCCAAGCCTGAAAAATGGGGTCTCTTTGCCACAGGGTCCGAAGCCTGAAAAATGGGGTATCTTTGCCACAGGTTCCGAACCCTAAAAATGAGGTCTCTTTGCCACAGGGTCCTAAGCCTGAAAAATGGGGTCTCTTTGCCACAGGGTCCAAAGCCTCAAAAATGGGGTATCTTCGCCACAGGTTCCGAAGCCTGAAAAATGGGGTTTCTTTGCTACAGGATCCCAAGCCTGAAGTAGTGCTGTAAGCTTACCTTGTTAAAGGCTAAAAGATACATTTTCTAACTCACAACATTAAATTAATATTGCGTTGGTCCATGGTGGCTGTGCCACTACCAGTTCTCAAAGAACCAGTAACCTCATCGCCTAGAGGCCACGCCCGATAGCCATGCAATAACAGCCACAGGTAAAAAATGGGGTTTCTTTGGCACAGGATCCCAAGCCTGAAAAATGGGGTTTCTTTGGCACAGGATCCCAAGCCTGAAAAATGGGGTTTCTTTGGCACAGGATCCCAAGCCTAAAAAATGGGTTGTCTACGCCACAGGGTCCGAACCCTGAAAAATGGGGTCTCTTCGCTACAGGGTCCAAAGCCTGGAAAATGGGGTCTCTTTGCCACAGGGTCCCAAGCCTGAAAAATGGGGTCTCTTTGCCACAGGGTCCCAAGCCTGAAAAATGGGGTCTCTTTGCCACAGGGTCCGAAGCCTGAAAAATGGGGTATCTTTGCCACAGGTTCCGAACCCTGAAAAATGAGGTCTCTTTGCCACAGGGTACCGATCCTGAAAAATGGGGACTCTTTGCCACAGGGTCCGAAGCCTGAAAAATGGGGTATCTTCGCCACAGGTTCAGAAGCCTGAAAAATAGGGTTTCTTTGCTACAGGATCCCAAGCCTGAAGTAGTGCTGTAAGCTTACTTAGTTAAAGGCTAAAAGATACATTTTCTAACTTACAACATAAAATTAATATTGCGTTGGTCCATGGTGGCTGTGCCACTACCAGTTCTCAAAGAACCGGTAACCTCATCGCCTAGAGGCCACACCCGATAGCCATGCAATAACAGCCACGGGTAAAAAATGGGGTTTCTTTGGCACAGGATTCCAAGCCTGACAAATGGGGTTTCTTTGGCACAGGATCCCAAGCCTGAAAAATGGGGTTTCTTTGGCACAGGATCCCAAGCCTGAAAAATGGTGTCTCTTTGGCACAGGATCCCAAGCCTGAAAAATGGGTTGTCTACGCCACAGGGTCCGAACCCTGAAAAATGGGGTCTCTTCGCTACATGGTCCGAAGCCTGAAAAATGGGGTCTCTTTGCCACAGGGTCCCAAGCCTGAAAAATGGGGTCTCTTTGCAACAGGGTCCGAAGCCTGTAAAATGGGGTATCTTTGCCACAGGTTCCGAACCCTGAAAAATGAGGTCTCTTTGCCACAGGGTACCGATCCTGAAAAATGAGGACTCTTTGCCACAGGGTCCGAAGCCTGAAAAATGGGGTATCTTCGCCACAGGTTCAGAAGCCTGAAAAATAGGGTTTCTTTGCTACAGGATCCCAAGCCTGAAGTAGTGCTGTAAGCTTACTTAGTTAAAGGCTAAAAGATACATTTTCTAACTTACAACATAAAATTAATATTGCGTTGGTCCATGGTGGCTGTGCCACTACCAGTTCTCAAAGAACCGGTAACCTCATCGCCTAGAGGCCACGCCCGATAGCCATGCAATAACAACCACAGGTAAAAAATGGGGTTTCTTTGGCACAGAATCCCAAGCCTGAAAAATGGTGTTTCTTTGGCACAGGATCCCAAGCCTAAAAAATGGGGTCTCTTTGGCACAGGATCCCAAGCCTGAAAAATGGGTTGTCTACGCCACAGGGTCCGAACCCTGAAAAATGGGGTCTCTTCGCTACAGGGTCCAAAGCCTGGAAAATGGGGTCTCTTTGCCACAGGGTCCCAAGCCTGAAAAATGGGGTCTCTTTGCCACAGGGTCCCAAGCCTGAAAAATGGGGTCTCTTTGCCACAGGGTCCGAAGCCTGAAAAATGGGGTATCTTTGCCACAGGTTCTAAACCCTGAAAAATGAGGTCTCTTTGCCACAGGGTACCGATCCTGAAAAATGGGGACTCTTTGCCACAGGGTCCGAAGCCTGAAAAATGGGGTATCTTCGCCACAGGGTCCGAAGCCTGAAAAATGGGGTATCTTCGCCACAGGGTCCGAAGCCTGAAAAATGGGGTATCTTCGCCACAGGGTCCGAAGCCTGAAAAATGGGGTATCTTCGCCACAGGTTCCGAAGCCTGAAAAATGGGGTATCTTCGCCACAGGTTCCGAAGCCTGAAAAATAGGGTTTCTTTGCTACAGGATCCCAAGCCTGAAGTAGTGCTGTAGGCTTACTTAGTTAAAGGCTAAAAGATACATTTTCTAACTTACAACATAAAATGAATATTGCGTTGGTCCATGGTGGCTGTGCCACTACCAGTTCTCAAAGAACCGTTAAACTCATCGCCTAGAGGCCATGCCCGATAGCCATGCAATAACAGCCACGGGTAAAAAATGGGGTTTCTTTGGCACAGGATCCCAAGCCTGACATATGGGGTTTCTTTGGCACAGGATCCTAAGCCTGAAAAATGGGGTTTCTTTGGCACAGGATCCCAAGCCTGAAAAATTGGGTCTCTTTGGCACAGGATCCTAAGCCTGAAAAATGGGTTGTCTACGCCACAGGGTCCGAACCCTGAAAAATGGGGTCTCTTCGCTACAGGGTCCGAAGCCTGAAAAATGGGGTCTCTTTGCCACAGGGTCCTAAGCCTGAAAAATGGGGTCTCTTTGCAACAGGTTCCGAACCCTGAAAAATTAGGTCTCTTTGCCACAGGGTCCCAAGCCTGAAAAATTGGGTCTCTTTGCCACAGGGTCCGAAGCCTGAAAAATGGGGTATCTTCGCCACAGGTTCCGAAGCCTGAAAAATGGTGTTTCTTTGCTACAGGATCCCATGCCTGAAGTAGTGCTGTAAGCTTACCTTGTTAAAGGCTAAAAGATACATTTTCTAACTTACAACATAAAATTAATATTGCGTTGGTCCATGGTGGCTGTGCCACTACCAGTTCTCAAAGAACCGGTAACCTCATCGCCTGGAGGCCACGCCCGATAGCCATGCAATAACAGCCACGGGTAAAAAAGGGGTTTCTTTGGCACAGGATCCCAAGCCTGACATATGGGGTTTCTTTGGCAGAGGATCCCAAGCCTGACATATGGGGTTTCTTTGGCACAGGATCCCAAGCCTGACATATGGGGTTTCTTTGGCACAGGATCCCAAGCCTGAAAAATGGGTTGTCTACGCCACTGGGTCCGAACCCTAAAAAATAGTGTCTCTTGGCTACAGGGTCCGAAGCCTGAAAAATGGGGTCTCTTTGCCACAGGGTTCCAAGCCTGAAAAATGGGTTGTCTCTTTGCCACAGGGTCCCAAGCCTGAAAAATGGGTTGTCTCTTTGCCACAGGGTCCGAAGCCTGAAAAATGGGGTATCTTTGCCACAGGTTCCGAACCCTGAAAAATTAGGTCTCTTTGCCACAGGGTCCCAAGCCTAAAAAAATGGGGTATCTTCGCCACAGGTTCCGAACCCTGAAAAATGTGGTCTCTACGCCACAGGTTGCGAACCCTGAAAAATGGGGTCTCTTCGCTACAGGGTCTGAAGCCTGAAAAATGGAGTCTCTTTGTCACATGGTCCCAAGCCTGAAAAATGGGGTATCTTCGCCACAGGTTCCGAACCCTAAAAAATGGGGTTTCTTTGCTACAGGATCCCAAGCCTGAAGTAGTGCTGTAAGCTTACCTTGTTAAAGGCTAAAAGATACATTTTCTAACTTACAACATAAAATTAATATTGCGTTGGTCCATGGTGGCTGTGCCAATACCAGTTCTCAAAGAACCGGTAACCTCATCGCCTGGAGGCCACGCCCGATAACCATGCAATAACAGCCACGGGTAAAAAAGGGGTTTCTTTGGCACAGGATCCCAAGCCTGACATATGGGGTTTCTTTGGCACACGATCCCAAGCCTGAAAAATGGGGTTTCTTTGGCACAGGATCCCAAGCCTGAAAAATGGGGTCTCTTTGGCACAGGATCCCAAGCCTGAAAAATGGGTTGTCTACGCCACAGGGTCCGAACCCTAAAAAATGGTGTCTCTTCGCTACAGGGTCCGAAGCCTGAAAAATGGGGTCTCTTTGCCACAGGGTTCCAAGCCTGAAAAATGGGTTGTCTATTTGCCACAGGGTCCCAAGCCTGAAAAATGGGTTGTCTCTTTGCCACAGGGTCCCAAGCCTGAAAAATGGGTTGTCTCTTTGCCACAGGGTCCGAAGCCTGAAAAATGGGGTATCTTTGCCACAGGTTCCGAACCCTGAAAAATTAGGTCTCTATGCCACAGGGTCCCAAGCCTGAAAAATGGGGTATCTTTGCCACAGATTCTGAACCCTGAAAAATGTGGTCTCTACGCCACAGGGTCCGAACCCTGAAAAATGGGGTCTCTTCGCTACAGGGTCTAAAGCCTGAAAAATGGAGTCTCTTTGTCACAGGGTCCCAAGCCTGAAAAATGGAATATCTTCGCCACAGGTTCCGAACCCTAAAAAATGGGGTTTCTTTGCTACAGGATCCCAAGCCTGAAGTAGTGCTGTAAGCTTACCTTGTTAAAGGCTAAAAGATACATTTTCTAACTTACAACATAAAATTAATATTGCGTTGGTCCATGGTGGCTGTGCCACTACCAGTTCTCAAAGAACCAGTAACCTCATCGCCTAGAGGCCACGCCCGATAGCCATGCAATAACAGCCACAGGTAAAAAATGGGGTTTCTTTGGCACAGGAACCCAAGCCTGACATATGGGGTTTCTTTGGCACAGGATCCCAAGCCTGAAAAATGGGGTCTCTTTGGCACAGGATCCCAAGCCTGAAAAATGGGTTGTCTACGCCACAGGGTCCGAACCCTAAAAAATGGGGTCTCTTCGCTACAGGGTCCGAAGCCTGAAAAACGAGGTCTCTTTGCCACAGGGTTCCAAGCCTGAAAAATGGGTTGTCTCTTTGCCACAGGGTCCCAAGCCTGAAAAATGGGTTGTCTCTTTGCCACAGGGTCCCAAGCCTGAAAAATGGGTTGTCTCTTTGCCACAGGGTCCGAAGCCTGAAAAATAGGGTATCTTTGCCACAGGTTCCGAACCCTGAAAAATTAGGTCTCTTTGCCACAGGGTCCCAAGCCTGAAAAATAGGGTATCTTTGCCACAGGTTCCGAACCCTGAAAAATTAGGTCTCTTTGCCACAGGGTCCCAAGCCTGAAAAATGGGGTATCTTCGCCACAGGTTCCGAACCCTGAAAAATGTGGTCTGTACGCCACAGGGTTCGAACCCTGAAAAATGGGGTCTCTTCGCTACAGGGTCTGAAGCCTGAAAAATGGAGTCTCTTTGTCACAGGGTCCCAAGCCTGAAAAATGGGGTATCTTCGCCACAGGTTCCGAAGCAGAAAAAATGGGGTTTCTGTGCTACAGGATCCCAAGCCTGAAGTAGTGCTGTTAGCTTACCTTGTTAAAGGCTAAAAGATACATTTTCTAACTTACAACAAAATTAATATTGCGTTGGTCCATGGTGGGTGTGCCACTACCAGTTCTCAAAGAACCGGTAACCTCATCGCCTGGAGGCCACGCCCGATAGCCATGCAATAACAGCCACGGGTAAAAAAGGGGTTTCTTTGGCACAGGATCCCAAGCCTGACATATGGGGTTTCTTTGGCACAGGATCCCAAGCCTGAAAAATTGGGTTTCTTTGGCACAGGATCCCAAGCCTGAAAAATGGGGTCTCTTTGGCACAGGATCCCAAGCCTGAAAAATGGGTTGTCTACGCCACAGGGTCCGAACCCTAAAAAATGGGGTCTCTTCGCTACAGGGTCCGAAGCCTGAAAAATGGGGTCTCTTTGCCACAGGGTTCCAAGCCTGAAAAATGGGTTGTCTCTTTGCCACAGGGTCCCAAGCCTGAAAAATGGGTTGTCTCTTTGCCACAGGGTCCCAAGCCTGAAAAATGGGTTGTCTCTTTGCCACAGGGTCCGAAGCCTGAAAAATGGGGTATCTTTGCCACAGGTTCCGAACCCTGAAAAATTAGGTCTCTTTGCCACAGGGTCCCAAGCCTGAAAAATGTGGTCTCTACGCCACAGGGTCCGAACCCTGAAAAATAGGGTCTCTTCGCTACAGGGTCTGAAGCCTGAAAAATGGAGTCTCTTTGTCACAGGGTCCCAAGCCTGAAAAATGGGGTATCTTCGCCACCGGTTCCGAAGCCTAAAAAATTGGGTTTCTTTGCTACAGGATCCCAAGCCTGAAGTAGTGCTGTAAGCTTACCTTGTTAAAGGCTAAAAGATACATTTTCTAACTTACAACATAAAATTAATATTGCGTTGGTCCATGGTGGCTGTGCCACTACCAGTTCTCAAAGAACCGGTAACCTCATCGCCTGGAGGCCACGCCCGATAGCCATGCAATAACAGCCTCGGGTAAAAAAGGGGTTTCTTTGGCACAGGATCCCAAGCCTGACATATGGGGTTTCTTTGGCACAGGATCCCAAGCCTGAAAAATGGGGTCTCTTTGGCACAGGATCCCAAGCCTGAAAAATGGGTTGTCTACGCCACAGGGTCCGAACCCTAAAAAATGGGGTTTCTTTGGCACAGGATCCCAAGCCTGACATATGGGGTTTCTTTGGCACAGGATCCCAAGCCTGACATATGGGGTTTGTTTGGCACAGGATCCCAAACCTGAAAAATGGGGTTTCTTTGGCACAGGATCCCAAGCATGAAAAATAGGGTCTCTTTGGCACAGGATCCCAAGCCTGAAAAATGGGTTGTCTACGCCACAGGGTCCGAACCCTAAAAAATAGTGTCTCTTCGCTACAGGGTCCGAAGCCTGAAAAATGGGGTCTCTTTGCCACAGGGTTCCAAGCCTGAAAAATGGGTTGTCTCTTTGCCACAGGGTCCGAAGCCTGAAAAATGGGGTATCTTTGCCACAGGTTCCGAACCCTGAAAAATGGGGTATCTTTGCCACAGGTTCCGAACCCTGAAAAATTAGGTCTCTTTTCCACAGGGTCCCAAGCCTGAAAATGGGGTATCTTCGCCACAGGTTCCTAACCCTGAAAAATGTGGTCTCTACGCCACAGGGTCCGAACCCTGAAAAATGGGGTCTCTTCGCTACAGGGTCTGAAGCCTGAAAAATGGGGTTTCTTTGCTACAGGATCCCAAGCCTGAAGTAGTGCTGTAAGCTTACCTTGATAAAGGCTAAAAGATACATTTTCTAACTTACAACATAAAATTAATATTGCGTTGGTCCATGGTGGCTATGCCACTACCAGTTCTCAAAGAACCGGTAACCTCATCGCCTGGAGGCCACGCCCGATAGCCATGCAATAACAGCCACGGGTAAAAAAGGGGTTTCTTTGGCACAGGATCCCAAGCCTGACATATGGGGTTTCTTTGGCACAGGATCCCAAGCCAGAAAATGGGGTTTCTTTGGCACAGGATCCCAAGCCTGAAAAATGGGGTCTCTTTGGCACAGGATCCCAAGCCTGAAAAATGGGTTGTCTACGCCACAGGGTCCGAACCCTAAAAAATGGGGTCTCTTCGCTACAGGGTCCGAAGCCTGAAAAATGGGGTCTCTTTGCCACAGGGTTCCAAGCCTGAAAATGGGTTGTCTCTTTGCCACAGGGTCCCAAGCCTGAAAAATGGGTTGTCTCTTTGCCACAGGGTCCGCAGCCTGAAAAATGGGGTATCTTTGCCACAGGTTCCGAACCCTGAAAAATTAGGTCTCTTTGCCACAGGGTCCCAAGCCTCAAAAATGGGGTATCTTTGCCACAGGTTCTGAACCCTGAAAAATGTGGTCTCTACGCCACAGGGTCCGATCCCTGAAAAATGAGGTCTCTTCGCTACAGGGTCTGAAGCCTGAAAAATGGAGTCTCTTTGTCACAGGGTCCCAAGCCTGAAAAATGGGGTATCTTCGCCACAGGTTCCGAACCCTAAAAAATGGGGTTTCTTTGCTACAGGATCCCAAGCCTGAAGTAGTGCTGTAAGCTTACCTTGTTAAAGGCTAAAAGATACATTTTCTAACTTACAACATAAAATTAATATTGCGTTGGTCCATGGTGGCTATGCCACTACCAGTTCTCAAAGAACCGGTAACCTCATCGCCTGGAGGCCATGCCCGATAGCCATGCAATAACAGCCACGGGTAAAAAAGGGGTTTCTTTGGCACAGGATCCCAAGCCTGACATATGGGGTTTCTTTGGCACAGGATCCCAAGCCTGAAAAATTGGTTGTCTACGCCACAGGGTCCGAACCCTAAAAAATGGGGTCTCTTCGCTACAGGGTCCGAAGCCTGAAAAATGGGGTCTCTTTGCCACAGGGTTCCAAGCCTGAAAAATGGGTTGTCTCTTTGCCACAGGGTCCCAAGCCTGAAAAATGGGTTGTCTCTTTGCCACAGGGTCCGAACCCTGAAAAATGGGGTATCTTTGCCACAGGTTCCGAACCCTGAAAAATTAGGTCTCTTTGCCACAGGGTCCCAAGCCTGAAAAATGGGGTATCTTCGCCACAGGTTCCGAACCCTGAAAAATGTGGTCTCTACGCCACAAGGTCCGAACCCTGAAAAATTGGGTCTCTTCGCTACAGGGTATGAAGCCTGAAAAATAGAGTCTCTTTGTCACAGGGTCCCAAGCCTGAAAAATGGGGTATCTTCGCCACAGGTTCCGAAGCCTAAAAAATTGGGTTTCTTTGCTACAGGATCCCAAGCCTGAAGTAGTGCTGTAAGCTTACCTTGTTAAAGGCTAAAAGATACATTTTCTAACTTACAACATAAAATTAATATTGCGTTGGTCCATGGTGGCTGTGCCACTACCAGTTCTCAAAGAACCGGTAACCTCATCGCCTGGAGGCCACACCCGATAGCCATGCAATAACAGCCACGGGTAAAAAAGGGGTTTCTTTGGCACAGGATCCCAAGCCTGACATATGGGGTTTCTTTGGCACAGGATCCCAAGCCTGACATATGGGGTTTCTTTGGCACAGGATCCCAAGCCTGAAAAATGGGGTTTCTTTGGCACAGGATCCCAAGCCTGAAAAATAGGTTCTCTTTGGCACAGGATCCCAAGCCTGAAAAATGGGTTGTCTACGCCACAGGGTCCGAACCCTAAAAAATGGGGTCTCTTCGCTACAGGGTCCGAAGCCTGAAAAATGGGGTCTCTTTGCCACAGGGTTCCAAGCCTGAAAAATGGGTTGTCTCTTTGCCACAGGGTCCGAAGCCTGAAAAATGGGGTATCTTTGCCACAGGTTCCGAACCCTGAAAAATTAGGTCTCTTTGCCACAGGGTCCCAAGCCTGAAAAATGGGGTATCTTCGCCACAGGTTCCGAACCCTGAAAAATGTGGTCTCTACGCCACAGGGTGCGAACCCTGAAAAATGGGGTCTCTTCGCTACAGGGTCTGAAGCCTGAAAAATGGAGTCTCTTTGTCACAGGGTCCCAAGCCTGAAAAATGGGGTATCTTCGCCACAGGTTCCGAACCCTAAAAAATGGGGTTTCTTTGCTACAGGATCCCAAGCCTGAAGTAGTGTTGTAAGCTTACCTTGTTAAAGGCTAAAAGATAAATTTTCTAACTTACAACATAAAATTAATATTGCGTTGGTCCATGGTGGCTGTGCCACTACCAGTTCTCAAAGATCCGGTAACCTCATCGCCTGGAGGCCACGCCCGATAACCATGCAATAACAGCCACGGGTAAAAAAGGGGTTTCTTTGGCACAGGATCCCAAGCCTGACATATGGGGTTTCTTTGGCACGGGATCCCAAGCCTGAAAAATGGGGTTTCTTTGGCACAGGATCCCAAGCCTGACATATGGGGTTTCTTTGGCACAGGATCCCAAGCCTGAAAAATGGGGTCTCTTTGGCACAGGATCCCAAGCCTGAAAAATGGGTTGTCTACGCCACAGGGTCCGAACCCTAAAAAATGGGGTCTCTTCGCTACAGGGTCCGAAGCCTGAAAAATTGGGTCTCTTTGCCACAGGGTTCCAAGCCTGAAAAATGGGTTGTCTATTTGCCACAGGGTCCCAAGCCTGAAAAATGGGTTGTCTCTTTGCCACAGGGTCCCAAGCCTGAAAAATGGGTTGTCTCTTTGCCACAGGGTCCGAAGCCTGAAAAATAGGGTATCTTTGCCACAGGTTCCGAACCCTGAAAAATTAGGTCTCTTTGCCACAGGGTCCCAAGCCTGAAAAATGGGGTATCTTCGCCACAGGTTCCGAACCCTGAAAAATGTGGTCTCTACGCCACAGGGTCCGAATCCTGAAAAATGGGGTCTCTTTCGCACAGGATCCCAAGCCTGACATATGGGGTTTCTTTGGCACAGGATCCCAAGCATGAAAAATTGGGTTTCTTTGGCACAGGATCCCAAGCCTGAAAAATGGGGTCTCTTTGGCACAGGATCCCAAGCCTGAAAAATGGGTAGTCTACGCCACAGGGTCCGAATCCTAAAAAATTGGGTCTCTTCGCTACAGGGGTCGAAGCCTGAAAAATGGGTTGTCTCTTTGCCACAGGGACCCAAGCCTGAAAAATTGGTTGTCTCTTTGCCACAGGGTCCGAAGCCTGAAAAATGGGGTATCTTTGCCTCAGGTTCCGAACCCTGAAAAATTAGGTCTCTTTGCCACAGAGTCCCAAGCCTGAAAAATGGGGTATCTTCGCCACAGGTTCCGAACCCTGAAAAATGTGGTCTCTACACCACATGGTCCGAATCCTGAAAAATTAGGTCTCTTCGCTACAGGGTCTGAAGCCTGAAAAATGGAGTCTCTTTGTCACAGGGTCCCAAGCCTGAAAAATGGGGTATCTTCGCCACAGGTTACGAACCCTAAAAAATGGGGTTTCTTTGCTACTGGATCCCAAGCCTGAAGTAGTGCTGTAAGCTTACCTTGTTAAAGGCTAAAAGATACATTTTCTAACTTACAACATAAAATTAATATTGCGTTGGTCCATGGTGGCTGTGCCACTACCAGTACTCAAAGAACCGGTAACCTCATCGCCTGGAGGCCACGCCCGATAGCCATGCAATAACAGCCACGGGTAAAAAAGGGGTTTCTTTGGCACAGGATCCCAAGCCTGACATATGGGGTTTCTTTGGCACAGGATCCCAAGCCTGAAAAATGGGGTCTCTTTGGCACAGGATCCCAAGCCTGAAAAATGGGTTGTCTACGCCACAGGGTCCGAACCCTAAAAAATGGGGTCTCTTCGCTACAGAGTCCGAAGCCTGAAAAACGGGGTCTCTTTGCCACAGGGTCCCAAGCCTGAAAAATGGGGTTTCTTTGGCACAGGATCCCAAGCCTGAAAAATAGAGTCTCTTTGGCACAGGATCCCAAGCCTGAAAAATGGGTTGTCTACGCCACAGGGTCCCAAGCCTGAAAAATGGGGTTTCTTTGGCACAGGATCCCAAGCCTGAAAAATAGAGTCTCTTTGCCACAGGGTTCCAAGCCTGAAAAATGGGTTGTCTCTTTGCCACAGGGTCCCAAGCCTGAAAAATGGGTTGTCTCTTTGCCACAGGGTCCGAAGCCTGAAAAATGGGGTATCTTTGCCACAGGTTCCGAACCCTGAAAAATTAGGTCTCTTTTCCACAGGGTCCCAAGCCTGAAAAATGGGGTATCTTCGCCACAGGTTCCGAACCCTGAAAAATGTGGTCTGTACGCCACAGGGTCCGAACCCTAAAAAATGGGGTCTCTTCGCTACAGGGTCTGAAGCCTGAAAAATGGAGTCTCTTTGTCACAGGGTCCCAAGCCTGAAAAATGGGGTATCTTCGCCACCGGTTCCGAAGCCTAAAAAATTGGGTTTCTTTGCTACAGGATCCCAAGCCTGAAGTAGTGCTGTAAGCTTACCTTGTTAAAGGCTAAAAGATACATTTTCTAACTTACAACATAAAATTAATATTGCGTTGGTCCATGGTGGCTGTGCCACTACCAGTTCTCAAAGAACCGGTAACCTCATCGCCTGGAGGCCACGCCCGATAGCCATGCAATAACAGCCACGGGTAAAAAAGGGGTTTCTTTGGCACAGGATCCCAAGCCTGACATATGGGGTTTCTTTGGCACAGGATCCCAAGCCTGAAAAATGGGGTTTCTTTGGCACAGGATCCCAAGCCTGAAAAATGGGGTCTCTTTGGCACAGGATCCCAAGCATGAAAAATGGGTTGTCTACGCCACAGGGTCCGAACCCTAAAAAATGGGGTCTCTTCGCTACAGGGTCCGAAGCCTGAAAAATGGGGTCTCTTTGCCACAGGGTTCCAAGCCTGAAAAATGGGTTGTCTCTTTGCCACAGGGTCCCAAGCCTGAAAAATGGGTTGTCTCTTTGCCACAGGGTCCGAAGCCTGAAAAATGGGGTATCTTTGCCACAGGTACCGAACCCTGAAAAATTAGGTCTCTTTGACACAGGGTCCCAAGCCTGAAAAATGGGGTATCTGCGCCACAGGTTCCGAACCCTGAAAAATGTGGTCTCTACACCACAGGGTCCGAATCCTGAAAAATGGGGTCTCTTCGCTACAGGGTCTGAAGCCTGAAAAATGGGGTCTCTTTGTCACAGGGTCCCAAGCCTGAAAAATGGGGTATCTTCGCCACAGGTTCCGAACCCTAATTAATGGGGTTACTTTGCTACAGGATCCCAAGCCTGAAGTAGTGCTGTAAGCTTACCTTGTTAAAGGCTAAAAGATACATTTTCTAACTTACAACATAAAATTAATATTGCGTTGGTCCATGGTGGCTGTGCCACTACCAGTTCTCAAAGAACCAGTAACCTCATCGCCTGGAGGCCACGCCCGATAGCCATGCAATAACAGCCACGGGTAAAAAAAGGGGTCTCTTTGGCAGAGGATCCCAAGCCTGACATATGGCGTTTCTTTGGCAGAGGATCCCAAGCCTGACATATGGGTTTCTTTGGCACAGGATCCCAAGCCTGAAAAATGGGGTTTCTTTGGCACAGGATCCCAAGCCTGAAAAATAGGGTCTCTTTGGCACAGGATCCCAAGCCTGAAAAATGGGTTGTCTACGCCACAGGGTCCGAACCCTAAAAAATAGCGTCTCTTGCCTACAGGGTCCGAAGCCTGAAAAATGGGGTCTCTTTGCCACAGGGTTCCAAGCCTGAAAAATGGGTTGTCTCTTTGCCACAGGGTCCCAAGCCTGAAAAATGGGTTGTCTCTTTGCCACAGGGTCCGAAGCCTGAAAAATGGGTTATCTTTGCCACAGGTTCCGAACCCTGAAAAATTAGGTCTCTTTGCCACAGGGTCCCAAGCCTGAAAAAATGGGGTATCTTCGCCACAGGTTCCGAACCCTGAAAAATGGGGTCTCTACGCCACAGGTTGCGAACCCTGAAAAATGGGGTCTCTTCGCTACAGGGTCTGAAGCCTGAAAAATGGAGTCTCTTTGTCACAGGGTCCCAAGCCTGAAAAATGGGGTATCTTCGCCACAGGTTCCGAACCCTAAAAAATGGGGTTTCTTTGCTACAGGATCCCAAGCCTGAAGTAGTGCTGTAAGCTTACCTTGTTAAAGGCTAAAAGATACATTTTCTAACTTACAACATAAAATTAATATTGCGTTGGTCCATGGTGGCTGTGCCAATACCAGTTCTCAAAGAACCGGTAACCTCATCGCCTGGAGGCCACGCCCGATAACCATGCAATAACAGCCACGGGTAAAAAAGGGGTTTCTTTGGCACAGGATCCCAAGCCTGACATATGGGGTTTCTTTGGCACACGATCCCAAGCCTGAAAAATGGGGTTTCTTTGGCACAGGATCCCAAGCCTGAAAAATGGGGTCTCTTTGGCACAGGATCCCAAGCCTGAAAAATGGGTTGTCTACGCCACAGGGTCCGAACCCTAAAAAATGGTGTCTCTTCGCTACAGGGTCCGAAGCCTGAAAAATGGGGTCTCTTTGCCACAGGGTTCCAAGCCTGAAAAATGGGTTGTCTATTTGCCACAGGGTCCCAAGCCTGAAAAATGGGTTGTCTCTTTGCCACAGGGTCCCAAGCCTGAAAAATGGGTTGTCTCTTTGCCACAGGGTCCGAAGCCTGAAAAATAGGGTATCTTTGCCACAGGTTCTGAACCCTGAAATATTAGGTCTCTTTGCCACAGGGTCCCAAGCATGAAAAATGGGGTATCTTCGCCACAGGTTCCGAACCCTGAAAAATGTGGTCTCTACGCCACAGGGTCCGAATCCTGAAAAATGGGGTCTCTTTGGCACAGGATCCCAAGCCTGACATATGGGGTTTCTTTGGCACAGGATCCCAAGCCTGAAAAATTGGGTTTCTTTGGCACAGGATCCCAAGCCTGAAAATGGGGTCTCTTTGGCACAGGATCCCAAGCCTGAAAAATGGGTAGTCTACGCCACAGGGTCTGAACCCTAAAAAATGGGGTCTCTTCGCTACAGGGGTCGAAGCCTGAAAAATGGGTTGTCTCTTTGCCACAGGGACCCAAGCCTGAAAAATTGGTTGTCTCTTTGCCACAGTGTCCGAAGCCTGTAAAAATGGGGTAACTGTGCCACAGGGTTCCAAGCCTGAAAAATGGGTTGTCTCTTTGCCACAGGGTCCCAAGCCTGAAAAATGGGTTGTCTCTTTGGCACAGGATCTCAAGCCTGAAAAATTGGGTTTCTTTGGCACAGGATCCCAAGCCTGAAAAATGGGGTCTCTTTGGCACAGGATCCCAAGCCTGAAAAATGGGGTCTCTTCGCTACAGGGTCCGAAGCCTGAAAAATGGGGTCTCTTTGCCACAGGGTTCCAAGCCTGAAAAATGGGTTGTCTCTTTGCCACAGGGTCCCAAGCCTGAAAAATGGGGTCTCTTTGCCACAGGTTCCGAACCCTGAAAAATTAGGTCTCTTTGCCACAGGGTCCCAAGTATGAAAAATGTGGTATCTTCGCCACAGGTTCCGAACCCTGAAAAATGTGGTCTCTACGCCACAGGGTCCGAATCCTGAAAAATGGGGTCTCTTCGCTACAGGGTCTGAAGCCTGAAAAATGGGGTCTCTTTGTCACAGGGTCCCAAGCCTGAAAAATGGGGTATCTTCGCCACAGGTTCCGAAGCCTAAAAAATGGGGTTTCTTTGCTACAGGATCCCAAGCCTGAAGTAGTGCTGTAAGCTTACCTTGTTAAAGGCTAAAAGATACATTTTCTAACTTACAACATAAAATTAATATTGCGTTGGTCCATGGTGGCTGTGCCACTACCAGTTCTCAAAGAACCGGTAACCTCATCGCCTGGAGGCCACGCCCGATAGCCATGCAATAACAGCCACGGGTAAAAAAGGGGTTTCTTTGGCACAGGATCCCAAGCCTGACATATGGGGTTTCTTTGGCACAGGATCCCAAGCCTGACATATGGGGTTTCTTTGGCACAGGATCCCAAGCCGGAAAAATAGGGTCTCTTTGGCACAGGATCCCAAGCCTGAAAAATGGGTTGTCTACGCCACAGGGTCCGAACCCTAAAAAATAGTGTCTCTTGGCTACAGGGTCCGAAGCCTGAAAAATGGGGTCTCTTTGCCACAGGGTTCCAAGCCTGAAAAATGGGTTGTCTCTTTGCCACAGGGTACCAAGCCTGAAAAATGGGTTGTCTCTTTGCCACAGGGTCCGAAGCCTGAAAAATGGGGTATCTTTGCCACAGGTTCCGAACCCTGAAAAATTAGGTCACTTTTCCACAGGGTCCCAAGCCTGAAAAATGGTGTATCTTCGCCACAGGTTACGAACCCTGAAAAATGTGGTCTCTACGCCACAGGGTCCGAACCCTGAAAAATGGGGTCTCTTCGCTACAGGGTCTGAAGCCTGAAAAATGGGGTATCTTCGCCACAGGTTCCGAACCCTAAAAAATGGGGTTTCTTTGCTACAGGATACCAAGCCTGAAGTAGTGCTGTAAGCTTACCTTGTTAAAGGCTAAAAGATAAATTTTCTAACTTACAACATAAAATTAATATTGCGTTGGTCCATGGTGGCTGTGCCACTACCAGTTCTCAAAGAACCGGTAACCTCATCGCCTGGAGGCCACGCCCGATAGCCATGCAATAACAGCCACGGGTAAAAAAGGGGTTTCTTTGGCACAGGATCCCAAGCCTGACATATGGGGTTTCTTTGGCACAGGATCCCAAGCCTGAAAAATGGGGTTTCTTTGGCACAGGATCCCAAGCCTGAAAAATGGGGTCTCTTTGGCACAGGATCCCAAGCCTGAAAAATGGGTTGTCTACGCCACAGGGTCCGAACCCTAAAAAATGGGGTCTCTTCGCTACAGGGTCCGAAGCCTGAAAAATGGGGTCTCTTTGCCACAGGGTTCCAAGCCTGAAAAATGGGTTGTCTCTTTGCCACAGGGTCCCAAGCCTGAAAAATGGGTTGTCTCTTTGCCACAGGGTCCCAAGCCTGAAAAATGGGGTATCTTTGCCACAGGTACCGAACCCTGAAAAATTAGGTCTCTTTGCCACAGGGTCCCAAGCCTGAAAAATGGGGTATCTTCGCCACAGGTTCCGAACCCTGAAAAATGTGGTCTCTACGCCACAGGGTCCGAATCCTGAAAAATGGGCTCTCTTCGCTACAGGGTCTGAAGCCTGAAAAATGGGGTCTCTTTGTCACAGGGTCCCAAGCCTGAAAAATGGGGTATCTTCGCCACAGGTTCTGAACCCTAAAAAATGGGGTTTCTTTGCTACAGGATCCCAAGCCTGAAGTAGTGCTGTAAGCTTACCTTGTTAAAGGCTAAAAGATACATTTTCTAACTTACAACATAAAATTAATATTGCGTTGGTCCATGGTGGCTGTGCCACTACCAGTTCTCAAAGAACCAGTAACCTCATCGCCTGGAGGCCACGCCCGATAGCCATGCAATAACAGCCACGGGTAAAAAAGGGGTTTCTTTGGCACAGGATCCCAAGCCTGACATATGGGGTTTCTTTGGCACAGGATCCCAAGCCTGACATATGGGGTTTCTTTGGCACGGGATCCCATGCCTGAAAAATGGGGTTTCTTTGGCACAGGATCCCAAGCCTGAAAAATAGGGTCTCTTTGGCACAGGATCCCAAGCCTGAAAAATGGGTTGTCTACGCCACAGGGTCCGAACCCTAAAAAATAGTGTCTCTTCGCTACAGGGTCCGAAGCCTGAAAAATGGGGTCTCTTTGCCACAGGGTTCCAAGCCTGAAAAATGGGTTGTCTCTTTGCCACAGGGTCCCAAGCCTGAAAAATGGGTTGTCTCTTTGCCACAGGGTCCGAAGCCTGAAAAATGGGGTATCTTTGCCACAGGTTCCGAACCCTGAAAAATTAGGTCTCTTTTCCACAGGGTCCCAAGCCTGAAAAATGGGGTATCTTCGCCACAGGTTCCGAACCCTGAAAAATGTGGTCTCTACGCCACAGGGTCCGAACCCTGAAAAATGGGGTCTCTTCGCTACAGGGTCTGAAGCCTGAAAAATGGAGTCTCTTTGTCACAGGGTCCCAAGCCTGAAAAATGGGGTATCTTCGCCGCAGGTTCCGAACCCTAAAAAATGGGGTTTCTTTGCTACAGGATCCCAAGCCTGAAGTAGTGCTGTAAGCTTACCTTGTTAAAGGCTAAAAGATACATTTTCTAACTTACAACATAAAATTAATATTGCGTTGGTCCATGGTGGCTGTGCCACTACCAGTTCTCAAAGAACCGGTAACTTCATCGCCAGGAGGCCACGCCCGATAGCCATGCAATAACAGCCACGGGTAAAAAAGGGGTTTCTTTGGCACAGGATCCCAAGCCTGACATATGGGGTTTCTTTGGCACACGATCCCAAGCCTGAAAAATGGGGTTTCTTTGGCACAGGATCCCAAGCCTGAAAAATGGGGTCTCTTTGGCACAGGATCCCAAGCCTGAAAAATGGGTTGTCTACGCCACAGGGTCCGAACCCTAAAAAATGGTGTCTCTTCGCTACAGGGTCCGAAGCCTGAAAAATGTGGTCTCTACGCCACAGGGTCCGAACCCTGAAAAATGGGGTCTCTTCGCTACAGGGTCTGAAGCCTGAAAAATGGAGTCTCTTTGTCACAGGGTCCCAAGCCTGAAAAATGGGGTATCTTCGCCGCAGGTTCCGAACCCTAAAAAATGGGGTTTCTTTGCTACAGGATCCCAAGCCTGAAGTAGTGCTGTAAGCTTACCTTGTTAAAGGCTAAAAGATACATTTTCTAACTTACAACATAAAATTAATATTGCGTTGGTCCATGGTGGCTGTGCCACTACCAGTTCTCAAAGAACCGGTAACTTCATCGCCAGGAGGCCACGCCCGATAGCCATGCAATAACAGCCACGGGTAAAAAAGGGGTTTCTTTGGCACAGGATCCCAAGCCTGACATATGGGGTTTCTTTGGCACACGATCCCAAGCCTGAAAAATGGGGTTTCTTTGGCACAGGATCCCAAGCCTGAAAAATGGGGTCTCTTTGGCACAGGATCCCAAGCCTGAAAAATGGGTTGTCTACGCCACAGGGTCCGAACCCTAAAAAATGGTGTCTCTTCGCTACAGGGTCCGAAGCCTGAAAAATGGGGTCTCTTTGCCACAGGGTTCCAAGCCTGAAAAATGGGTTGTCTATTTGCCACAGGGTCCCAAGCCTGAAAAATGGGTTGTCTCTTTGCCACAGGGTCCCAAGCCTGAAAAATGGGTTGTCTCTTTGCCACAGGGTCCGAAGCCTGAAAAATAGGGTATCTTTGCCACAGGTTCTGAACCCTGAAAAATTAGGTCTCTTTGCCACAGGGTCCCAAGCATGAAAAATGGGGTATCTTCGCCACAGGTTCCGAACCCTGAAAAATGTGGTCTCTACGCCACAGGGTCCGAATCCTGAAAAATGGGGTCTCTTTGGCACAGGATCCCAAGCCTGACATATGGGGTTTCTTTGGCACAGGATCCCAAGCCTGAAAAATTGGGTTTCTTTGGCACAGGATCCCAAGCCTGAAAATGGGGTCTCTTTGGCACAGGATCCCAAGCCTGAAAAATGGGTAGTCTACGCCACAGGGTCTGAACCCTAAAAAATGGGGTCTCTTCGCTACAGGGGTCGAAGCCTGAAAAATGGGTTGTCTCTTTGCCACAGGGGTCGAAGCCTGAAAAATGGGTTGTCTCTTTGCCACAGGGACCCAAGCCTGAAAAATTGGTTGTCTCTTTGCCACAGTGTCCGAAGCCTGTAAAAATGGGGTAACTGTGCCACAGGGTTCCAAGCCTGAAAAATGGGTTGTCTCTTTGCCACAGGGTCCCAAGCCTGAAAAATGGGTTGTTTCTTTGGCACAGGATCTCAAGCCTGAAAAATTGGGTTTCTTTGGCACAGGATCCCAAGCCTGAAAAATGGGGTCTCTTTGGCACAGGATCCCAAGCCTGAAAAATGGGGTCTCTTCGCTACAGGGTCCGAAGCCTGAAAAATGGGGTCTCTTTGCCACAGGGTTCCAAGCCTGAAAAATGGGTTGTCTCTTTGCCACAGGGTCCCAAGCCTGAAAAATGGGTTGTCTCTTTTCCACAGGGTCCGAAGCCTGAAAAATAGGGTATCTTTGCCACAGGTTCCGAACCCTGAAAAATTAGGTCTCTTTGCCACAGGGTCCCAAGTATGAAAAATGTGGTATCTTCGCCACAGGTTCCGAACCCTGAAAAATGTGGTCTCTACGCCACAGGGTCCGAATCCTGAAAAATGGGGTCTCTTCGCTACAGGGTCTGAAGCCTGAAAAATGGGGTCTCTTTGTCACAGGGTCCCAAGCCTGAAAAATGGGGTATCTTCGCCACAGGTTCCGAAGCCTAAAAAATGGGGTTTCTTTGCTACAGGATCCCAAGCCTGAAGTAGTGCTGTAAGCTTACCTTGTTAAAGGCTAAAAGATACATTTTCTAACTTACAACATAAAATTAATATTGCGTTGGTCCATGGTGGCTGTGCCACTACCAGTTCTCAAAGAACCGGTAACCTCATCGCCTGGAGGCCACGCCCGATAGCCATGCAATAACAGCCACGGGTAAAAAAGGGGTTTCTTTGGCACAGGATCCCATGCCTGACATATGGGGTTTCTTTGGCACAGGATCCCAAGCCTGACATATGGGGTTTCTTTGGCACAGGATCCCAAGCCTGAAAAATGGGGTTTCTTTGGCACAGGATCCCAAGCCTGAAAAATAGGGTCTCTTTGGCACAGGATCCCAAGCCTGAAAAATGGGTTGTCTACGCCACAGGGTCCGAACCCTAAAAAATAGTGTCTCTTGGCTACAGGGTCCGAAGCCTGAAAAATGGGGTCTCTTTGCCACAGGGTTCCAAGCCTGAAAAATGGGTTGTCTCTTTGCCACAGGGTACCAAGCCTGAAAAATGGGTTGTCTCTTTGCCACAGGGTCCGAAGCCTGAAAAATGGGGTATCTTTGCCACAGGTTCCGAACCCTGAAAAATTAGGTCTCTTTTCCACAGGGTCCCAAGCCTGAAAAATGGGGTATCTTCGCCACAGGTTACGAACCCTGAAAAATGTGGTCTCTACGCCACAGGGTCCGAACCCTAAAAAATAGTGTCTCTTCGCCACAGGGTCCGAATCCTGAAAAATGGGCTCTCTTCGCTACAGGGTCTGAAGCCTGAAAAATGGGGTCTCTTTGTCACAGGGTCCCAAGCCTGAAAAATGGGGTATCTTCGCCACAGGTTCCGAACCCTAAAAAATGGGGTTTCTTTGCTACAGGATCCCAAGCCTGAAGTAGTGCTGTAAGCTTACCTTGTTAAAGGCTAAAAGATACATTTTCTAACTTACAACATAAAATTAATATTGCGTTGGTCCATGGTGGCTGTGCCACTACCAGTTCTCAAAGAACCAGTAACCTCATCGCCTGGAGGCCACGCCCGATAGCCATGCAATAACAGCCACGGGTAAAAAAGGTGTTTCTTTGGCACAGGATCCCAAGCCTGACATATGGGGTTTCTTTGGCACAGGATCCCAAGCCTGACATATGAGGTTTCTTTGGCACGGGATCCCATGCCTGAAAAATGGGGTTTCTTTGGCACGGGATCCCATGCCTGAAAAATGGGGTTTCTTTGGCACAGGATCCCAAGCCTGAAAAATAGGGTCTCTTTGGCACAGGATCCCAAGCCTGAAAAATGGGTTGTCTACGCCACAGGGTCCGAACCCTAAAAAATAGTGTCTCTTCGCTACAGGGTCCGAAGCCTGAAAAATGGGGTCTCTTTGCCACAGGGTTCCAAGCCTGAAAAATGGGTTGTCTCTTTGCCACAGGGTCCCAAGCCTGAAAAATGGGTTGTCTCTTTGCCACAGGGTCCGAAGCCTGAAAAATGGGGTATCTTTGCCACAGGTTCCGAACCCTGAAAAATTAGGTCTCTTTTCCACAGGGTCCCAAGCCTGAAAAATGGGGTATCTTCGCCACAGGTTCCGAACCCTGAAAAATGTGGTCTCTACGCCACAGGGTCCGAACCCTGAAAAATGGGGTCTCTTCGCTACAGGGTCTGAAGCCTGAAAAATGGAGTCTCTTTGTCACAGGGTCCCAAGCCTGAAAAATGGGGTATCTTCGCCGCAGGTTCCGAACCCTAAAAAATGGGGTTTCTTTGCTACAGGATCCCAAGCCTGAAGAAGTGCTGTAAGCTTACCTTGTTAAAGGCTAAAAGATACATTTTCTAACTTACAACATAAAATTAATATTGCGTTGGTCCATGGTGGCTGTGCCACTACCAGTTCTCAAAGAACCGGTAACTTCATCGCCAGGAGGCCACGCCCGATAGCCATGCAATAACAGCCACGGGTAAAAAAGGGGTTTCTTTGGCACAGGGTCCCAAGCCTGACATATGGGGTTTCTTTGGCACAGGATCCCAAGCCTGAAAAATGGGGTTTCTTTGGCACAGGATCCCAAGCCTGAAAAATGGGGTCTCTTTGGCACAGGATCCCAAGCCTGAAAAATGGGTTGTCTACGCCACAGGGTCCGAACCCTAAAAAATGGGGTCTCTTCGCTACAGGGTCCGAAGCCTGCAAAACGGGGTCTCTTTGCCACAGGGTTCCAAGCCTGAAAAATGGGTTGTCTCTTTGCCACAGGGTCCCAAGCCTGAAAAATGGTTTGTCTCTTTGCCACAGGGTCCGAAGCCTGACAAATAGGGTATCTTTGCCACAGGTTCTGAACCCTGAAAAATTAGGTCTCTTTGCCACAGGGTCCCAAGTTTGAAAAATGGGGTATCTTCGCCACAAGTTCCGAACCCTGAAAAATGTGGTCTCTACGCCACAGGGTCCATATCCTGAAAAATGGGGTCTCTTCGCTACAGGGTCTGAAGCCTGAAAAATGGGGTCTCTTTGTCACAGGGTCCCAAGCCTGAAAAATGGGGTATCTTCGCCACAGGTTCCAAAGCCAAAAAAATGGGGTTTCTTTGCTACAGGATCCCAAGCCTGAAGTAGTGCTGTAAGCTTACCTTGTTAAAGGCTAAAAGATACATTATCTAACTTACAACATAAAATTAATATTGCGTTGGTCCATGGTGGCTGTGCCACTACCAGTTCTCAAAGAACCGGTAACCTCATCGCCTGGAGGCCACGCCCGATAGCCATGCAATAACAGCCACGGGTAAAAAAGGGGTTTCTTTGGCACAGGATCCCAAGCCTGACATATGGGGTTTCTTTGGCACAGGATCCCAAGCCTGAAAAATGGGGTTTCTTTGGCACAGGAACCCAAGCCTGAAAAATGGGGTCTCTTTGGCACAGGATCCCAAGCCTGAAAAATGGGTAGTCTACGCCACAGGGTCCGGACCCTAAAAAATGGGGTCTCTTCACTACAGGAGTCGAAGCCTGAAAAATGGGTTGTCTCTTTGCCACAGGGTCCCAAGCCTGAAAAATTGGTTGTCTCTTTGCCACAGGGTCCGAAGCCTGAAAAATGGGTTGTCTCTTTGCCACAGGGTCCGAAGCCTGAAAAATAGGGTATCTTTGCCACAGGTTCCGAACCCTGAAAAATTAGGTCTCTTTGCCACAGGGTCCCAAGCCTGAAAAATGGGGTATCTTCGCCACAGGTTCCGAACCCTGAAAAATGTTGTCTCTACGCCACAGGGTCCATATCCTGAAAAATGGGGTCTCTTAGCTACAGGGTCTGTAGCCTGAAAAATGGGGTCTCTTTGTCACAGGGTCCCAAGCCTGAAAAATGGGTTGTCTCTTTGCCACAGGGTCCCAAGCTTGAAAAATGGGTTGTCTCTTTGCCACAGGGTCCGAAGCCTGAAAAATGGGGTATCTTTGCCACAGGTTCCGAACCCTGAAAAAATAGGTCTCTTTTCCACAGGGTCCCAAGCCTGAAAAATGGGGTATCTTCGCCACAGGTTCCGAACCTTGAAAAATGTGGTCTCCACACCACAGGGTCCGAACCCTGAAAAATGGGGTCTCTTCGCTACAGGGTCTGAAGCCTGAAAAATGGAGTATCTTTGTCACAGGGTCCCAAGCCTGAAAAATGGGGTATCTTCACCACAGGTTCCGAGCCCTAAAAAATGGGGTTTCTTCGCTACAGGAGTCGAAGCCTGAAAAATGGGTTGTCTCTTTGCCACAGGGTCCCAAGCCTGAAAAATTGGTTGTCTCGTTGCCACAGGGTCCCAAGCCTGAAAAATTGGTTGTCTCTTTGCCACAGGGTCCGAAGCCTGAAAAATGGGTTGTCTCTTTGCCACAGGTTACGAACACTGAAAAATTAGGTCTCTTTGCCACAGGGTCCCAAGCCTGAAAAATGGGGTATCTTCGCCACAGGTTCCGAAACCTGAAAAATGTGGTCTCTACGCCACAGGGTCCAAATCCTGAAAAATATGGTCTCTTCGCTACAGGGTCTGAAGCCTGAAAAATGGGGTCTCTTTGTCACAGGTTCCGAAGCCTAAAAAATGTGGTTTCTTTGCTACAGGATCCCAAGCCTGAAGTAGTGCTGTAAGCTTACCTTGTTAAAGGCTAAAAGATACATTTTCTAACTTACAACATAAAATTAATATTGCGTTGGTCCATGGTGGCTGTGCCACTACCAGTTCTCAAAGAACCGGTAACCTCATCGCCTGGAGGCCACGCCCGATAGCCATGCAATAACAGCCACGGGTAAAAAAGGGGTTTCTTTGGCACAGGATCCCAAGCCTGACATATGGGGTTTCTTTGGCACAGGATCCCAAGCCTGAAAAATGGGGTTTCTTTGGCACAGGATCCCAAGCCTGAAAAATGGGGTCTCTTTGGCACAGGATCCCAAGCCTGAAAAATGGGTTGTCTACGCCACAGGGTCCGAACCCTAAAAAATGGGGTCTCTTCGCTACAGGGTCCGAAGCCTGAAAAATGGGGTCTCTTTGCCACAGGGTTCCAAGCCTGAAAAATGGGTTGTCTCTTTGCCACAGGGTCCCAAGCCTGAAAAATGGGGTATCTTTGCCACAGGTTCCGAACCCTGAAAAATTAGGTCTCTTTGCCACAGGGTACCAAGCCAGAAAAATGGGGTATCTTCGCCACAGGTTCCGAACCCTGAAAAATGTGGTCTCTACGCCACAGGTTCCGAACCCTGAAAAATGTGGTCTCTACGCCACAGGGTCCGAATCCTGAAAAATTGGGTCTCTTCGCTACAGGGTCTAAAGCCTGAAAAATGGGGTATCTTCGCCACAGGTTCCAAAGCCTAAAAAATTGGGTTTCTTTGCTACAGGATCCCAAGCCTGAAGTAGTGCTGTAAGCTTACCTTGTTAAAGGCTAAAAGATACATTTTCTATTTTACAACATAAAATTAATATTGCGTTGGTCCATGGTGGCTGTGCATCTACCAGTTCTCAAAGAACCGGTAACCTCATCGCCTGGAGGCCACGCCCGATAGCCATGCAATAACAGCCACGGGTAAAAAAAGGGGTTTCTTTGGCACAGGATCCCAAACCTGACATATGGGGTTTCTTTGGCACAGGATCCCAAGCCTGACATATGGGGTTTCTTTGGCACAGGATCCCAAGCCTGACATATGGGGTTTCTTTGGCACAGGATCCCAAGCCTGAAAAATGGGGTCTCTTTGGCACAGGATCCCAAGCCTGAAAAATAGGGTCTCTTTGGCACAGGATCCCAAGCCTGAAAAATGGGTTGTCTACGCCACAGGGTCCGAACCCTAAAAAATAGTGTCTCTTGGCTACAGGGTCCGAAGCCTGAAAAATGGGGTCTCTTTGCCACAGGGTTCCAAGCCTGAAAAATGGGTTGTCTCTTTGCCACAGGGTCCCAAGCCTGAAAAATGGGTTGTCTCTTTGCCACAGGGTCCGAAGCCTGAAAAATGGGGTATCTTTGCCACAGGTTCCGAACCCTGAAAAATTAGGTCTCTTTTCCACAGTGTCCCAAGCCTGAAAAATGGGGTATCTTCGCCACAGGTTCCGAACCCTGAAAAATGTGGTCTCTACGCCACAGGGTCCATATCCTGAAAAATGGGGTCTCTTCGCTACAGGGTCTGTAGCCTGAAAAATGGGGTCTCTTTGTCACAGGGTCCCAAGCCTGAAAAATGGGGTATCTTCACCACAGGTTCCGAAGCCTAAAAAATGGGATTTCTTTGCTACAGGATCCCAAGCCTGAAGTAGTGCTGTAAGCTTACCTTGTTAAAGGCTAAAAGATACATTTTCTAACTTACAACATAAAATTAATATTGCGTTGGTCCATGGTGGCTGTGCCACTACCAGTTCTCAAAGAACCGGTAACCTCATCGCCTGGAGGCCACGCCCGATAGCCATGTAATAACAGCCACGGGTAAAAAAGGGGTTTCTTTGGCACAGGATCCCAAGCCTGACATATGGGGTTTCTTTGGCACAGGATCCCAAGCCTGAAAAATGGGGTTTCTTTGGCACAGGATCCCAAGCCTGAAAAATGGGGTCTCTTTGGCACAGGATCCCAAGCCTGAAAAATGGGTTGTCTACGCCACAGGGTCCGAACCCTAAAAAATGGGGTCTCTTCGCTACAGGGTCCGAAGCCTGAAAAATGGGGTCTCTTTGCCACAGGGTTCCAAGCCTGAAAAATGGGTTGTCTCTTTGCCACAGGGTCCCAAGCCTGAAAAATGGGTTGTCTCTTTGCCACAGGGTCCCAAGCCTGAAAAATGGGTTGTCTCTTTGCCACAGGGTCCCAAGCCTGAAAAATAGGGTATCTTTGCCACAGGTTCCGAACCCTGAAAAATTAGGTCTCTTTGCCACAGGGTACCAAGCCAGAAAAATGGGGTATCTTCGCCACAGGTTCCGAACCCTGAAAAATGTGGTCTCTACGCCACAGGGTCCGAACCCTGAAAAATGTGGTCTCTACGCCACAGGGTCCGAATCCTGAAAAATTGGGTCTCTTCGCTACAGGGTCTGAAGCCTGAAAAATGGGGTCTCTTTGTCACAGGGTCCCAAGCCTGAAAAATGGGGTATCTTCGCCACAGGTTCCGAAGCCTAAAAAATTGGGTTTCTTTGCTACAGGATCCCAAGCCTGAAGTAGTGCTGTAAGCTTACCTTGTTAAAGGCTAAAAGATACATTTTCTATTTTACAACATAAAATTAATATTGCGTTGGTCCATGGTGGCTGTGCATCTACCAGTTCTCAAAGAACCGGTAACCTCATCGCCTGGAGGCCACGCCCGATAGCCATGCAATAACAGCCACGGGTAAAAAAGGGGTTTCTTTGGCACAGGATCCCAAGCCTGACATATGGGGTTTCTTTGGCACAGGATCCCAAGCCTGACATATGGGGTTTCTTTGGCACAGGATCCCAAGCCTGACATATGGGGTTTCTTTGGCACAGGATCCCAAGCCTGAAAAATGGGGTTTCTTTGGCACAGGATCCCAAGCCTGAAAAATAGGGTCTCTTTGGCACAGGATCCAAAGCCTGAAAAATGGGTTGTCTACGTCACAGGGTCCGAACCCTAAAAAATAGTGTCTCTTGGCTATAGGGTCCGAAGCCTGAAAAATGGGGTCTCTTTGCCACAGGGTTCCAAGCCTGAAAAATGGGTTGTCTCTTTGCCACAGGGTCCCAAGCCTGAAAAATGGGTTGTCTCTTTGCCACAGGGTCCGAAGCCTGAAAAATGGGGTCTCTTTGCCACAGGTTCTGAACCCTGAAAAATTAGGTCTCTTTTCCAGTGTCCCAAGCCTTAAAAATGGGGTATCTTCGCCACAGGTTACGAACCCTAAAAAATGTGGTCTCTACGCCACAGGGTCCGAACCCTAAAAAATAGTGTCTCTTCGCCACAGGGTCCGAATCCTGAAAAATGGGCTCTCTTCGCTACAGGGTCTGAAGCCTGAAAAATGGGGTCTCTTTGTCACAGGGTCCCAAGCCTGAAAAATGGGGTATCTTCGCCACAGGTTCCGAACCCTAAAAAATGGGGTTTCTTTGCTACAGGATCCCAAGCCTGAAGTAGTGCTGTAAGCTTACCTTGTTAAAGGCTAAAAGATACATTTTCTAACTTACAACATAAAATTAATATTGCGTTGGTCCATGGTGGCTGTGCCACTACCAGTTCTCAAAGAACCAGTAACCTCATCGCCTGGAGGCCACGCCCGATAGCCATGCAATAACAGCCACGGGTAAAAAAGGTGTTTCTTTGGCACAGGATCCCAAGCCTGACATATGGGGTTTCTTTGGCACAGGATCCCAAGCCTGACATATGAGGTTTCTTTGGCACGGGATCCCATGCCTGAAAAATGGGGTTTCTTTGGCACGGGATCCCATGCCTGAAAAATGGGGTTTCTTTGGCACAGGATCCCAAGCCTGAAAAATAGGGTCTCTTTGGCACAGGATCCCAAGCCTGAAAAATGGGTTGTCTACGCCACAGGGTCCGAACCCTAAAAAATAGTGTCTCTTCGCTACAGGGTCCGAAGCCTGAAAAATGGGGTCTCTTTGCCACAGGGTTCCAAGCCTGAAAAATGGGTTGTCTCTTTGCCACAGGGTCCCAAGCCTGAAAAATGGGTTGTCTCTTTGCCACAGGGTCCGAAGCCTGAAAAATGGGGTATCTTTGCCACAGGTTCCGAACCCTGAAAAATTAGGTCTCTTTTCCACAGGGTCCCAAGCCTGAAAAATGGGGTATCTTCGCCACAGGTTCCGAACCCTGAAAAATGTGGTCTCTACGCCACAGGGTCCGAACCCTGAAAAATGGGGTCTCTTCGCTACAGGGTCTGAAGCCTGAAAAATGGAGTCTCTTTGTCACAGGGTCCCAAGCCTGAAAAATGGGGTATCTTCGCCGCAGGTTCCGAACCCTAAAAAATGGGGTTTCTTTGCTACAGGATCCCAAGCCTGAAGAAGTGCTGTAAGCTTACCTTGTTAAAGGCTAAAAGATACATTTTCTAACTTACAACATAAAATTAATATTGCGTTGGTCCATGGTGGCTGTGCCACTACCAGTTCTCAAAGAACCGGTAACTTCATCGCCAGGAGGCCACGCCCGATAGCCATGCAATAACAGCCACGGGTAAAAAAGGGGTTTCTTTGGCACAGGGTCCCAAGCCTGACATATGGGGTTTCTTTGGCACAGGATCCCAAGCCTGAAAAATGGGGTTTCTTTGGCACAGGATCCCAAGCCTGAAAAATGGGGTCTCTTTGGCACAGGATCCCAAGCCTGAAAAATGGGTTGTCTACGCCACAGGGTCCGAACCCTAAAAAATGGGGTCTCTTCGCTACAGGGTCCGAAGCCTGCAAAACGGGGTCTCTTTGCCACAGGGTTCCAAGCCTGAAAAATGGGTTGTCTCTTTGCCACAGGGTCCCAAGCCTGAAAAATGGTTTGTCTCTTTGCCACAGGGTCCGAAGCCTGACAAATAGGGTATCTTTGCCACAGGTTCTGAACCCTGAAAAATTAGGTCTCTTTGCCACAGGGTCCCAAGTTTGAAAAATGGGGTATCTTCGCCACAAGTTCCGAACCCTGAAAAATGTGGTCTCTACGCCACAGGGTCCATATCCTGAAAAATGGGGTCTCTTCGCTACAGGGTCTGAAGCCTGAAAAATGGGGTCTCTTTGTCACAGGGTCCCAAGCCTGAAAAATGGGGTATCTTCGCCACAGGTTCCAAAGCCAAAAAAATGGGGTTTCTTTGCTACAGGATCCCAAGCCTGAAGTAGTGCTGTAAGCTTACCTTGTTAAAGGCTAAAAGATACATTATCTAACTTACAACATAAAATTAATATTGCGTTGGTCCATGGTGGCTGTGCCACTACCAGTTCTCAAAGAACCGGTAACCTCATCGCCTGGAGGCCACGCCCGATAGCCATGCAATAACAGCCACGGGTAAAAAAGGGGTTTCTTTGGCACAGGATCCCAAGCCTGACATATGGGGTTTCTTTGGCACAGGATCCCAAGCCTGAAAAATGGGGTTTCTTTGGCACAGGAACCCAAGCCTGAAAAATGGGGTCTCTTTGGCACAGGATCCCAAGCCTGAAAAATGGGTAGTCTACGCCACAGGGTCCGGACCCTAAAAAATGGGGTCTCTTCACTACAGGAGTCGAAGCCTGAAAAATGGGTTGTCTCTTTGCCACAGGGTCCCAAGCCTGAAAAATTGGTTGTCTCTTTGCCACAGGGTCCGAAGCCTGAAAAATGGGTTGTCTCTTTGCCACAGGGTCCGAAGCCTGAAAAATAGGGTATCTTTGCCACAGGTTCCGAACCCTGAAAAATTAGGTCTCTTTGCCACAGGGTCCCAAGCCTGAAAAATGGGGTATCTTCGCCACAGGTTCCGAACCCTGAAAAATGTTGTCTCTACGCCACAGGGTCCATATCCTGAAAAATGGGGTCTCTTAGCTACAGGGTCTGTAGCCTGAAAAATGGGGTCTCTTTGTCACAGGGTCCCAAGCCTGAAAAATGGGTTGTCTCTTTGCCACAGGGTCCCAAGCTTGAAAAATGGGTTGTCTCTTTGCCACAGGGTCCGAAGCCTGAAAAATGGGGTATCTTTGCCACAGGTTCCGAACCCTGAAAAAATAGGTCTCTTTTCCACAGGGTCCCAAGCCTGAAAAATGGGGTATCTTCGCCACAGGTTCCGAACCTTGAAAAATGTGGTCTCCACACCACAGGGTCCGAACCCTGAAAAATGGGGTCTCTTCGCTACAGGGTCTGAAGCCTGAAAAATGGAGTATCTTTGTCACAGGGTCCCAAGCCTGAAAAATGGGGTATCTTCACCACAGGTTCCGAGCCCTAAAAAATGGGGTTTCTTCGCTACAGGAGTCGAAGCCTGAAAAATGGGTTGTCTCTTTGCCACAGGGTCCCAAGCCTGAAAAATTGGTTGTCTCGTTGCCACAGGGTCCCAAGCCTGAAAAATTGGTTGTCTCTTTGCCACAGGGTCCGAAGCCTGAAAAATGGGTTGTCTCTTTGCCACAGGTTACGAACACTGAAAAATTAGGTCTCTTTGCCACAGGGTCCCAAGCCTGAAAAATGGGGTATCTTCGCCACAGGTTCCGAAACCTGAAAAATGTGGTCTCTACGCCACAGGGTCCAAATCCTGAAAAATATGGTCTCTTCGCTACAGGGTCTGAAGCCTGAAAAATGGGGTCTCTTTGTCACAGGTTCCGAAGCCTAAAAAATGTGGTTTCTTTGCTACAGGATCCCAAGCCTGAAGTAGTGCTGTAAGCTTACCTTGTTAAAGGCTAAAAGATACATTTTCTAACTTACAACATAAAATTAATATTGCGTTGGTCCATGGTGGCTGTGCCACTACCAGTTCTCAAAGAACCGGTAACCTCATCGCCTGGAGGCCACGCCCGATAGCCATGCAATAACAGCCACGGGTAAAAAAGGGGTTTCTTTGGCACAGGATCCCAAGCCTGACATATGGGGTTTCTTTGGCACAGGATCCCAAGCCTGAAAAATGGGGTTTCTTTGGCACAGGATCCCAAGCCTGAAAAATGGGGTCTCTTTGGCACAGGATCCCAAGCCTGAAAAATGGGTTGTCTACGCCACAGGGTCCGAACCCTAAAAAATGGGGTCTCTTCGCTACAGGGTCCGAAGCCTGAAAAATGGGGTCTCTTTGCCACAGGGTTCCAAGCCTGAAAAATGGGTTGTCTCTTTGCCACAGGGTCCCAAGCCTGAAAAATGGGGTATCTTTGCCACAGGTTCCGAACCCTGAAAAATTAGGTCTCTTTGCCACAGGGTACCAAGCCAGAAAAATGGGGTATCTTCGCCACAGGTTCCGAACCCTGAAAAATGTGGTCTCTACGCCACAGGTTCCGAACCCTGAAAAATGTGGTCTCTACGCCACAGGGTCCGAATCCTGAAAAATTGGGTCTCTTCGCTACAGGGTCTAAAGCCTGAAAAATGGGGTATCTTCGCCACAGGTTCCAAAGCCTAAAAAATTGGGTTTCTTTGCTACAGGATCCCAAGCCTGAAGTAGTGCTGTAAGCTTACCTTGTTAAAGGCTAAAAGATACATTTTCTATTTTACAACATAAAATTAATATTGCGTTGGTCCATGGTGGCTGTGCATCTACCAGTTCTCAAAGAACCGGTAACCTCATCGCCTGGAGGCCACGCCCGATAGCCATGCAATAACAGCCACGGGTAAAAAAAGGGGTTTCTTTGGCACAGGATCCCAAACCTGACATATGGGGTTTCTTTGGCACAGGATCCCAAGCCTGACATATGGGGTTTCTTTGGCACAGGATCCCAAGCCTGACATATGGGGTTTCTTTGGCACAGGATCCCAAGCCTGAAAAATGGGGTTTCTTTGGCACAGGATCCCAAGCCTGAAAAATAGGGTCTCTTTGGCACAGGATCCCAAGCCTGAAAAATGGGTTGTCTACGCCACAGGGTCCGAACCCTAAAAAATAGTGTCTCTTGGCTACAGGGTCCGAAGCCTGAAAAATGGGGTCTCTTTGCCACAGGGTTCCAAGCCTGAAAAATGGGTTGTCTCTTTGCCACAGGGTCCCAAGCCTGAAAAATGGGTTGTCTCTTTGCCACAGGGTCCGAAGCCTGAAAAATGGGGTATCTTTGCCACAGGTTCCGAACCCTGAAAAATTAGGTCTCTTTTCCACAGTGTCCCAAGCCTGAAAAATGGGGTATCTTCGCCACAGGTTCCGAACCCTGAAAAATGTGGTCTCTACGCCACAGGGTCCATATCCTGAAAAATGGGGTCTCTTCGCTACAGGGTCTGTAGCCTGAAAAATGGGGTCTCTTTGTCACAGGGTCCCAAGCCTGAAAAATGGGGTATCTTCACCACAGGTTCCGAAGCCTAAAAAATGGGATTTCTTTGCTACAGGATCCCAAGCCTGAAGTAGTGCTGTAAGCTTACCTTGTTAAAGGCTAAAAGATACATTTTCTAACTTACAACATAAAATTAATATTGCGTTGGTCCATGGTGGCTGTGCCACTACCAGTTCTCAAAGAACCGGTAACCTCATCGCCTGGAGGCCACGCCCGATAGCCATGTAATAACAGCCACGGGTAAAAAAGGGGTTTCTTTGGCACAGGATCCCAAGCCTGACATATGGGGTTTCTTTGGCACAGGATCCCAAGCCTGAAAAATGGGGTTTCTTTGGCACAGGATCCCAAGCCTGAAAAATGGGGTCTCTTTGGCACAGGATCCCAAGCCTGAAAAATGGGTTGTCTACGCCACAGGGTCCGAACCCTAAAAAATGGGGTCTCTTCGCTACAGGGTCCGAAGCCTGAAAAATGGGGTCTCTTTGCCACAGGGTTCCAAGCCTGAAAAATGGGTTGTCTCTTTGCCACAGGGTCCCAAGCCTGAAAAATGGGTTGTCTCTTTGCCACAGGGTCCCAAGCCTGAAAAATGGGTTGTCTCTTTGCCACAGGGTCCCAAGCCTGAAAAATAGGGTATCTTTGCCACAGGTTCCGAACCCTGAAAAATTAGGTCTCTTTGCCACAGGGTACCAAGCCAGAAAAATGGGGTATCTTCGCCACAGGTTCCGAACCCTGAAAAATGTGGTCTCTACGCCACAGGGTCCGAACCCTGAAAAATGTGGTCTCTACGCCACAGGGTCCGAATCCTGAAAAATTGGGTCTCTTCGCTACAGGGTCTGAAGCCTGAAAAATGGGGTCTCTTTGTCACAGGGTCCCAAGCCTGAAAAATGGGGTATCTTCGCCACAGGTTCCGAAGCCTAAAAAATTGGGTTTCTTTGCTACAGGATCCCAAGCCTGAAGTAGTGCTGTAAGCTTACCTTGTTAAAGGCTAAAAGATACATTTTCTATTTTACAACATAAAATTAATATTGCGTTGGTCCATGGTGGCTGTGCATCTACCAGTTCTCAAAGAACCGGTAACCTCATCGCCTGGAGGCCACGCCCGATAGCCATGCAATAACAGCCACGGGTAAAAAAGGGGTTTCTTTGGCACAGGATCCCAAGCCTGACATATGGGGTTTCTTTGGCACAGGATCCCAAGCCTGACATATGGGGTTTCTTTGGCACAGGATCCCAAGCCTGACATATGGGGTTTCTTTGGCACAGGATCCCAAGCCTGAAAAATGGGGTTTCTTTGGCACAGGATCCCAAGCCTGAAAAATAGGGTCTCTTTGGCACAGGATCCAAAGCCTGAAAAATGGGTTGTCTACGTCACAGGGTCCGAACCCTAAAAAATAGTGTCTCTTGGCTATAGGGTCCGAAGCCTGAAAAATGGGGTCTCTTTGCCACAGGGTTCCAAGCCTGAAAAATGGGTTGTCTCTTTGCCACAGGGTCCCAAGCCTGAAAAATGGGTTGTCTCTTTGCCACAGGGTCCGAAGCCTGAAAAATGGGGTCTCTTTGCCACAGGTTCTGAACCCTGAAAAATTAGGTCTCTTTTCCAGTGTCCCAAGCCTTAAAAATGGGGTATCTTCGCCACAGGTTCCGAACCCTGAAAAATGTGGTCTCTACGCCACAGGGTCCATATCCTGAAAAATGGGGTCTCTTCGCTACAGGGTCTGTAGCCTGAAAAATGGGGTCTCTTTGTCACAGGGTCCCAAGCCTGAAAAATGGGGTATCTTCGCCACAGGTTCCGAACCCTAAAAAATGGGGTTTCTTTGCTACAGGATACCAAGCCTGAAGTAGTGCTGTAAGCTTACCTTGTTAAAGGCTAAAAGATAAATTTTCTAACTTACAACATAAAATTAATATTGCGTTGGTCCATGGTGGCTGTGCCACTACCAGTTCTCAAAGAACCGGTAACCTCATCGCCTGGAGGCCACGCCCGATAGCCATGCAATAACAGCCACGGGTAAAAAAGGGGTTTCTTTGGCACAGGATCCCAAGCCTGACATATGGGGCTTCTTTGGCACAGGATCCCAAGCCTGAAAAATGGGGTTTCTTTGGCACAGGATCCCAAGCCTGAAAAATGGGGTTTCTTTGGCACAGGATCCCAAGCCTGAAAAATGGGGTCTCTTTGGCACAGGATCCCAAGCCTGAAAAATGGGTTGTCTACGCCACAGGGTCCGAACCCTAAAAAATGGGGTCTCTTCGCTACAGGGTCCGAAGCATGAAAAATGGGGTCTCTTTGCCACAGGGTTCCAAGCCTGAAAAATGGGTTGTCTCTTTGCCACAGGGTCCCAAGCCTGAAAAATGGGTTGTCTCTTTGCCACAGGGTCCCAAGCCTGAAAAATGGGGTATCTTTGCCACAGGTACCGAACCCTGAAAAATTAGGTCTCTTTGCCACAGGGTCCCAAGCCTGAAAAATGGGGTATCTTCGCCACAGGTTCCGAACCCTGAAAAATGTGGTCTCTACGCCACAGGGTCCGAATCCTGAAAAATGGGCTCTCTTCGCTACAGGGTCTGAAGCCTGAAAAATGGGGTCTCTTTGTCACAGGGTCCCAAGCCTGAAAAATGGGGTATCTTCGCCACAGGTTCCAAACCCTAAAAAATGGGGTTTCTTTGCTACAGGATCCCAAGCCTGAAGTAGTGCTGTAAGCTTACCTTGTTAAAGGCTAAAAGATACATTTTCTAACTTACAACATAAAATTAATATTGCGTTGGTCCATGGTGGCTGTGCCACTACCAGTTCTCAAAGAACCAGTAACCTCATCGCCTGGAGGCCACGCCCGATAGCCATGCAATAACAGCCACGGGTAAAAAAGGGGTTTCTTTGGCACAGGATCCCAAGCCTGACATATGGGGTTTCTTTGGCACAGGATCCCAAGCCTGACATATGGGGTTTCTTTGGCACGGGATCCCATGCCTGAAAAATGGGGTTTCTTTGGCACAGGATCCCAAGCCTGAAAAATAGGGTCTCTTTGGCACAGGATCCCAAGCCTGAAAAATGGGTTGTCTACGCCACAGGGTCCGAACCCTAAAAAATAGTGTCTCTTCGCCACAGGGTCCGAATCCTGAAAAATGGGCTCTCTTCGCTACAGGGTCTGAAGCCTGAAAAATGGGGTCTCTTTGTCACAGGGTCCCAAGCCTGAAAAATGGGGTATCTTCGCCACAGGTTCCGAACCCTAAAAAATGGGGTTTCTTTGCTACAGGATCCCAAGCCTGAAGTAGTGCTGTAAGCTTACCTTGTTAAAGGCAAAAAGATACATTTTCTAACTTACAACATAAAATTAATATTGCGTTGGTCCATGGTGGCTGTGCCACTACCAGTTCTCAAAGAACCAGTAACCTCATCGCCTGGAGGCCACGCCCGATAGCCATGCAATAACAGCCACGGGTAAAAAAGGGGTTTCTTTGGCACAGGATCCCAAGCCTGACATATGGGGTTTCTTTGGCACAGGATCCCAAGCCTGACATATGGGGTTTCTTTGGCACGGGATCCCATGCCTGAAAAATGGGGTTTCTTTGGCACGGGATCCCATGCCTGAAAAATGGGGTTTCTTTGGCACAGGATCCCAAGCCTGAAAAATAGGGTCTCTTTGGCACAGGATCCCAAGCCTGAAAAATGGGTTGTCTACGCCACAGGGTCCGAACCCTAAAAAATAGTGTCTCTTCGCTACAGGGTCCGAAGCCTGAAAAATGGGGTCTCTTTGCCACAGGGTTCCAAGCCTGAAAAATGGGTTGTCTCTTTGCCACAGGGTCCCAAGCCTGAAAAATGGGTTGTCTCTTTGCCACAGGGTCCGAAGCCTGAAAAATGGGGTATCTTTGCCACAGGTTCCGAACCCTGAAAAATTAGGTCTCTTTTCCACAGGTTCCCAAGCCTGAAAAATGGGGTATCTTCGCCACAGGGTCCGAACCCTGAAAAATGTGGTCTCTACGCCACAGGGTCCGAATCCTGAAAAATTGGGTCTCTTCGCTACAGGGTCTGAAGCCTGAAAAATGGGGTCTCTTTGTCACAGGGTCCCAAGCCTGAAAAATGGGGTATCTTCGCCACAGGTTCCGAAGCCTAAAAAATTGGGTTTCTTTGCTACAGGATCCCAAGCCTGAAGTAGTGCTGTAAGCTTACCTTGTTAAAGGCTAAAAGACATATTTTCTATTTTACAACATAAAATTAATATTGCGTTGGTCCATGGTGGCTGTGCATCTACCAGTTCTCAAAGAACCGGTAACCTCATCGCCTGGAGGCCACGCCCGATAGCCATGCAATAACAGCCACGGGTAAAAAAGGGGTTTCTTTGGCACAGGATCCCAAGCCTGACATATGGGGTTTCTTTGGCACAGGATCCAAAGCCTGACATATGGGGTTTCTTTGGCACAGGATCCCAAGCCTGAAAAATGGGGTTTCTTTGGCACAGGATCCCAAGCCTGAAAAATAGGGTCTCTTTGGCACAGGATCCCAAGCCTGAAAAATGGGTTGTCTACGTCACAGGGTCCGAACCCTAAAAAATAGTGTCTCTTGGCTACAGGGTCCGAAGCCTGAAAAATGGGGTCTCTTTGCCACAGGGTTCCAAGCCTGAAAAATGGGTTGTCTCTTTGCCACAGGGTCCCAAGCCTGAAAAATGGGTTGTCTCTTTGCCACAGGGTCCGAAGCCTGAAAAATGGGGTCTCTTTGCCACAGGTTCTGAACCCTGAAAAATTAGGTCTCTTTTCCACAGTGTCCCAAGCCTGAAAAATGGGGTATCTTCGCCACAGGTTCCGAACCCTGAAAAATGTGGTCTCTATGCCACAGGGTCCATATCCTGAAAAATGGGGTCTCTTCGCTACAGGGTCTGTAGCCTGAAAAATGGGGTCTCTTTGTCACAGGGTCCCAAGCCTGAAAAATGGGGTATCTTCACCACAGGTTCCGAAGCCTAAAAAATGGGATTTCTTTGCTACAGGATCCCAAGCCTGAAGTAGTGCTGTAAGCTTACCTTGTTAAAGGCTAAAAGATACATTTTCTAACTTAAAACATAAAATTAATATTGCGTTGGTCCATGGTGGCTGTGCCACTACCAGTTCTCAAAGAACCGGTAACCTCATCACCTGGAGGCCACGCCCGATAGCCATGCAATAACAGCCACGGGTAAAAAAGGGGTTTCTTTGGCACAGGATCCCAAGCCTGACATATGGGGTTTCTTTGGCACAGGTTCCCAAGCCTGAAAAATGGGGTTTCTTTGGCACAGGATCCCAAGCCTGAAAAATAGGGTCTCTTTGGCACAGGATCCCAAGCCTGAAAAATGGGTTGTCTACGCCACAGGGTCCGAACCCTAAAAAATAGTGTCTCTTCGCAACAGGGTCCGAAGCCTGAAAAATGGGGTCTCTTTGCCACAGGGTTCCAAGCCTGAAAAATGGGTTGTATCTTTGCCACAGGGTCCCAAGCTTGAAAAATGGGTTGTCTCTTTGCCACAGGGTCCGAAGCCTGAAAAATGGGGTATCTTTGCCACAGGTTCCGAACCCTGAAAAATTAGGTCTCTTTTCCACAGGGTCCCAAGCCTGAAAAATGGGGTATCTTCGCCACAGGTTCCGAACCTTGAAAAATGTGGTCTCTACGCCACAGGGTTCGAACCCTGAAAAATGGGGTCTCTTCGCTACAGGGTCTGAAGCCTGAAAAATGGAGTCTCTTTGTCACAGGGTCTGAAGCCTGAAAAATGGAGTCTCTTTGTCACAGGGTCCCAAGCCTGAAAAATGGGGTATCTTCACCACAGGTTCCGAACCCTAAAAAATGGGGTTTCTTCGCTACTGGAGTCGAAGCCTGAAAAATGGGTTGTCTCTTTGCCACAGGGTCCCAAGCCTGAAAAATTGGTTGTCTCTTTGCCACAGGGTCCGAAGCCTGAAAAATGGGTTGTCTCTTTGCCACAGGTTACGAACACTGAAAAATTAGGTCTCTTTGCCACAGGGTCCCAAGCCTGAAAAATGGGGTATCTTCGCCACAGGTTCCGAAACCTGAAAAACGTGGTCTCTACGCCACAGGGTCCGAATCCTGAAAAATGGGGTCTCTTCGCTACAGGGTCTGAAGCCTGAAAAATGGGGTCTCTTTGTCACAGGGTCCCAAGCTTGAAAAATGGGGTATCTTCGCCGCAGGTTCCGAAGCCTAAAAAATGTGGTTTCTTTGCTACAGGATCCCAAGCCTGAAGTAGTGCTGTAAGCTTACCTTGTTAAAGGCTAAAAGATACATTTTCTAACTTACAACATAAAATTAATATTGCGTTGGTCCATGGTGGCTGTGCCACTACCAGTTCTCAAAGAACCGGTAACCTCATCGCCTGGAGGCCACACCCGATAGCCATGCAATAACAGCCACGGGTAAAAAAGGGGTTTCTTTGGCACAGGATCCCAAGCCTGACATATGGGGTTTCTTTGGCACAGGATCCCAAGCCTGAAAAATGGGGTTTCTTTGGCACAGGATCCCAAGCCTGAAAAATGGGGTCTCTTTGGCACAGGATCCCAAGCCTGAAAAATGGGTTGTCTACGCCACAGGGTCCGAACCCTAAAAAATGGGGTCTCTTCGCTACAGGGTCCGAAGCCTGAAAAATGGGGTCTCTTTGCCACAGGGTTCCAAGCCTGAAAAATGGGTTGTCTCTTTGCCACAGGTCCCAAGCCTGAAAAATGGGTTGTCTCTTTGCCACAGGTCCCAAGCCTGAAAAATGGGTTGTCTCTTTGCCACAGGGTCCGAAGCCTGAAAAATAGGGTATCTTTGCCACAGGTTCCGAACCCTGAAAAATTAGGTCTCTTTGCCACAGGTTCCGAACCCTGAAAAATGTGGTCTCTACGCCACAGGGTCCGAATCCTGAAAAATGGGGTCTCTTCGCTACAGGGTCTGAAGCCTGAAAAATGGGGTCTCTTTGTCACAGGGTCCCAAGCCTGAAAAATGGGGTCTCTTTGTCACAGGGTCCCAAGCCTGAAAAATGGGGTATCTTCGCCACAGGTTCCGAAGCCTAAAAAATTGGGTTTCTTTGCTACAGGATCCCAAGCCTGAAGTAGTGCTGTAAGCTTACCTTGTTAAAGGCTAAAAGATACATTTTCTATTTTACAACATAAAATTAATATTGCGTTGGTCCATGGTGGCTGTGCATCTACCAGTTCTCAAAGAACCGGTAACCTCATCGCCTGGAGGCCACGCCCGATAGCCATGCAATAATAGCCACGGGTAAAAAATGGGTTTCTTTGGCACAGGATCCCAAGCCTGACATATGGGGTTTCTTTGGCACAGGATCCCAAGCCTGAAAAATGGGGTTTCTTTGGCACAGGATCCCAAGCCTGAAAAATGGGGTCTCTTTGGCACAGGATCCCAAGCCTGAAAAATGGGTAGCCTACGCCACAGGGTCCGAACCCTAAAAAATGGGGTCTCTTCGCTACAGGAGTCGTAGCCTGAAAAATGGGTTGTCTCTTTGCCACAGGGTCCCAAGCCTGAAAAATGGGTTTTCTCTTTGCCACACGGTCCGGAGCCTGAAAAATGGGTTGTCTCTTTGCCACAGGGTCCGAAGCCTGACAAATAGGGTATCTTTGCCACAGGTTCCGAACCCTGAAAAATTAGGTCTCTTTGCCACAGGGTCCCAAGCCTGAAAAATGGGGTATCTTCGCCACAGGTTCCGAACCCTGAAAAATGTGGTCTCTACGCCACAGGGTCCATATCCTGAAAAATGGGGTCTCTTTGCTACAGGGTCTGTAGCCTGAAAAATGGGGTCTCTTTGTCACAGGGTCCCAAGCCTGAAAAATGGGGTATCTTCACCACAGGTTCCGAAGCCTAAAAAATTGGATTTCTTTGCTACAGGATCCCAAGCCTGAAGTAGTGCTGTAAGCTTACCTTGTTAAAGGCTAAAAGTTACATTTTCTAACTTACAACATAAAATTAATATTGCGTTGGTCCATGGTGGCTGTGCCACTACCAGTTCTCAAAGAACCGGTAACCTCATCACCTGGAGGCCACGCCCGATAGCCATGCAATAACAGCCACGGGTAAAAAAGGGGTTTCTTTGGCACAGGATCCCAAGCCTGACATATGGGGTTTCTTTGGCACAGGTTCCCAAGCCTGAA